>NC_065449.1:72988900-73301094 GCF_917563875.1 Diabrotica virgifera virgifera | reverse complement strand
GTCACGGATATACACAAAACCTACTTCATTCGACGTCTCTTGCACAGGTTGCTAAATCCTTATTGGTTATTTGATAATTATAAAATGTTTAATAAGAATAAAATTGTAAAATAAAACAGTTGTAACATCCATAATTTAGTTTCTATGCTATAGTTAAATATAATAATTGTCTTATAAGTTATATATTTGTCTAAAGTTTAACCACGGATGTAAACAGAATATAACGTTACTCAGAATGCGCTAGTCCACGGATGTAAACAGAATATAACGTTACTCAGAATGAGGTAGTCAACTGTGCAGAAAAGAACTTTGCGGCACAGAAACGTCACTTTGCGGCACAGAAACGTCACTTTTCTGCACACTAATGTCAAATATCTTATACTGTGAGAAAATATCAAGTTTGCTAACATAAAACCGTGCAGAAAAGTGCACTTTGAGTAGTGGTTGTAGAAAAAATTATTATATATTACATTACTTAATCCCTACATGTTAGACAGACTATAACCTCTCCGCATTCTCAAACGACACAAAAAAAGTCGTCATGAAACAGCACAGTGAAATGAGATACATTTAATGAAATGCAAACGACTTATTTCGTTTTAACATATAAATCGATCATTTTTGTAATAAATTTTTTACTATTTCTAACTTTGCTGTAAATAATTGTGGCATTCAAATGTACACTCTTTATTTTTACATATGTCTCAATCTGAAACTGTTTAAGTTTATCAACAAAAACAAAAATGTTTGGATGAGACTTGTAAAACGAATCGTTAAAGTGTATGAAAGGGAATAGTGACTCCTCAGATATGTAATTATCAGTAGTAATTGCACAAGAGCTCTAAAATTATCGAATTTTTCCCGAGTGACACTTTGAGAGTTTTATTTCACGACCCGAAGGGGAGTGAAATTATATCAAAGTGTCACGAGGGCGAAAATTCGATAATAATTTTAGAGATCGAGTGCAATTTGTTGCGATTATTTCATGAACAAAACTGTTCAAAACCAAAATTTTATTGTAATTTACATATTTATGTAAGTGCAAATTAGTACAATTAAACACACAGTTGTTATAAATATTTGACGGTTGAAAGTCATCACTTGAAAAATCATCATTTGACGGTTCATCACGGAAAATCATCACGGAAAATCATCATTTGACGGTTGAAAGTTGAAAGAAATCACTTTTATAATTTTTTAAAGATTAATTGTTATTAATGTCACTGAATGTATTTTTTCATAGCAACGAAGGGCATCTGGCGTAATATACTTGACGACGGGACATTATCAAAAATTATCAGTTTAGTTTTTATTTCTGTAGCTTTCTATTGGTTAGAATCTCCTATGAATGAAATAATCTATTAAATAATCGCAATACATCTGAATTTTTTCATCGCCCGAAGGTGCAATAGAGATCAAATCAAATACAAAGCAATCACTCACTTCAACAGGATTTAGAAAGGTAAGCGCAAAAGTCATTCTTAGCCATTGTCCGGCGACGGAACTTTCATCTTTGTACACAGCTGTTAGACCAATTTGTTGAATTTTTCTATACCATGCTTGCAAAAGATGAAATCGGCAGCCTATTACTTGAGTTAAAGGCCAAACTTGTTCTACAGCCATATGGATACCTTTTTCAAAGTCGACAACAATTTCACAAATAACGTCTAATGACTAATGCAACGTTATTTTGTTGTTACAAATTTCTTTAACAATATTAAGTAACTTTTGATATGTTTCACTACGTTTGTTGGGTAGTAACGAAAAAATTAATGGGATATAGTGGAAGTTATAATACCTGTGTATATTAAAAAACTGTCAAAAAAATTTTGGGCAGTAGTTAAATGTGCTATATAAATACAATCTTTTGACTCTTCCGATAAACTCAATATCTATTTGACAAGCAAATACCATAATTTCATCAGTTGAATCTTTAAAGAGTAAAAAATGTTCACCTTTAGATATCTAAATGTTCATGTTCGCCAGAATGTCAATAGTTTGTCCAATACTAGTCGGCAATGTTGGAAACAGTTTTCGTCGGGGGTTGTAGAGATTCCTCCCCAGCTAGCAAGCTGTTACAATAACATTAAATTTAGGTTTTTTTGTATTGTTACGTAACATCTATCAAAAAATGACGTTACTGATACGAAATTTTAATACGTATATTATACGTATGAATTTATTCGTTTCTGAAACGTGGCTCTTTGGTAGGTTTTAATGCGTATGAATTTATTCGTCTCTAACACGTGGCTTTTTGGTAGGTATAGACACGTATAAGATCTCGTTTGAGATTGCAGCGCCATTGCGTATTTATTTCGAACCTTTCATGAATACCTAACCTTACATTTCCGTGATTAAAATCGTGTTTGTTTTTATGGAGTATGGAGTTTTGTCAAAAAAATCGATTATTGTTGTGTGCCGTGCCTCAATGTGATTCTTGGATAAAGCGTACCTAATAGTAATTTATCGTTTCATTCTTTTCCTAAATAGGATAAACAAAATAGAATTCTATTCAATGACAGTTTAGTTGAAAAACGAAATGTATGGAAATATCTTCTAAAAATGGGGAAGCAGCCTAGTCCTTATATGAAAGTGTGCAGTTTACGAATGAAGATTACTTCAAGCACAGGATTTATTTTGTTCTTCAAGGGTATGTTTATGTATTGTAATATAAAGTAGCTCTAGCTATTAATACGTTTGTCTCTCTCACATTAAAGTCAAATATATAATAAATGTTTATTTCAAATATTTAATAAATGTGTCAGAATCATGTATGTGGTTTTATTTACACAATAATTTTAAGCCCTATTTATATAAATATCATTTATACCGAAAATTCTCCTAAAAAGTGACGTTTTTGTGACGTTAAAAAGCTTACATAGAAATAACGTAAATTTGTTACGTAACACCGCTGTGTCTTTTATACGTATATTTTAGGTAAAATTTGATGTAACTTTTGTCGTAACTTCTCCCAAAAGGTTGACGTTTGTTTGACGTTATATATACGGACACTGTTAGCTGGGTCCTTATCAATGCAACGTCCGTTGTTTTAATCGCTGCAGGCAGGTCATTTTGAAGCTCCTTCCGAATGATTTTTGAAGGCTTCTCGGATAAATCGTCAGTTGCCTTCCTCTTGCAAGAACCACTTATAATTTGGCGCTGTAATTGTTCCACATAGGCACTGTGGCAATGCTCCTGTACATGCTTTGTTATAGTTTTAAACTTTTCACCTCGCCCAAAGTAAGCACATATGATTTACATTTACTTTTGTTAGTACAAATCCACCATTTTCCCCACTTTTCAAGATTATTTTGAAAACTATACTTATAGTTATTATTTATAAAGGGCTGAATGATTTCAAAATGAAATGATTTCATCTAAAATTGGTGGAGGAGGTAGTCCAAACAATGGGCGCCGTAAATTATCGCGCCGTAAAAAATCGCCCGTGCGGTTAAAGTGATAATGCTGATGCTTTTATTGGTATGTATATTAATCTAAAAATGCTCAATTTGTGGCTTAGGCCACTGTTGTTCTGAGCGTCTCGTATAGTATCTGCGAAGTTCCATTTTCTTCAATGATAGTCCTTATGAAATGTGTTAAGAATAATAAATAATGCAAAGTTTCGCCACTTCAGATGTTTCGCCACTTCAATGTTGCAAAACAAATATTGTACTCAACGAGTGGCTAGAGGTATAATCATCATCATCATAATTAGCTTGACAATCCTTTTTGGATCTTAGGGCACGTATAATTGAAAAAATTTCAATGCTTGTGGGATCGATATTTACCTGAGGGTCCGCAGACTTTCGGATACAATAAGCGTCTCTTTGTAAATACAATAAAGTTGACTTTACTAAGTAACAAGACATTTACTCAACACATACTACAAATTACACTACACTTTGATTGCGTCTGACTGAAAGATTAATATCTACACCACTAAAAAAAATCTACAATTTATTTTAATTTTACAATACATAACACAAAACCGCGCAAGGATTTGATCTTTAAAACTTGCCGCCCGTATCAACTAATCAAGCATCATTTGCAAAAATGCCTTGTTAATCCAGTCAAAACTAATGTTACAAAAGCAAACCGAAAAAATAAAACCTGTCAATTATACCATACCCCTTGTACTAAAATATAACATGCTGACAAAGGAACTCACCCCTATTTTCGGCATAATGCATTTTATTGAGGTAATTTTATATTACAATGTATAAGGATATGGATATATTCCATATAGCGACATATATCATGAGTCTACATTTTTAGAGCGAAAACAAAACATTTTAAGAGCGCTATAAAATATAACGAATTCGGTAGAAAACCAATGCCAGTGGCGTGCATATATATTCTTTTTTATTTCGTGAAACTATTTCATTTGTTGACAAATAGTCTGATAATAAGAAAAAATTAAAAAAAGAATAAAATATGAACAGTGTAATTTGTATAATTATTTATAAAATTAGGGAGGATTACAAAACTGTTCGAAATATTTGCAATTCTATCGTAACATCAAACCGCTACTTTCTAACCACAATCCTTCCTTCAGTCTCCGATACAGCATGGTTAAGTGCTATGTATGGTCCATATTGTTATACGGCATGGAGACATGGACGTTGAAAATATCTTCCAAAGTTGATGGACCTCGAGTTGTGGACATTGTGAAGAACGTTTCGCATACCATGGAAAGGTAGCGTGAGAGACGAGAAACTCTTAAGAAGATCAAATACTGAGAGAGAATCGCTCAACTTGATCAAGGTACGAAAAATTGTATACCTGAGGGGGACAGAATAAACAGATCGGTTCCATCATATCTTAGACTATATTACGTTGAATAGGAATGACAACAAATGTGACTGTTGAGCAATACAGAACATGGAACATCTACTGCCTGCCCAAACGTCCTGCATAGATGCAGTGTCGATGACTTGTGGGCAGTCAGCCGACTATAGCATTCGACACAGTCTAATAATAAGCTCAGAAACTATAGTTTTCCGCACACGAAAAAATAAAGTAAGTAATGCCTTCTCCTCTATCTGTTCTCCTTCGTAAGGATGTAGTGGCGTCATGTAAGTCGTTTGACTATTTCTATCGAATCCTCTCTCTCCTGTGCGTGTTGTTTTGCTTCGGAGAACGAGTAACCAGTCCCTTATTTGGTCCGACCATCATAATGGAGATCTTCCTCTGGATCTTCTTCCCTCTACGTTGCCTTCAACTATCATTCGTTTATATATATTTTATAAATTTTATAAAACATGAATGTGATATAAATACTCACTTAAAGAGTTTGGAAAAAGCTACAAAACGGTATAAAAATCTTTATTGTAGGTATTCAAAATGCTAAAAATAACTTTAAATACTAACTAAACCAGGACATACGGAGCTTTTGCACGAAAATGGCGATCACGTATGGGCGTATGGGTCAAACCAACAACAGACATGAATAATTCAAAGTTTTCATATTTTAATATTGGAAAATAGGTACAAACTAAAACACAAAGAAAATCAACAGAAAAATTTTGATAAAAAAAATGAAGGCATGCGTGGGAGTGCCGACAGAAGTGAAAACTTCTTATAGTAAATAAATTATGAGCTGAGTGCTTTTTCTCCATCCAAAAAGAAGTGCTATACTTATATCATATAGGCGATGCGTATGACCTATGCTATTTATGTATACATACACGTAATTTATATACGTACAAAATTTATTTCAGCGAAGTGATGACGACGGTCACAAATTCAATACTTTTTCCCCATCCAAGAAGTGCACAGCGTCCCTAAAGAAGTTTTCAATTCAAAAATTTATTTCGCAGAAGCGATGACGTTCGCAAATTTTACAATTTCCCCATCCAAAAATTGCACAACGTCCCTCAATAAGTTTTCACTTCAAAAATTTGTTTCATCGAAGCGACGACGGTCGCAAATTTAATACTTTTTCCATCCAAAAAGTGCACAACGTCCCTAAATAAGTTTTCACTTCCAAAATCAAGTTAATCGAAGCGATGACGGTCGCGATGACGGTCACTAATTTAATACTTTTTTTCCATCTAAAAAGTGCACAACATCGCTAAAGAAGTTTTCACTTCAAATATTTATTTCGTCGAAGCGATGAAGGTCGCTAATTTAATAGTTTTCCCCATCCAAAAAGTGCAAAACGTCCCTCAAGAAGTTTTCACTTCAAAAATTTATTTCTTCGAAGCGATGACGGTCTCCAATTTAATACATTTTCCCATCCAAAAACTGCACAACGTCCCTAAAGAACTTTTCACTTCAATAAATATACGTACAAACTTTATTTCGTCGACGAGATGACGGTAGCGAAATAAATCCTTTTTTCCCATCCTAAAATAGGTTTTACATATTATGTTTAAATTTTAATACTTATATACAATTTACATATACATACACATAAATAGTATATAGCATAAGCGATGACGGTCGCAATGACGGTCGCGAGTTCAATGTTTTTCCCCTATCCAAAAATCGCACAACGTCCCTAAAGAAGTTTTCACGTCAAAAAAATAATAAACAAAACATTGGTTAATAAAATAAACAAAAGTTTGAGCTATTTTTCATATAATTTGTAACATGTCTAAATAGGTATTTTTGTTTTATGTTTTGTAAAATCTCGAATGATGCGCTCATGTATTCGGAATGAAATCACTAACATAAAAATGTGACAGTTCTCAAGCACTAATCTTCCTTTTGTGTTTCATAGCAGAATGGGGTCGATGTAGATATGAAATTCATACGTAAATATAATCCCTGTACAGGTTTGGAGAGGAGTCGAATTTCTTGATCAAATAGGGGTTCTGTTAAGGATTTTAACATAATTTGCATACCAGGTCTGTAATCATGTCGTCGAAAAAATTCGATCTATTGTATGAAGTAACTCTAATTAATTAATTTTCATGGTAAAAAATCATTTATTTTTTAAAGGTACTATCGCATATGTGCTGGATATTACGTCATCGACTAGTCGACGTAATGGCGTAATGACGTAAGCGACTATTTTTTTAATACAGACCGAGTCCAAGAGAGATACCTTATTTGGAAGGTCTCCTAAGCGCTTTTGTAACGACATGTATTCTTCAAATTTTCATTTCTATTAATTTAACAACCAAAATTATGTACTTAGTTAAGTATAATGAAAAAGTGTGGAATAAATTCGTTATTTCAGAAACAGAGAACTTTGAAAAATCTGTTAAAACTTACCTCTTTCCTTAAAACTTACCTATCTCTTAAAAGTTTAATTTTTAAATGGCCGTCAACATGTAAGGAAAGACAGAATTATGATCTAGTTTGATTTAGGGGGCACCACTATCAGTTGACATTATGTTTCTTCTTTTTAGAGTCATCAAAACTGCATTTTGTGTATCCAGGAAGTTCTAATGACCCTAAAAAAATTAACGTAATTTCAACTGATGGTAGTGTCTTAATTAAGCTGTCTTCCGTATGTCAGTTTACTCAGATTTGAGTACTAGGAAGCAGAATTATATTGGATTTTAGTCTAATAGAAGAATACGCTGATCGGCATTTGTTGGAGCAGTACGGCCAGAGTTAAGGGCTTGTGGCTTGGTGATGCTCCGCGATATATCCCTTTATATTGTTCTGGAGCTATTTTCTTCTAGCACCTAAGTGCAAAGTAATATTTTGATTGCAAATAAGCCACAATTTTACTTCAAAATAAGATTTTGACGTATATGTACAGTGTGTCCACGGATGGGGTGCCCAAGAGGAAAAACTTTTTTATTTTCAATTTTAGCGAAAAATGTCATTCTTGATAAAAAGTTTTGCTTGTTCTAAAACCCCATAAAATGAAATAAATTTTTTTCAAATCCTGCTTAATTTTATTGTCAATTTTATGTAAATCCATATAAATTTTTGCACTAAGTTCGAAATTATAACAATAATAACTTGGGAGAACAACCCTTTCGCTTCTCTGGATTATAAAGCCAGACTTTGTGGTTCTCCTTGAATCATCAAATTATTTATTAATTAAATAATTATTAATCCAATTTTAATAATGAAATTTATCACAAGATAAATTCTTTATTAAACGCCTAACATGGTCGAAAAAAATTACAATTCGCAAAGTATTTATCGGAGTTGACAGTTACTAAGCTACATTGTGGCTTGTCAACACTAGATTATTGTTACGATTTCGGACTTAGTGCAAAAATTTATAAGGATTTACATAAAATTGGCAAGAAAATTAAGCAGGATTTGAAAAACTTGAATTTTATTTCATTTTATGGCATTTTAGAACAAGCAAAACTTTTTATCAAGAATGACATTTTTCGCTAAAATTGAAAATAAAAAAGGTTTTCCTCTTGGGCACCCCAACCGTGGACATACTGTATATTTCCATTTTGTAAATCGTTCTAAAAGTATAAAATTTTAACAATTTGGCTCCTATATGAATCACCGGTGATACATCAGCTTCAGTCGCTGTTATACCGGCATAAACTTAAATAAACTTATGTCTGGTACTAAGCACACTGCGGTTATAAATTAATTCTCCGATTCGTAGGTGTCGCTCTGGACGACTTAAATATCCTACCGGAACAACTTTTAGGCAGGATTTGCTTGTGATCATCGGTGATTCACCTGGTATATTAAAGAACCAGAAAAGTATAGTTTTCTTATTTTTCGCCTGGTACCCTTCTAACTTGTGTAAAGGTGCATTTTTGAACAGGAATCCGGGAATTTTTATACTGGGGCGGCATCATAGCATAGACTAAATAGTTGCCCAAATGCTCCGGCTATATGTTTAGAATATTTTCAAAGAAGACACTAGGATAATATTTTTTATCTATTAAAATATAAATTTTTTTGTAGGTAACTTTTTATAATAGTATATTCAGCAAACAATGCGTGATTGTTTTAATAATAGTCCTCAAATCTGGCTATTTTCCTATTACTTTTGCAACTTGACTAAAATGAATCAACCCTGATGCCACTTGTCCGACATGCTATTAGGTTCACTTACATCCCATCAGCACACTCTGTTTGCTCGATTTTATATACCAAAGGTATTAATGGTCATTTCAAATCTACTCTGCATGGTATCACCGGTGATACACATGGTCCAGAAATAAACCAAGAAGGTTGATCTCCGGTGATATTCTCCTTCTCATAGGCATCTTTCAGTGCGTCACAGTTTTTCGATTTCTTTCTAACACATTAAGTTGGAAATGACAGAAAAAAGATACGTCCGTTATTAAAATCATTTATAACATTTATTCTAGTTGTTGATAGATGGCGCTGTAATCGAACGCAAAATTATTTATGTATTATCTCTACGACTATAATCTGTACAATTTACAAAACTACACAAATCAAAGAACATACCTTTTTATAAATGGAATAAACACAATTGATTTGTTTTAATACCAAATTACGATTACGATTCTGAGAACTGTCAGTTATAATTAAAATGTCATGCTATAATATGATTCTCTACATTCTTAAAATCATATATTACATCATTAATGACACACTGAAAGACTGATGGTACCACAACGCAGAATCATCACAGTATCATCGGTAGCCAAATTAAACAATTTTTTTTTGTTACTTGGTAAAAAATTCTTCCACTAATTTTATTTTATCTAACTCATTCATATTGACAATTCCGACATTTATTATATATTTTTATTAATTAGATAACTTTAAATGATGTTGTCAATACGAGTTAGTTGCGTTTCTGGGACGGCTATATAGATACTTCATTTAATTACATCAAATCAATTTTAACTTAAGATAAGCGAACTTCCAATGCCCGGCGAACTTCCATTGCTTTGCTACTTGCGTTGAGACATCACTCACTTTTGTTTTGTTACCGATCCATTTGCTTCTTTTCCTGTCTATTAGGTTAATAGTCAGCATTTTTCTTTCCATAGATCTGTCTCTTTTTAAACTACAAAACAGAAAAAGTGTTAAAAATAGTATATACCTATATATACTGATGTGATCTTGATTATTGATATGAGATAATATTCTTATATGTTACTTAATTTAATCAATGTATTAATGCTAATCCAATTAATTAACCAAATCACATATCAATATGTTTTCAATCTCAGGGCGAATTATAAATTAATTACTTACTTCCGTGGCTTCTAAATATTTCTTAATGGTTCCTAATCGGGATAGAAAAGAAAAGAGTAAAAAAAATACACATATGGGTTACAATTATAATCAAAATATTTTTTATTTTATTTAAAAGGCAATCAATGCTTAATATTTGCTATTTCTTATTATTCTTAAACATAACATTTACAAATGGGAATCTTATTTCCTTTTGGTTTTCAATTGAAAGTTTTTATTAACATTTAACTATTAGGAGTTATTAGGAACAACTCTATTTAAGTTTGATGAAGCTTTTCTGATATTATTGATTATGTTATTCAATTTTTTATGTGGAATTTAATACGAAAAACCCATACATTCATGTCCAAACAAATGAGACTGACCTTTTCCTGGTGAACTGAAAATGTCCTCACACAAAACCCTTTCCTGCTATCCTTGGCTGCGATCAAACCTCGTCCTGGCTTCCAGTGATGTTCTCCTTTGAAAAACTAGCTCGAATAGCTCTCGTTCCTGCTTTTGTCGTGATGCTGTGTTCTACCTTTTTCGAAACTGCTATCAGCTACCGGGACACTCTGGGCTCAAGGAGGTTCTTTTACTCTCGACCTGGCCTACTTCTCGTTCCACGATAGATACTCCACACTCACGGAACTACACCGGCTATCTCACTCCTCGAACACTACCGTCTACTACTCGACTTCACTTCTCCACAGCTCAAAACATTCTGCCACTATTTGTCATTCATTCCCCTACTTTCTAAATATCCCTTCCAGATTCACAAATCAAAATTCCACCACCAACTCTCATTCGCAGTATTCCTCAAAACCAATTTTTAAACTTTCTAAATATGCTTAATGGATTTCAAAGAAAATAGTTAATTCCCATTCTAAAATTACTTTCTACTATATACAAATTTTAATGACCTATTCTCTATTTCCACTTAGTCTTATTTAGCATCGGCTAATGATCGATCCTTCCGCGAACAAACATAATTACCTATTATCGATTTCACTTGAGTCTTATTTAATCACTTCTTAAAATTAAATATAACAATTTGTTGTATACAGGTTGTTCTAAATTTATATGCCCGTGGTTGAGAAAATTGAAAATATTTTATATTAAATTGAATTTTGTCTATAATTATCAAATTTTAATTTTCATATCAAATAGAAATATAACAAATCCCCGCCTTGTATTCGATAAAATTTATCTGCATTTTTAAATAAATTTTCTCGGGGCAAAACCAACTCCCTGTATATTTCCTTACTTTAATCTACGTCTTATATCCTAACTTACTATCTACTTCATGTAATTCTGTCTTTTATTCGTGATATTTGTATACATCGTGAATATTATAAATTCCTCGGATCTTTTCCGAGTTCCTGTGCCTCAACTCATAACTATTTATCCCATTTTCATTATTCACGATATACGGGCCTTCGAAAACAGGCATCAACTTTGCGCAAATGCCCCCAGGAAGATTTGATACTCGTAATGCCCTCACGAGTACTTTTTCACCCTTTTGGAAAGTCACTGGTCTTCTTTTTCTATTTTGTTCCTGTCTTTGGATATATTTTTCGTTACTTCGCCGTAATCTTCTCTGTACGGTTTCAATCACCAGTTGATATTCTTTTGGCTCTTGGTCTTCCCATGGCCTTATCGGCAATACACCCTTCATGATGTATTCTGGGGTCTCTTTTGTTACTGTGCTCGGAATTGTATTTAGATACCTTTCTATTTCCGCCATTTTCCTGTCCCAGTGGCGATGTTGACCATCTGTTGCAATGCGAAGAAATTTCGTCACTTCCTGTATGAATCGTTCCGAAGGATTACTCTGTGGATGCCTGATGCTGACAAAATTTGTCTCTATTCCTCGTTCTCGAAGTTGTCCCTTGAAACGATCATTTCGGAAATACGTTGCATTGTCCAGTAGAATCTTTTTTGGTGTTCCTACTATGGCTATAAAATTGTCGATTTTTCTTAATATCTCCTCCCCCTTTGTGGTGCGGCAACTATATAATTTTACGTATTTTGAAAACACATCCACCATTACCAGAATATGTTTGTTCATTTTAGTGGTCATAATTAGATCACTTAACATATCTATTGCTACAATGTCTAGTTTGTTTCGGGCTTCAATATTTTTGGCAACATTTTCGTTTTTGAAATTCCGACTCTTATATTTTTGACATACATCGCACTTCTGGGTAATTTCCTTTGCAATGCGGTAATCCTGTCGGCTGATGTAATTTTCCCTAAAAACGAGCCAAACTTTTCTGCTACCGATATGCCCATTGTCCTCATGTAATTCCTTTATTATCTTTTCGGCCAATGTCTATGTCACTTGCGATATAAAACATATCGGCACTTCTTGGTCATTTTGTATTTGAGACAGAACTCCTGCAAATTTTTGTATGGACGCATCAGTTCGGAGTATAAAAGGTAAATTGTAAATGGGGTGGTATATTTTCGTTCCTTTTGCGAATTCTCGTTTTAATGTTTCGAAAGCTTCCTCCTGTTCTTCTTTCCAATTCCATTTTATTCCTTTTTTAAGCAACTTTATCAGAGGGATTTCCTTTTGGCTCAAATCGGGAATCAGTTTTTTAAAATAATTAATCGTGCCAAGAAAACCTCTCAATGTTTTCAAATTCCTTGGTCTTGGGTATTCATCTATGAGCTTGACTCTGTCTTCGGATAATCTTACTGTTTTGGTGTCCAATTGAAAACCCAAATAAATTGACATTTTTCAATGTTTAATTTCAATCCCGCTGTGTCCAATTCTTCCAGAATTATTTCTATGTGTTTCAGATGACTCTGAGTATCTTGTGAAAAAATTAATAAATCATCGATATAATGAACTATGAAATCTTCGTGGCGATTCAAAATGGTATGTAGAGCTCGGACGAGTGCAGCACAAGCACTCTGCAATCCAAACGGCACTACCTTAAACCGGTAGACAATACCATCAATAGAAAAAGCGGTGTAGTTTCTACACTTTTCAGCTAACGGTATCAACCAAAAACTGTGTTTTAAGTCAATTTTCGAAAATATGTGTGACCCGGTGATTCTTCCAAAAATGGCCTCGATGTTTAGAGGTGATTCATATTGTGATACAGTGTGTTGGTTGATATTCCTGGCATCTAAACATAATCTCAATTCTCCACTGCTTTTCTTTACTATCACAATCGGGTTAACATACGGTGAATCACATCTTTCGATGATTTGATCTTCCAACATTTTATTTATTTCTTCTTTCACCTCTTGTCGATACTTGTATGGAATCGGGTAAGTCTTTGATCGAAAATTTCCCAAGTTTTTCACCTCAAATGAATGTTCGTACTTTTTAGCCACTCTGTTTTCCTCATTGATCAAATTTTCGTAGTTTCTTAACATCAACCGCAATTCTTTTTCTTTCCCTTCTCCACATATCAATTTTCTGTCTTTTTTTTCAGATTCTTCACACATGTTTACCGTGCATTCTGCATCCTCGTTTGCATATACCTCCTCTTCAAATACCACTGTTTCAATCATATTCTTTTCACTTTCATTTTTTAGCTTTATTTCTTCTTCTCCTGAGCCCGTCTCTTCTTTTGAGGAATCCCAGGTTTCCTTTGTTTCTGATACTCTCAAATTTTCTTCTTCTGGGCTCAACTCTTCTTTTGAGGAGCCACAGGTTTCATTTTCTTTTATCTTTTTCTGACCTTTTCTCCTTTTTCTTCTTTGTCCTTGCTTCGCTGCCAAATTCATTTCCACTGTTTGTTCTTTACCTGATTCGTCCGTATTTTGTTTCTCATGTTCCTTGTCCTGTTCTTTTTCTTTTTCTTCTGTTAGTTTCATCGTATTATTTTTAAAATCTATCACTACATGTTTTTCTGCCAATTCGTCCACTCCTACTATCATGTCATGTGACATGTTCGGCATTATTACACATTGTAGTGCATACATATTCTTGCCCAGTCGTACCATTACTCGTATGCCTTCATTTATAGTTGCCAATGTCCGTTTGTTTGCGCCCACTAAATTTACCCTAGGTATTTTATAAATTAAATTTGTTAAGTTAACTTCTTCTATTAGTTTTCTGTTGACCAATGTTATTTCAGATCCAGTGTCTATCATAATTTTAATTGGTTTCTCGTTGATAAATCCATCCACAAATTTTAAATTAACTCCATTTTTCTTTTCGTTGTTTCCTGCCAATTTAATAAACTCCTTGGGGTGACAAAAGATTCCTGTTTGATTTTTGGTTTTTAGTGAGCGCCGTCGTGAAAAGACGCCGGTTGCTCATCGTTGTTTATATTTTCGTCATAATGTCTCTCTCCGTCATATTCATCTGTCTGGGTATTATTTACTTCTCTTCTATTTTCTCTTGGTCTGTCGGATCTGTTTCGGTTTTCTCGATATCCCTGTTCATTTTGTCTACCATTATTTCTGTTTTCTTGATTTGAGCGTGTGGTGTTTCTATTCTGGTATTCTCGATTTCTGTCCTCATTCCATTGCCTATTTCTTTGTTCATAATTTCCTCTTCCGTTGTCTCTATTTTCGTTTTCCCTTCTGGGATTAAAATCTCGTCTTGTATAGTCCCTCCTATTTTGATTTCTATCTCTGTAATCTTGTGTTTCTCGGGGCCTGTAATCTTCTCGCGACTTTCTTGATTTTCTTTCTCTTAGACGTGATTCTCTTATTTGTAGGAATTGGCATAAACTATCTATGTCTTTGTAATTTTGCAATGTGATATGGTCTTCCAGCGTTTCCTCGAAATGTCTTGCAATCAGTTCGACTAATTGTTCCGATGAGTAATTATATTGTAAATGCTTTGCATTATTGTAAATTTGTAAAGTATATGTCCTTTCTGATACACCCATCCTATCATTGTATTTCCCATTTTGCAATTCCTTGTTAATTTCCAATTGTTGGACCTTTCCCCAGAAATAATTCAAAAATTTTTGTTCAAATTGTTGCCAATTGCCGAATTCTTCTTCTTTACTATCGAACCATAGGCTTGCTTCATATTTGAGATGGTTTCTGATAGTTTCTTTTGCTGTTTCGAAATTTCCGATGTGTTGTATTTTCTTTTTCAGGCTATTTATGAACGGCACTGGGTGTAATCTTCTTACATCCCCGCCAAACCTTATCTTCACGTCATCTGTGCTATGTATAACCATTTCTCTTCTTTCTCCGACATTCTGTTGCGTCCTGTTTTCGGTGACTTGTTTTTCTATTTCTGTGATTCTTTTTTCCACTTCTTCTCTGTCTACTTGAATAGCATTTTCCAACTTATTTTCCAAATTTTCTATTTCCTTTTTCTGGCGATTCGTTACCTCCTTTATTTTGATTTTGATTTCTTTAATCTCTAACTCCTGTTTCTCGCTCTTTTCTGCAATCTCTTCTATTTTTTAACCATTTCCTTCTTAATACTCTCTATATTTCTGTTGTTTTCTTCTATTTTTTGATCCACTTTATCCATTTTTTTTTGTGATTCATCCATTTTCTTTGATGTTTCTTCCTGATTTTTATCCATTGTCCTTTTTGCTTCATCCATTTTTTGTGACTGGAGTTGCATCAGTTGTAATAGTTTATCTATTCCTGATAATTCTTGCTGTTCTGATGCCATGATTGTCGTGTCTAAAATGTCTTCTTGGTCTGAATTATTCTCTTGATTTGAATGTTCTTTTTGTTTTTTGTTGTCTTTGCTTTGGCTTCTTGTCACAGACATTTGTTTTCAAGAAGTACTGTCCCCGCCAAATATGAAATTTTACTAGTATGTTACCAAGACGACTTTTTCTCACCCAAATATTATAAATTGTCAATAAATATATCAAATGTAAATATCGTAAAATAAAATATTAAATCAGTTATGTAAAATTTGTACCTAAAGAGATCTAAAATTTTATGTTATCAAATGTAAGTATCTCACTTTTTACCACAGGCATATAAATTTTCAAATACCGGCTTTACTCTTTCTATCCTTCAAATTTGCCACTAGAAATACTTAACAATGCTTTCCACGTTGGACGACAGTTGATGTGATCTTGATTATTGATATGAGATAATATTCTTATATGTTACTTAATTTAATCAATGTATTAATGCTAATCCAATTAATTAACCAAATCACATATCAATATGTTTTCAATCTCAGGGCGAATTATAAATTAATTACTTACTTCCGTGGCTTCTAAATATTTCTTAATGGTTCCTAATCGGGATAGAAAAGAAAAGAGTAAAAAAAATACACATATGGGTTACAATTATAATCAAAATATTTTTTATTTTATTTAAAAGGCAATCAATGCTTAATATTTGCTATTTCTTATTATTCTTAAACATAACATTTACAAATGGGAATCTTATTTCCTTTTGGTTTTCAATTGAAAGTTTTTATTAACATTTAACTATTAGGAGTTATTAGGAACAACTCTATTTAAGTTTGATGAAGCTTTTCTGATATTATTGATTATGTTATTCAATTTTTATGTGGAATTTAATACGAAAAACCCATACATTCATGTCCAAACAAATGAGACTGACCTTTTCCTGGTGAACTGAAAATGTCCTCACACAAAACCCTTTCCTGCTATCCTTGGCTGCGATCAAACCTCGTCCTGGCTTCCAGTGATGTTCTCCTTTGAAAAACTAGCTCGAATAGCTCTCGTTCCTGCTTTTGTCGTGATGCTGTGTTCTACCTTTTTCGAAACTGCTATCAGCTACCGGGACACTCTGGGCTCAAGGAGGTTCTTTTACTCTCGACCTGGCCTACTTCTCGTTCCACGATAGATACTCCACACTCACGGAACTACACCGGCTATCTCACTCCTCGAACACTACCGTCTACTACTCGACTTCACTTCTCCACAGCTCAAAACATTCTGCCACTATTTGTCATTCATTCCCCTACTTTCTGAATATCCCTTCCAGATTCACAAATCAAAATTCCACCACCAACTCTCATTCGCAGTATTCCTCAAAACCAATTTTTAAACTTTCTAAATATGCTTAATGGATTTCAAAGAAAATAGTTAATTCCCATTCTAAAATTACTTTCTACTATATACAAATTTTAATGACCTATTCTCTATTTCCACTTAGTCTTATTTAGCATCGGCTAATGATCGATCCTTCCGCGAACAAACATAATTACCTATTATCGATTTCACTTGAGTCTTATTTAATCACTTCTTAAAATTAAATATAACAATTTGTTGTATACAGGTTGTTCTAAATTTATATGCCCGTGGTTGAGAAAATTGAAAATATTTTATATTAAATTGAATTTTGTCTATAATTATCAAATTTTAATTTTCATATCAAATAGAAATATAACAATACATAGTGTATAGAGTACAAATTGTCATAACTATTTTTACACTATCGCATTCCCATATCTTCATATATATTCTACAGCACACTTACTGTTGCATATTTTCTTTGATGCCTAAGACTGCTTAGGTATATCGGGTTTACCATTTATATTAGGCCTGGATCCTGCGTACCAAAAAAAGTTAATTAATACCAAGCTGAAAATTTGGTAACAACTTTCCGGTGTCTAGTCGGACAAACTTTGATGCATGGGAACACTGGAACAGCGGAAATTTTAATTATGGAATGTGATTTTAATTGTAGAACGTTTCATGCTGACAAGTTTATGATTGTGAAAACTAGCAGGTTGCTTTTAAGTTTATTCAATAGCAAATATAATATATGAAAAAATGTTTGTGCGACAAATATATTAGGCATTTTAATAAGTCCGACAAGTAAAACATGTCAAATGACAGGAATTATGTTGGTGATAAATAGCAGTCTGATTTTTGCACAAGAGTTTAATGAAAGGGTAACAAATTAATTGAAAGTTCTGTCCGACAAAATACATAAGACGTTTTCGTAATTTGACGTTCGAAACCTGTAATATGTTCCAAAAATAAAACTTCCTGTTCCACTGTTCCCATACATCAAAGTTTGTCTGACCAGACACCGTTAAGCTATTAACAAATTTTCAGCTTGCTATTAATAAACTTTTTTTGGTACGCAAGATCCAGGCCTATATGCTATAAGATAATATATATAGGATTTAATAATGGTTTGTTTGTTTTCTGGTAAACTTGTTTTTTGGTTCATTTTCAAGTTTTTTATTAAACTATAGTCAATAAATTATTTATATAGGGTAATACTATAGGTAATGGCTTATAAAAAATGACTTATAAATACCAAGGTCATGAGATTCGCGTAGGAGAAAATAAGCAAGCCGTTGAGCTTCTCCGTCATATAAGACTGGCTTCGGCAGCCTTCGGCAAGTTGAACTACAATTTCACATTTTCACATACAAATATGTCTTAAAAGACAAACCCTTCGGTGTGTTTTGCCAGTGTTGACGAAACGCAAACATTGACCATGACAAGGAGAACACTACAAAAGATCCGGGTGGCTCAAAGGGCGATGGAGTGTGATTTGTCGGGCGTTTCATTGCGAGACAAGATCCCAAACCCCAGCTATGATGGAGATCAGGAGTGGCGGATGCAGTGGAGAGAATAGCAACACTAAAATGAAACTTGGCAGGTCACGTAACTCGAATGACAGATAACAGATGGACAAAGCGGATACTGGAATTACGACCAAGTAATGATGCCTACCGAAGCAGAGGTCGTCCACCAACATGTTGGACTGATGATCTAAAACATTGTCATGGGAATTGGATGCAAGAGGCACAAGAATTAAATAGATGGAAAATTATGAGGGAGATCTATGAACAGCAGTGGATAAGTGAAGATTAAATGATGATGAGTCAATAAGTTGAGAACATTCATGGTAATAGAAAAGATATATTAGAAACGAACGTCACATCAAAACTAGTGCTCTTTTTTTTAATAAAAATATTAATTTTTACAAATAATAGAGTGTCTAATTTTTTGTGTGTTAAGGTTATGGTATATTTTCTATACAACAACTGTACAACCAAACCTAATCACGTTTTATTAAAAATATTATACATTCATTCCATATTCGCTTTATGTACCTACTACCTATGTAAAATATAATAAGATTTTCTTGTTACTTTATTTTTATTATATCAATCACTTCTTGATCCTTCTTTTACGAAAAATAAACATAATCTTTTAGAAAAATTCTCAACGGGCGTTTTACCATATATTTTTAAAATAATATCGTAGAGATTATCCTGGCGGGGTTGTTATATCTAACAATTTTTATTCCCGTAAAGCCCTCCGGCCATAGACCAGTCAGTTTAACATAAGTTTATTTTTAGGGTTGTCAAATTTTTTTTATTAATCAAACATATACAGGGTATAACAAAAATACAGGTCATAAATTAAATCACGTGCTGAGACCAAAAATATTTCGATTGAACCAAACTTACCTTAGTACATAATATGTACATAAAAAAAGTTAAAGCCTCTTGAAGTTAGAAAATAAAAATCGATTTTTTCCAGTATAGTCCTGTCGCCAGGGGGGGTACAACGGCCTCTTTAATTCAGATGGATTTTTTATGTTTTTGACCCGTAGAACGCGAATTTTTTGGGTAACAGTTGATTCGGATGTCGATAAGATTGTTATAAACAAAGAACTTGAGGAATTACATAACAGCAATTTTTCGCCAAACAAAACCTTTCTTTGTATTTTTTGAGCAATTCTCAGCAAAAAATGTTCTTACAAGTTTTTTCGGAAGATGCATAGTTTTCGATATAAACGCAGTTGAACCTTCAAAAAATCGAAAAAGTGCAATTTTTGAACCCGAATAACTGTTGATTAAAAAACACAATGGCAATTCTGCTTACTGTATTTGAAAGTTCAAGTCAATTTCTATCGGTTTCGATCATTTTCATTGCTAAGAATTGATTTGTTTATTGTTAAACAAAGCTATAAACACATAGTGTTTCCCGTGCCCAATGCATGCGTTTTAATGTACGTAATCTACGTAGAAATTGTGTGTATGCGCGACTACTCGTTTGATTTCAAATGAGAAATGCATTGAAAATATCATTCAAGCACTATGTGTTTATAGCTTTGTTTAATAATAAAAAAATTAATTTTCAGCAATTAAAGTAATCAAAACCGTTAGAATTTGATTTGAACTTTCAAATGCGGTAAGTAGAATTACTAATTTATTTTTCAATCAAAAGTTATTGGGTTCAAAAATTGCAATTTTTCGTTTTTTTGAAAGTTCAACCGCGTTTATGTCGAAAACTATGTATCCTACGAAAAAACTTGTAAAAACATTCTTTGCTTAGAATAACCCAAAAAAATACAAACAAATGTTCAGTCTTGCGAAAAATCGCTGTTATGTGATACCTCAAGTTCTTTGTTTATAACAATCTTATCGACATCCGGATCAACTGTTACCCAGAAAATTCGTGTTCTACTGGTCAAAATACATAAAAAGAACTTGGATACGTCCATCTGAATTAAGGAGCCCGTTGTACCCCCACTGGCGACAGGACTAGTATATTGAAAACTATTAGAGATTTTTGTGCATCCAATGTTTTTAAAAATTTTTGTCACTTTGTAATTTTTCGATAAATCAGTTTTTATCGGGATATTTTGAACAATATTTAAAAAATCCATCACAAATTTTTACATGGTAAGTAAGATTATAGGGACCAGGGTAAAAATATGAAAATTTATTATGAATTTACATTTTTAGGTATATTTTGAGACATATTAATATCTCGATAAAAAATCGTTTGTCGAAAAAATACTAAGGGACAAAAAAGTTTTAGAAATATTGTGTTTAACTAATGGTACCACAATAATAATTTAATTGGAACGTACACAAACATTTCGGACGTTAGGGGAACAAAACTCCCATACAATTTTTATGTAAACATATTAAAAAAGAAGCCGCATCTCGATAAAAACTGCCTTATCGAAAAAATACTAAAAGGCAAAAATGTTTTAAAAACATTGTGTTTAACTAACGGTACCGCAGTAATAATTTAATTGGAACGTACACAAAAGTTTGGGGGGTTTAAGGTAAAAAACCCCCATAAAATTTTTATGGGTGCACTGCACAAATTTCACTATTATTATTTTTTGAGATGTCCCTACTATAAGAATAGCGCATGCCCATTTTCAATAAAAAATCTAATAGTTTTCGATATATGGGAATAAATTGATTTTCATTTTGTAACTTCAAAGGCCTGTAACTTTTTTATGTGCACATTTGTACTAAGGTAAGTTAGGTTCAGTCGAGCTACTTTTGGTCCCAGAATATGTGGTTTAATTTATGACCTGCATTTTTGTTACACCCTGTATTTAATTATATTAGTTCCGCCTAAATTGGAATAAAAAATATTGTTACAAAAAAACCGTCTACACACGCCCTGGCCAAACGTTCTCACACGACAGAATTCCCCGACCATACTTGGTGGGGTCCTTTGCACACGCCCTTGCCAAACTATTTGACAAAATGTAAAATTCTTATTTTAAATAGAAATATGTATGGCACTGAATTTCTCCGTACCAAAAAAAACTATTTTAAAAGGAAAAATCTTTCTTTATTACTGTTCAAATACATTGGTAAATTAAATTAACCTACCACAATGAAATACGAATTCGGCATAAAAAACTGTATAGTATGCCCAATTAAGGTGTGTTTCTACTTTTACTATAGGTACTGCAAAAATGGACACGTTACAAACCATACGCGCAACTGACCAGCGCATTTTGTGAATTTTTTTGAATTGCAGACTAGATACATTTTTTTATTCCGCATACCAATATACTAGGTTGTTCAATAAGTCTTGCGGTTGCATACACTCTTCATATGAACGTATGTGTAGTTTTATTTAAATCTGCCAATGCATTATTTTTTTAAAAGCCATTTAGTATTGATGTGTCACAGTATTTTTTTACAATGGAAATAATCAAGTATCGTGCAGTGATTGAATTTTAGTCCAGGGCGCATATGTTTTGAGATGGACGTTGAGAGGTGACTCAAATTTTTTTGCAGAAATTGCTTGAAAATATCTCAAATAATAATATTTGAGTTATCCTTCCACTCAAAATGGTCCGGAACATTGTTTAAATAATCAAAATGTCAAAATATGAAGGAAAAATTCGATTTTCTTTATTGGTTTTTTAATTATAACTTTAAAACTATTCATTTTCGAGAAAAGTTGTACTAACATAAAAGTTGCGTAATTAAATTTTATACAATAAAGAATTGGTTAAAAATTTAAAAAATAGTCACCCTTGTTGCAAAATAGCAATAATTGCGAAAAAAACCATACAAAAACACGTACTCGCGCATTTTACGTTTTTCAACCATTTCTGCTACACTTAGGACCTTCATATTTTACTCAGAAAAACTTTATGGTACAGTAAAACAACACTGTAAATTTAATTAAGATCGGTTCAATAGATTTTGTAAAGTAAATTTTGCAATCCAGCTTTCGCAAAAAATTCATTTTTTTTAAATGTTGCAGGACTAAAAGTAAAGCAGATAGCAAGTTGATTTTTTTTATTATAGAAGTGTACTGTATCTTTTCATTTGCAATGTGCAAAATTAAAATCTATTAATTACCACGGCGTCAGGAAATTTTTTAAATAAGCATTAATTTTTGGTGCTACGCGCCGGACACCGGTGTTCGATTCACACAAGTTGATTTCCACCAAAATTTCTTCCAATCTTTATCTAATATATTATTTTCTTACTCTATATTTTGTTGTATTTTAATATTTTAATACCACAAAAATCAAACTAATTTTATTATTGTTTGTGAAATATTGTTTAAACAATTGCATTATGTTTGAAAATAATAAAATTTTATTCTCTAAGTTAAAATATATGAACCAAGAAAGTTATTGCTAAAAAAAGTGTTATTTCAAAGGATAGAGTATGTGCTTTTATTTTGCGATAAACAAATTTATTTATTTATATCGAAATGTAATAAAAAATCAAATGTATCAATCATTATCAAAGGTCATTGGAATGCCCAATCAGAGCAAACTATCCGCTGTCCTGCGCGTAGCACCAATAATTAATGTTTATTTAAAAAAATTCCTGACACCGTGTTAGTTAATCGATTTTAGTTTCGCAAATTTTATATGAAAGGTACAATACACTTCTCTACGCAAAAGAAATTTCAACTTGCTACCTGCTTTATTTTCAGTCCTGTAACATTTTGAAAAAATGAATTTTTTTGCGAAAGCTGGATTACAAAGTTTATTTTGCAAAATTTATTGAACCGATCTTAATGAAATTTACAGTATTGTTTTACTGTGTCATAAAGTTTTTCTGGGTGAAATATAAAGGTCCTAAGTGTAGCATAAATGGTTGAAAAAC
Source organism: Diabrotica virgifera virgifera (assembly GCF_917563875.1). Taxonomy (NCBI): domain Eukaryota; kingdom Metazoa; phylum Arthropoda; class Insecta; order Coleoptera; family Chrysomelidae; genus Diabrotica; species Diabrotica virgifera. The sequence continues at coordinate 73,277,702 of NC_065449.1, read as the reverse complement.
GTAAAATGCGAATACTTGTTTTAGTATGTTTTTTTTCGCAATTATTGCTATTTTGCAACAAAATTAACTATTTTTTAAATTTTTAGCCAATTCTATATTGTAGGAAATGTAATTTCGCAACTTTTATGTCAGTACAACTTTTTTCGGAAATTAATACTTTTAAAGTCATAATAAAAAAAACGAAGAAAAAAATCGAATTTTTCCTTCATTTTTTGACATTTTAATTATTTAAACAATGTTCCAGATCTTTTTAAGAGGGAGGATAACTCAAATATTATTATTTGAGTAATTTTCAAGCAATTTCTGCAAAACAATTTGAGTCACCTCTCAATGTCCAAATGTACCAATATTTTTACAGATGCGCCCTGGTCCTTTTTTATTTTTGGAAGGTTTAAAGGCAAAGGAAATTTATGAACAAAGGTTAAAAGTGTATAAGGACTTCCGCCTTCAATTATTACTGTAGAAAGTGAGTTGTTCAATTTAAACGTGGTCGTTCGAGCCTTGAAGACGATCCACGTCAAAGACGCCCAAAACCAGCAAGACCACCAGAAATCGTAGAAAAAACACATGATATGGAATTGGAAACTCCTCGAGTAACTGAAAAGGATTTAGTGTCATCTCTAGGCATTTCATTCGGTAGCGTAAGCAATATTTTGGCCGAAGTATTGGGTTTCAAAAAGCTGTGGTCACAATGGGTGCCGCATTTGCTAACAACTGACGACAAACACATTCGAATGCCACTTTCTTAGCAATATTTAGGGCCGTTTTCGAAAGGATAAAGTAAATTTTGTGCATCGATTCATCACAATGGATGAGACATGGTCTATCGCCATGATCCTGAATCAAAACAAAAGGTTAAAGTGGTAGAATCTGGTTTTTCGGCTCCAAAACGAGTTTGTGTCCAGAAATCGACCAAGAAGATTTTAGCATCAGTTTTTGGGATGTAAGAGGATTTTTTGTGGATTACTTTCAAACTGATAAAAAAATAAATTCTGGATAATATGGTAACCATTTAGTCCAGCTGATGGAAAAAATCGTAAAAACAGACTCGGTTTGCAAAAGAAAAAAATCCTGTCTCATCAGGATAATGCACCGTTATATGAGTATTTTTACCAATGACTGAAATATATGAATTAAAGTTCGAATTGTGAGAGCATCCACAGTATTAATCAGATTTGATTCCTAGCGACTTCCATTTATTGTTTCAATACCTAAAAAAATTATGCGTGGAAAGCGTTTTTCATCAAATTGTAACGGGTGCAAAGTGCATTAACGTTTTCGAATTCCTGATACTGTTGCTTCACCCTGTAAGGTAAAGGTAAATCCGTTTCAGAAATTGTATTTGTTTATTGCGTGGAAATGTGTGATTCATTTCTCATGAATCTGTAGTATTGCGTTATTCGTCCTCGATTCATATGAATATTTTTTAAGTTTCTTATTCCGGAGAACGCAGGTTTTAAAAGTATCATGTTTTGTTAGCCGTTATTCTGTCGTGAAATGGGTTGTCGGTTTTTTTATCAAGGGAATTACAATCGTAAATGTTTCTATAATTGATTTCTGGCGACGAGAATATGATGCTTTGGAGTTGGTTTGTTTAAGTAGTGCATACCGTTGTGAGATAAGAGGCTCTGAGTGTTGTTTATACAGTGCTAGTCAAAAGTCCGTACCCCCCCTCGTATCTTTTGAACGGTTATACCTATAATAGTGAAATTTGGAGGGAGAAAATAAACAGACGTAGGCTTCTTAACTAGTTATGACAGGTGACATAATAGTGACAGATGACGTTACAGAGCCACTGTGAACGAAAATTTTAAATGGGACCTTATGGCAAGTGATACCTCGTTTGAAAGGTATTGAAAATACCTATTCAGTCATACTAATTTTATTTGAGTTTAAGCTAATTTTGATGAAAAAATGAAATAAATATAAAATTGTAGTTTCGCATTTAATTAATAAAAATTCAAAATTCCGCCTATGATTACTTGTCAAACAGGTTGACGTTGACGTAAAAACTACTAGAGAATTAAAAAACGTCAACTTTATTGACAAAAAATCCATAGGCGGACATTTGAATTTTTATTAATTAAATTCGAAGCTACAATATTATATTTATTTAATTTATTCACCAAAATCAAAATTAACCTAAACCCAAAAAAATTAGTATAACTGAATAGATATTTTAAATACCTTCCAAACGAGGTATCACTTGCCGTAAGGTCCTATTTAAAATTATCGGTCACAGTGGCTCTGTAACGTCATCTGTCACTATTACGTCACCTGTCATAACTAGTTAAGAAGCTTACGTCCGTTTATTTCCTCCCTCCAAATTTCACTATTATAGGTATAACCGTTCAAAAGATACGAGGGGGGTACGGACTTTTGACTAGCACTGTATAATACTTGTTAAAGAAGTATAATACTTGTAGAGAAGCTGGATCAGCGAAAAACGTGAGAATGTATTGAGCTGAGATATGAATATCAGAATTTCGCGAGTGAATCCTATTTGACGAGGAATGAGTTATTACCTTTGAAAGCGTGGTTGAAGTTCGCTTAAACCTTTTCTATTCGTTTTGAGATAAAAGTGGAAATTGGCGAATTTTTTTGATTGATAAAACCGGTAGTAGGATAGAAGAATGGGGAGATGGAGATGGAGTGAGTTTTGGGTGTTACAGGAGTTCTAAGTAGTCGAGAAGAGCGATCAGTTCTAGAAAGCTAGAATAAGAAGTTTGTGCTTTTCCGTCAGCAGGCCTTGCCTTGCTGACGGAGAAAATTGTTGAAAATAGTTCAATGGAGAAAATTAGTTGTTTGTATTTAGTACAGTTTCTTTAAGTTTTTGTTCCAGAGTCGAAGTAGGCTCAAATGGCTTCTGTGGTAAATTCTCGACCGTATTTTGTGTTTTTAGTGATGAATTGAACACATATTTTGGTTTTCTTTTGTCGAAAAGTTCTTCGTTTATTTAAATTAAATTTAATTAATAACAGTAATAATAATAATAGTATCCAAGTTTGCATACAATAAACGAACAATGGAATTTCATCTCTAATATAATTAATACCTGTACTTTGTCTGTAAAATTGAGTGTCGTTATGTGCGTGACAACAAATGTGCCGTAACATCAAGGCAATGTTTAACACCGTAACTGCCACATGGATGGACTATGGATAAAGAACACATCAAGGCACTTGTGCTATTTTTTTATCGTTTCTCGCGAATCAATGAGACTTTATTTTTTTGTTGATAACAACTTTGCTAAATTTTTATTTGTTTCAATAAAGTAAGAATTATGTTTAATTATTAGATTTTCTTTACCAATCTCTATCGTGCTTATAAAAGTAATCACACATGAAAGTAGCTTACGGTAAGTACAGATATTTCAAATAACAGGCATTCTTAGTTTAATATTTTTTTATAAGTAAACATATATGATATTTTTTTTATTTATGGCGCCCCCCGAGCAATTGAGTTTCAATTTTATTTAACATCTATTAAGAATCCACACCCCTAGGTCTCTGAAGACTAAGCAGCTACCGAGGTATATCAAAAAGTTAAGTACCTAGCACCAATGATATTTCTATATTTTGTTTAATTTGGCATTTAACGTGTCGAGCTCTTTTTCTTTCTAATCAATTAATGCTACAAAGATAGCGCCCTTTCTTGGGACTGCTACAAACTGTCGCCACCGTGTTTGGGGCATATTTATTGTTACAAAATGTCGCCGGCAACGTGCTGGGCTTTTCGTCTATTCTTTGTTACGTTTAGGTATTTGCCACTTAATGCTACAAAATGATGAGTATATAACAGCTGAGGAAGCTTATTTTGCAGAACTTCCTGATTCTCCCTTAGGGATGGAATTAATAAACTAAAATCTCATTGGAACAAAAGTACTGATGTTCAGGACACACCAAAATATAATTTACAAGGTGTAAACGAGTTCAGACTAAATAGCAAAAGCAATAGAACTATCGGACGTTGGTGGAAGGGATGGATTGACAATCTTTCATAGAGGCCACAACGCGCCAATGAACAAGCGAAATTGATTTTATAAGAAAAGAAAAAGAATACGTTTTCCATATCTTTTTTTTGCATATGCCAGCTGATTCTTAAATTTTCCGACAATGTTATAGCTTTCACACTGTGCTCTAATCTTTCCCTTTCTACATCTATTCTGCTTCTCTATTTGTATCTAACTACAAGAATGCTACAAGTTGTTTCAATCACTTTATAGTATTTTTTGCTTATCTGTATGATAAAATACAATAATTCCAGGACTTCTGAAAAATATTGTCCGATATGGAACTCGTTATATAACTAGAGCTCGGGAAATATGCAAAATGCATACTAAGTGCATATTTGCATATTTTGAATAAAGTTTATAAGTGCATATGCATTTATTAAAATTGCATGTTATCAGACTTTTTTACCTCAAACGATGCTAACAAAAAATATTTTAAAGAGAAATGAGAAATCTCACAACTAAAGAACAAATCTGAAAATTCTCGTGGAACCACTTTCTGTTAATATCCTTAATCTTTGCATTTTACAATTTATAAGGCAAGGAGACGACGAATAAAGGGGACGAAGGGGACTCTACAATAAATTTTTGTTATTATTAAGTGATGCTGCACCATAATATGACCAAAGGTGGAGAGCATTTAAAAATATTTTTTCAAATTTATTTGTTTAGCACACACTAAATAGAGTAGCAGAAGGTGTAATGCCAAAATTTTCAATGGACAAGAATATTTTAAAAGCCCTTCTGCGAGTACAGGTGTATAAAGATCATTTTCCTAATGTGCCTTTACCACCCGAACCTGTGATTAAAATAGATGGGGAGCATGGTTAAATTCTGTATATTTCATAACCGATAATTTTGAGGGAATTAGTGACGTCATTGGTAGTTTAGATCTAGATATCTCAGCTGCTATAAAAATGTGTGAATGTTTAAAAAAACCGTTATTAAAAAATAATTTGACACATATCCAAACCAATTTTGTAAATATTAATGAACCAATTACTAGATAAGAAAAGCGAAACATTTTCATTAGACCAAAGTATAGAAATTAATTCATTAAATGAAAAAATTAACACCCTTGGGAAACCAATAAAGTGTGTCAAAAATTCTGCACGGTGTTAAAGAGAAATGAGCGATATCAAAATTAAAAATAATATTATTAAGATAAGAAGGGAATATAATTTAAATTTAATATTATTAAGATGGGGAATTGTAAAGATTATTTCATTCATAGGAGATTCTGACCAATAGAAAGCTACAGAAATCTGAATTAAATCGATAATTTTTGATAATCTCCCGTCGTTAAGTATATTACGTCAGATGCCCTTCGTTGCTACGAAAAAATACATTCAGTGACATTAATGACAATTAATGTTTTAAAAATTATAAAAGTGATGACTTTCAATCGTCAAATATTTATAACAACTGTGTGTTTAATGGTACTTACATAAATAAATTACAATAAAATTTTGGTTTTGAACAGTTTTATTCATGAAATAATCGCAACTAGTTGCACGCGACCTCTGAAATTAATATACAATTTCAGAGCTCTTGTGCAATTACTGCTGATTATTTCATTCATAGGAGATTCTGACCAATAGAAAGCTACAGAAATCTGAATTAAATCGATAATTTTTGATAATCTCCCGTCGTTAAGTATATTACGTCAGATGCCCTTCGTTGCTACGAAAAAATACATTCAGTGACATTAATGACAATTAATGTTTTAAAAATTACAAAAGTGATGACTTTCAATCGTCAAATATTTATAACAACTGTGTGTTTAATGGTACTTACATAAATAAATTACAATAAAATTTTGGTTTTGAACAGTTTTATTCATGAAATAATCGCAACTAGTTGCACGCGACCTCTGAAATTAATATAGAATTTCAGAGCTCTTGTGCAATTACTACTGATTATTTCATTCATAGGAGATTCTGACCAATAGAAAGCTACAGAAATCTGAATTAAATCGATAATTTTTGATAATCTCCCGTCGTTAAGTATATTACGTCAGATGCCTTTCGTTGCTACAAAAAAATACATTCAGTGACATTAATGACAATTAATGTTTTAAAAATTATAAAAGTGATGTCTTTCAATCGTCAAATATTTATAAAAACTGTGTGTTTAATGGTACTTACATAAATAAATTACAATAAAATTTTGGTTTTGAACAGTTTTATTCATGAAATAATCGCAACAAATTGCACTCGACCTCTGAAATTAATATAGAATTTTTGCTGTCGTGACACTTTGATATAATTTCTGTTAATATATAATTAAAATGTTTTTTTATTAATTTATTTCTGTTTGATATAATTAAACTGTCAAAGTATCACTCGGGAAAAATTCAATAATTTCAGAGCTCTTGTGCAATTACTACTGATTATTTCATGCATAGGAGATTCTGACCGATAGAAAGCTACAGAAATCTGAATTAAATCGATAATTTTTGATAATCTCCCGTCGTTAAGTATATTACGTCAGATGCCTTTCGTTGCTACGAAAAAATACATTCAGTGACATTAATGACAATTAATGTTTTAAAAATTATAAAAGTGATGTCTTTCAATCGTCAAATATTTATAAAAACTGTGTGTTTAATGGTACTTACATAAATAAATTACAATAAAATTTTGGTTTTGAACAGTTTTATTCATGAAATAATCGCAACAAATTGCACTCGACCTCTGAAATTAATATAGAATTTTTGCTGTCGTGACACTTTGATATAATTTCTGTTAATATATAATTAAAATGTTTTTTATTAATTTATTTCTGTTTGATATAATTAAACTGTCAAAGTATCACTCGGGAAAAATTCAATAATTTCAGAGCTCTTGTGCAATTACTACTGATTATTTCATGCATAGGAGATTCTGACCGATAGAAAGCTACATAAATCTGAATTAAATCGATAATTTTTGATAATCTCCCGTCGTTAAGTATATTACGTCAGATGCCCTTCGTTGCTACGAAAAAATACATTCAGTGACATTAATGACAATTAATGTTTTAAAAATTATTAAAGTGATGACTTTCAATCGTCAAATATTTATAAAAACTGTGTGTTTAATGGTATTTACATAAATAAATTACAATAAAATTTTGGTTCTGAACAATTTTGTTCATGAAATAATCGCAACAAATTGCACTCGATCTCTGAAATTAATATAGAATTTTTGCTCTCGTGACACTTTGTTATAATTAAAACTGTCAAAGTGTCACTCGGGAAAAATTCAATAATTTCAGAGCTCTTTTGCAATTACTACTGATAATTTAATTTTACTGGTAGAACCTTCAATTATACAATATTTTAAGTTTGCTCCTTTAACTTTATGTGTGAAGTAGAAAGAAGTTTTTCCGTGTATAAACAATTATTCACAGTTTTTCTGTAGAAAATTTAGAATAATTTTTAATAATGTATAGTTTTAATTGTAATAATAATATAATAAAGGATGATGATGATAAATATAAAGACTAAATGAATATAGATTGTCATGTAGGGAATAGAAATTTCAGTAAATATTTTTTGACTTTAGTATAAAATAAATAATTAAATACCTTCAAAACAACGGATTACTCGTTTTTTATTTATATGGAATAAATGCATAAAAGAATATTTCAATGAATTATATTTCAACTGTTTTTTGAGCATATTTGCATGCATATTTTAGGGTTTTTTAAATGTGTATTTCCCGAGCTCTAGTTATAACTAATAAAAAGTTTTTAATTCGTAAGTGTGGCTTTTCAATCCTAAAATGATCACTGCTCACTGGACTAATACACCTTCTCAGAAAAATAAACGCGATTTGTCGACATTTTGGATCTAAATTATTGAGTCTGACGTTTCTTATATCAGCTTGATATAAAAAGTCTGAATATGGGTGAGAAAAATATGAGATGCCAACTTTAAAGACGGTGCTCGTTATAGCAGATTATTTTTATGCCAAATCTTGTGAGATTCTAGATTGTATTAACAAAATATGGGCACATCGGAAAAGTCTAGGGATATTTTTAAAAAGAGACATAATTTCTTCTTTAATTGTTTTAAATAAATAGTAGTCGATTTATAGTGATCAGTACCTAGTATTTAGTGTGTACAACAAAATGTGTTCAAATGTCAAAAATAACGAGAATACCTTTCAGAAATATCAAAAATATCGAGAAGTACGATTAAAAAAATAAGGTAATCCGAAATATATGGTCGTTATATAAAAAAAATCTAAATAAATATACAGTATGGCGTCCACGCTGGCATATTACGGCTCTACATCAGATCTGTCTCTTATAGACAAAATAAGATTGTTGAGGTACTTTTGCCCATTCTTCTATCAGACGTTCTCCGAAACAAAACAGCGCGCGGCATGTACCTATATATGTTACCCATATGTGGAGTAATAATTCTAGAGTGCTATGTATTAAGAGTATAAGTCAAAAATTTTTTATTAGGACTTTTCAAAGTCTTTTTTACCACTGATGAAATAACTATTACAACTAAATATGAAAATGGTGACGAAATACGATTAATAAATTAGTAATTAACTATTTTACTTTCTACTTTGGTAATACCTTATTAATTATATAATTTAAAATATAGAAGAATCCCGAAAAATCTTTTTTATGACTTATACTCTTAGTACATAGCACGTTAGAATATTCCTTGACGAATCTCCCATACATCCTCGATAGGATTCAGGTGGGGAGATTCTGCTTTCTGCTAGCCAAGGCAACACATCGATACCTTCCTTAGCGATTTGGGCGTGCGACATTTGGATGAGCATTATCATTCATGATGTGAAATAGACGGAGAGCTAGAGCCGAAAAATCATCGTCATAAGTAATATGGAGTTTTTCCTGTGAAATGTGTCGATTGTATATTCACAAATATGACACCTTTCAGGCTGACACCTCAGTGGATACAGGAAGTAGGAATAACGGATGAAAGGGGAAAGTTAGTGCAGTCATTAAAGGTTTTCAGCTCCTATTTTGTTAAACTTCCATCGATTTGCATGAAAATTGGTGACTAGTTAGAGCATACCTCAAGAAATAAAACTGATTTGGTGCCAACTTGCACTTTTACCCTGGTGGTGAATACCACCCCTTCCAGCGGGTAAAAACAATTTTATTAAAAATAACCCCACAAATCGAGAGAGAGACAAATTTTAAGTAAAATTTGTTACATCATGTTATGAAAATAAATCAATACTTTTTGAGTTATTAAAGATCAAAGATTTGTCTATTTAAGAGCATATGCGTGAAGTTACGGATGATAAAAGAACATATTAATTAATTGTATGTTAGTAAAATATTATTAATTTTTATATTATCTCGATATTTAATTGAATTTTTTCTATCAATATAAACTGAATATGTCCAGAAACTGGGGGTGTCCAAAAATGGGTACATTTGACATATTCGAATATACTTTTGCTAAATTTATAATATCGAAATAATATAAAAATAATATTTTAGTAACATACAGTTCATTAATATGTTCTTTTTATCATCCGTAACTTCACGCATGTGCTCTTATACAGACAAATCTTCTACTACTACTATCGGTTTACAGCGTTCTCCGACGCCTTCCGACTCCTAACCGACATTCTTCTCTGTTTAACCATAGACCTGGAGGGATTTCTCTTTCCTCTAATTCTTTTTCAATTCCCTCACTCCAGCTTCTTCTCGGCCTTCCCCTTTTTCTTCTCCCTTGTGATGTCCATGCCAAAATCTGTTTAGGGATCCTGTCATCTGGCATTCTATGTACATGGCCGTACCATACCAGTTGTTTTATTTTTATGTCATCAATTATTGTATGTATTACTCCCATCATTCCATCTCGTTCAGTATCCGATCTCTTCTTGATTTGCCTGCTGCTCTTCTCCAGAAGTCCTATTCATATTACTAGTAACATTTTCTGCCCTCTTTGTTTCAATGGCCAAACTTCACTGCCATATGTAATTATACTTTTAGGTATGCTATTGTATATGAACAGACAAATCTTTGATCTTTAATAACTCAAAAAGTATTGATTTATTTTAGTAACATGATATAACAAATTTTACTTATAATTTGTCCTTCTATCGATTTGTGGGGTTATTTTTAATAAAATAGTTTTCACCCCTGAGAAGGTGTGGTATCCATCCCTAGGGAAAACTGTAAGTTGGCACCAAATCATTTTTATTTCTTGGGGTATGCTCTAACTAGTCACCAATTTTTATGCAAATCGATGGAGGTTTAACAAAATAGGAGGTGAAAACCTTTAAAGACTACACTAACTTTCCCCTTTCATCCCTTATTGCTACTTCATGTATCCAGTGAGGTATCAGCCTGAAAGGGGTCATAATTATCAATATACAATAGACGTGTTTCACATGCCACACTCCATATTACTTATGACGATGATTTTTCGGCTCTAGCTCTTAGAATAAAAGTTTTGAATAGCCGCATCAGCAAACGGACGAACGATAGGTAGTCCAGGCCGCATCTGTTTTGAGATGGACGTTGAGAGGTGACTCAAATTTTTTTACAGAAATTTCTTGAAAATAGCTCAAATAATAATATTTAAGTTATCCTCCCACTCAAAATGGTCCGGAACATTGTTTAAATAATCCAAATGTCAAAATATGAAGGAAAAATTGGATTTTTTATTGGTTTTTTAATTATAACTTTAACACTATTCATTTCTGAGAAAAGTTGTACTAACATAAAAGTTGAATAATTAAATTTTCTACAATATAGGATTGGTTAAAAATTTATAAAATAGTCACCCTTGTTGCAAAATAGTAATAATTGCGAAAAAAAAACATACAAAAACCAGTATTCGCATTTTACCTTTTTCAACCATTTATGCTACACTTAGGACCTTCACTATTTACCCAAAAAAGCTTTATGATATAGTAAAACAACACTGTAAATTTCATTAAGATCGGTTTAATAGATTTTGCAAAATAAATTTTGCTATCCAGCTTTCGCAAAAAAATTTATTTTTTTTAAATGTTGCAGGACTGAAAATGAAGCAGATAGAAAGTTGCATTTTTTTGCTTATAGAAGGGTACTGTACATTTCGTTTGCAATTTGCAAAATTAAAATCGATTAATTACCGCGGCGTCAGGAAATTTTTTAATAAACCTTAATTTTTGGTGCTACGCGCAGGACAACGGTGTTCGATTCACACAAGTTGATTTCCACCAAAATTTCTTCCAATCTTTATCTAATATATTATTTTCTTACTCTATATTTTGTTGTATTTTAATATTTTAATTCCACAAAAATCAAACTAATTTTATTATTGTTTGTGAAATATTGCTTAAACAATTGCATAATATGTTCAAAAATAATAAACTTTTATTCTCTAAGTTAAAATATATAAAAAAAGAAAGTTTTTGCTAAAAAAAATGTTAATTCAAAGGATAGAGTACGTGTTTTCATTTTGCAATAAACAAACTTATTTATTTAAATCGAAATGTTATAAAAATTAAAATGTATCAATCATTATGAAAGGTCATTGGAATGGCCAATCAGAGCAAACTATCCGCTGTCCTGCGCGTAGCACCAATAATTAATGTTTATTTAAAAATTTCCTGCGCCGCCGTGGTTGTTAATCGATGTTAATTTTGCAAATTGCAAATAAAAGGTACGGTACACTTCTATACGTACCTTCTAAAAAAGGAAATCAGTTAGAATGTGGAAACTACCGTGGAATCACGCTGCTGAATGCAGCATACAATGTCCAACGTCATTTATGAAAGACTTAGACCACACGCTGAAAAAATAGTTGGCAAATACCAAAGTGAACATAACATCGACACACATCATCTCTTCATAGACTTCGAAAGCGCATATGACAATATAAACCGAGAATTCTTAATAAAAGCAATGAAAGAGTTTAATCTACCAACACAACTAATAGAACTGATAAAAGAATCTCTAAAAGTAGAAAGTAAAATCCGGATACAAAACGAACTAACGGAAACAATAGATGGACAATAGATGTGAAAAAAGGACTACGCCAGGGAGACGCTCTATCATGCATCTTGTTCAACATCGTACTCGAGAAAATAATGAGGGACACAACAGTCAATACTCGAGGAACAATCATTAATAAAAGCGTGCAAATACTAGCATTTGCAGATGATGTTGACATAATCGCAAGATCAAGAAGAGAAATGATAGAGGCATTCAATCAAATAGAACGATCTGCACAAAACAGTGGCCTTAAAATCAACCAGAACAAAAAAAATATATGCAGGTAAGTAAAAACACAGAAGTAAGGCAGCCACAAAATATAACAATAGGAGAATACAACATTGAGGGGGTAAAAAATTTTACATACTTGGGATTCCTAGTCACGTCGGATAATAACGTAGCAGAGGAAGTGAAGAGGCGAAAATTTATTGCCAATAAAAGTTACCATGGCTTAGTTCGGCAACTAAGATCAGATAACGTCGCAAGGAAAACAAAATGAAAAATATACAAAACTTAATAAGACCGGTATTCACATACGGCTCAGAAATCTGGACACTCACTAAAAAAGAGGAAACATTGCTAGCCACCTTTGAAAGAAAAATCTTGCGACACATATATAAGGGCACAAAAGAAAACGGAATTTGGCGAAGAAGGTACAACTTTGTACTATACGAAATATACCAGGATCCTGATATCAAAACATCTATTAAAATAGAACGGCTGCGTTGGATGGGACATGTAGAAAGAATGGAAGAAGGCGAAATACAAAACAAAATATTCAAACAGATGCCAGTAGGAAAAAGAACAAGAGGAAGACCGAAGCTGAGATATTTAGAACAAATAGAAAATGATATTATAATAAACTTAAAAATAAAAAACTGGAGAAATAAAGCACGAAACAGATCAGAATGGAAAAGAATCCTGGAACAGGCCAAGACCCAGAAAGGCCTGTCGAGCCAGTGATGATGATGACACTTCTATACACAAAAAAAATTCAACTTGCTATCTGCTTTATTTTCAGTCCTGTAACATTTTGAAAAAATTAATTTTTTTTTGCGAAAGCTGGATTGCAAAATTTATTTTGCAAAATTTATTTTGCAAAATTTATTAAACCGATCTTAATAAAATTTACAGTACTGTTTTAATGTATTACAAAGTTTTTTTGGGTGAAATAGGAAGGTCCTAAGTGTAGCATAAATGGTTGAAAAACGTAAAATGAGAATACTTGTTTTTGTATGGTTTTCTTGCAATTATTGCTATTTTGCAACAAGGGTGACTATTTTTTAAACTTGTAATCAACTTTATATTATAGGAAATTTAATTACGCAACTTTTATGTCAGCACAAGTTTTTTTGTAAATGAATACTTTAAAAGTTATAATCAAAGAACGAAGAAAAAAATCGAATTTTTCCTTAATTTTTTGATATTTTGATTATTTAAACAATGTTCCGGACCTTTTTGAGAGGGAGGATAACTCAAATATTATTGTTTGAGTTATTTTCAAGCAACTTCTACAAAAAAATTTGAGTCACCTCTCAACGTCTAAATGTACTAATATTTTTACAGATGCGCCCTGGTCTAATGTTTTAGAATTGTGTCGAGGTACTACTGAGCTGTAATGGTCCAAGAGCTGTGAGACATTTTTGAGTAGGTATTTTAGGCAAGCTGAAAATTTTTCAGGTGACTCTTCCATAATAGCCTAATACAAAAATGCCGGTCTGGCTGGAGGGTAGCGGTTATTTTCCCCAAAAATCCCCCCCAAAGTTAAAAAAAGGGTAAAAATTGTTATTACAAAAAATATCATTGACGTGACTTTAAAGTAAATTTAAATATTCAAATATTAGGAAAATAAACAAGCCAGGCGATTTGAGGGCGATTTTAGCTCTGCAAGATACTTGCATGGGCGTCCCAGGATTATTTTCAGGGGATGCATATTAACTTCAGAAGATTTTATCTGAATCTGTACATACTATTAACAAGTATAAAATATACAACTATACATGCATAGCTATGTATATTCCTTCTGGACAGGGAGGTACAATTGTTATTTTGACAGGGTATTTTTTAATATTAAAAATAAATATTCTAAAAAAGGCAGCTTTTTGGTGAAATTTTCCAACTGCCATGTGATCAAACAAATTACGGGTTCATATAAATGAAAAGCGCTATAGGTAAGCAGCAGTGTGAGAAAGAGCGTATACCGATAGCTGTTTGCGTCCTCTGTTCTAGCGAAGTGAGTCCGTTCGCTCGAGAAAAATCACGTGACCTGGTGATACCCATGTTGTTGTGCCTCGAAACGTTAGAGTAATTGTTATATATTATAGTTTTTTAAGTAACTTTTCCTTAATTAAAGGAAAATAATACGTACTATACAATAGATTTTGCAAATATGATAGGAAATGACAAATTTATTATTATAAATATATAGGTAGAAAATTATAAAACTATAAACTAAATAAATTCTGTGTCCGAATCTTGTACTTCTTCTTCAAACTCCTCATCTGAGCTTAAATATTCATTCTTTTCTTCTTCGTCAGACTCCCCTCGAGACTCAAATTCTTCTTCTACATGAACTGTAGATAGTTGTAATATGCATTTAGAATTTATTAAAAATTAATTACTGATTAATTAATTGATTTGCTACGTATTCTCTGTCATTTTGTACGGAGTCGAAGCCTGCACAACCACGGGCGCATCTGAAGAAAGACTTGCCATTGTTGAGATGTGGTGTTATCGAATAATGTAAAAAAATAATGTACACAACACGTAACAAACGCGGAAACATTAAGAAAGATGAAAATTAGACAAGAAATACTCAACACTATGAAGGAAAAAAATGAGCTACTTTGGTCATATACTAAGAAATAAAAAACCTGATGTGATTGGTTATATAAGGAAAAGTATTAAGTATTGGTTTTAAAAGAAAGAATACGTAGCAACTCAATTAATTAATCACTAATAATCTTTTAATTAACTCTAAATACATATTATAACTATTTACAGATTAGGTAGAAGACGAATCTGAGTCTTGAGGGGAGTCTAACAAAGAAAAAGAGAATGAATATTTAAGCTCAGATGAGGAGTTTGAAGAAGAAGTACAAGACACAGAATTAATTTAGTCTATAGTTTAATACTTTTCTACCTATATATTTATAATAATACATTTGTTTTTTTTTTCTATCATATTTGCAAAATCTACAGTGATGAGCGCGCTAATAACCGGCAAAACAGCTCAAAAGATGGAAAACATAATACATCTCGAAACAAAAAGAGATGAAACTCTTTTTGTTTCGCAATGTGTTATGTTTTCAACCTTTTGAGCTATTTTGCCGGTTATTAGCTTGCTCATCACTGTATTGTATAGTACGTATTATTTTCCTTTAATTAAGAAAAAGTTACAACAACATGGTTATCGCTAGGTCACGTGATTTTTCTCGAGCGAACGGACTCGCTCAGTTAGAACAGAGGACGCAAACAGCTATCGGTATACGCTCTTTCTCACACTGGTGCTTACCTATAGCGCTTTTCATTTATATGCACCCGTAATTTGTTTGATCACATGGCAGTTGGAAAATTTCACCAAAAAAAACCTGTCTTTTTTAGAATATTTATTTTTAATATTAAAAAATACCCTGTCAAAATAACAATTGCACCTCCCTGCCCGGAAGGAGTGTACATAGCTATGCATGTATAGTTGTATATTTTATACTCGTTAATAGTATGTACAGATTCAGATGAAATCTTGTGAAGTTCAGATGCATCCCCTGAAAATAATCCTGGGACGCCCATGCAAGTATCTTGCAGAGTTAAAATCGCCCTCAAATCGCCTGGTCTGTTTATTTTCTTTATATTTGAATATTTAAATTTACTTTAAAGTCACGTCAATGGTATTTTTTGTAATATCAATTTTTGCCCTTTTTTTAACTTTGGGGGGGATTTTTGGGGAAAATAACCGCTACCCTCCAGCCAGACCGGCATTTTTGTATTAGGCTATCATAGAAAAGTCACCTGAAAAATTTTCAGGTTGCCTAAAATACCTACTCAAAAATGTCTCACAGCTCTTATACTATAAGGAAGCGGTTTGAAAAAACGAGGTCCGTTCTGTTACCGACTATTATTCCATTCCATACCATTACTGTACCGCTTCTGTATGTGTAAATATCCTGGACATGTTTTAAAAGTTCTACATTTCCAGATCGTCTTCACACCCTTACTAGACGATAATCTGAATAAAATCCAAATCTAGATTCGTCGGAGAATAAAACTGTAGCCCAATTATTTGTATCCCAGTATTGATATTCTTGACATCGCTCTAATCTTGCAACGCGCTTGCCTCTGGAGATAGGTGGACCTCAATGGCATTCGACGATGGAAATTGGCATCATGGAGATGATTTCTTACAGTATCACGGTCTATGGTTACCTGGTGTGACACCGACATATTAACACTGAGATGAAGTCAAGAATTTGTTAAGCCGCTGTAAGACCAATATGGTCATATGCATCAGAAACAAGACCCGATAGAGCCACAACACAAAGACTATTAGGATCGGCAGAAATGATTGTACTGAGAAGAATTACAGGAAATACACTGAGAGTTTGAAAAACGGGTGAATACATTAGACGACAATGTAACGTACAGTGTAAAAACGAATATACATTTCTTTTTCTTCTTCTTCTTCTTCTTCTTCCTTTTTGTTTGTAGGCTTTAAAGCCTGTTTCTTCTTCAATATTAGCCGCCTAAATTGTTTAAGTTATCGCATCATCTTTTTCATGGTCTGCCAATACTTCTTCGTCCATTTGGTGACTTATATCGTGCTATTCGTACTATCCTATATCCTGCCATTCTACTAATGTGTTCGTTTCACTCCTGTTTCCGTTTTGTCACCCATCCATTTATGTCTTCTACATTGCATGATCTTCTTATGTTTTCGCTTCTCTCCCTATCCAACAGACTTTTCCCTAATATTCGTCGGAGTATTTTCATCTCTGTTGTTTCTACTAGTCGTCTTGTTTAAGATGTGTAAGATTTTGTCTCCGCCGTGTATGTCAATATAGGTCTAATTGCTGCTTTAGAGATTCTTGCTTTTGTATATTGTGTTAGGTTGTTTGTTCTTCCAGATTGTGTCATTAAGAGATCCCGCCGCTTTACTTGCTTTTAAGCTTTGTTGTCGTACTTCCTCTTCAACATCTCCGTAACTGGTTATATCTATTCCCAGATATCTAAACCTTGCTGCCTGCTTTATTATTTTCCCATCAATTTTGATTTTACATCGTAGTGGGTATTTAGATGCTGTCATACATTTGATTTTTTCTGCTGATATTATCATATTGTATTTCTTGGCTGTTGTATTGAAGATGTGTCTTAATCTTTGGAGATCATCTTCTGTTTCGGCGATTAATGCGGCGTCGTCTGCATAACATAATATTTGGATTTCTTTGTTCCTCATTCTGTAATCATGACGTTTACGTACTGCTTCTATTATTTCTTCCATTATTATATTAAAGAGCAGTGGGCTTAACGAATCACCTTGTCTGACTCCGCTTTGTACTGGTATAAACTGCGTTAGTTTTTCATTTTCTTTGCCTGTATTCGATTACAAAAGTAGATAATGTAATATTGATTGGTATGTTTCTTCTATACTATACAGTAACTGTAGGACCTCCTCCACTTGGATGCGATCGAAAGCCTTTGTCAGGTCTATAAAACATATATATGCTGGTTTGTTGTTCTCAATGGCCTTTTCTGTGAATTTTGAAAAAAAAACCCTAATCTAAAATCTGAATTAGTTTGGCTTTGAGACCCTACTTAAAGTATATAAATATTATCCAGCCCCTCTTAACTTTCTTCAATCCATCGTTTTAATGCTTTTCACCTTAATGATGATATATATAAATCCTGTAAATAGAAAATTCCGTTGTGCTCGTAAAAGTTGACAGACAACTAGGGCTTATTCCTTTCTCATCAAATTAATAAAGAGTAATGAACATTCTACAGCGACACGCAAACCAAACAAAACTCCTCGAAACTTCCAATTTCTTCCCGTTAACTCGATATCTGTTGATAATTAAGATTGCTGAGATACGGATACCAGATACAGGTCCGGTTCGTATTAGTTGTAAGAATGTACCAGCATATTGTGAAATAAATATTACATAAAAAAGAAACACCTATATTAAAAATGGAAGTTATCGATGAGTTGTCAAGATCCAGGTTCATATTACCAAAAAATTTAACAATTTTAAGGGGAAGTTTCATCTGCTTCTTCTTCCTCTTTATAATAAGTTATTATTGTTCATTGGCGGATTGATACTTCTATGGAAGGTTGTCACTTAATATTTTTCACGGTTGGCTAATATTTCTGCTACCGATTGGTGATTTATCTCTTGCTATTTTAACAACACGTGTCTCACCCAATCTGCTTATATGGTTATTCCATTCTATTTTTCGGTAGTGTCCATTCGTTTATGCACTGGCGTTACATTGTCTTCTAAGTTCTTCACTTTTTCTCTATTATACAGACAATGGATTATATTTGAGTGTTACTCTGTCAAATGCTTTCTTTAAGTCAATCAGACATACAAATGCTGGTCTATTATTCTCTAATACTCTAGTTATTTCTCAGTAATTTGTTTTATGACGAATATTGCATCTGTACATGATCTTTCAATACGAAAACCCTTTTATTCATCTGCTAAACTTATCATCTGATTAATTACTTCTTGTGAAATTGTAGTTGTAAGTTTTAGGGTAATATTTATCAAGTTGATATCTCTGTAGTTATTTGGTAACTTTTTTCTTCTTTTTTGAATAGTAGAATTGGTTTGCTCGTTCTTCATTCTTCCGGTTTTTTTATTGTGTTTTATGATTTTGTTAATTAATGTTGTTAGTAATTGTTCTGTCATTGCTGTTCCACAGTATTTCACTAATTCGTTCGGTATTCCGACCTTCGAATAATGGCTACTCAAAATAAGACTAAACTTAATAGTGCAAGTCAACAACTCAAAAGGACTATCCTACAGCTAAATCATGCTTCGATTAATTATTATTTACAGGAGTTAACAGATTACGGTAGCACTGATTATACCTTAGGGAAAGCTACTAAAAGACTAATAAGACCTATGATTCTCTCCGCCGATACAGAAATATAGACGACACTTAGAGGAAGAAATTGGCCTAAATACACCAAAAGAAGTGCTTGAAGAAATAAAGGCAAATATATATTAACCTGAAACAAGTTCCGAGCTATGATTTAATTACGGGTAAGCTGCTGAAAAATCTTCACCGAAGAGGTCTCGTAAATCTAACAAATCTAATTAATGCTGCATTCCGCAGATTCCGCAGTCCCTATGATTCCTAAACAAGGAAAACCAGTACATGAAGTTTCGTGATACAGATCGATATCTCTGCTCCCTGTGATATCGAACCAGTTTGTGAAAGCAAAGGATTTGTTTCCGATATATCAATAAAATTAGGGTTTATAAATAAGCCCTTAACAATCGAGCAAGTGGACCGAGTCACAAATATTATCCAAAGATCGTTAGATTACAAGAAAATCTGTTCAACTTTGTTTCTTGATGCTGTACAGGCATTCAATAAAGTCTGGCATGAAGGTTTAACAGATAAATTAAAAAAAAATACCCAAACCATACTCATAACATATTTACTCGTACAGCTGTACATACATTAACGCCAATAGGATTAGGCATGAAGACTGCTTTTCAGATTTAAAAGAACTTACCTATATAATGTGTTTTACAAGATATACCTGCACTGGAAGACAACAGAGTTGAGACATTTGCTGATAATACGACTATCCAAGCAGTTGGAAAGACAAGTGAAGATGCGATCAACAAATCCATAGATCGACAAAAAAATGGGGAAACCAATTACCATATTGTAGATAATTCTAAGTATTTAGATATAACATTAGATGCCAAACAACGCTGGAAGGCTCATGTCAAAAAAAGAAAGAACTAAAATATATGGTACAAATCGATCAATAATAAGCTACTACTTTACAAATAAATAAGGAGATGTATATGCTCCTTCGTACGTGACCTCCATAAGAAACCTAGGAATGCAAACTATACATGTAATCAGCAACGAGATGGCAGGAAGTTACGAGGAATGACTTTATAGACACGAGAATATTGAGGCAATCCAGCTTCTCAATACTACTGGTTAAACTATAAGAATGGAGAAGACAAATCCTTCTGAAATAGTTTGAGTGGTAGGGAAAAGCAGAGCAGCCTAATGCTTGAGCTCGTGTGCATGCTAGAATAGTGTACTATTTTGTTAGTTAGCTGTAGGGTAAGTTGTTAATTTTAAGGAACAGTTAATTTTCTTCTTAAAGTTCCATCTCCTATCGAAGGTTGGATATCATAATGGCTATGGTCACTTTGTTGGCCCACAACAAATAATTTACGTTAAACCAAATTTTGAATTGGTCATTTATGACCAGATTGTAATTGTTATAATCATCATCGTACTGATTATTATGGCAAAAAAGGCCATTTACAGAAATGTTGATCATTTGGAAAGAGTCATTTAAATGTTTTAGTGTATTACTCTGGCTATGGGTAGAGGTAATAAAACTTTGTAGATCGAACAATTACTAATATGTAATAGAAATAGAAGGCAGGTATATTGAGTGGTTACTAAATGGAGATACCTAATCAAAATAAACTGAATTGTTAGGGTATTATTAATTGAAATTCAATTCGCTAGAATCTTAAAAAGCTTACACTAACTAATTGTTTCTCAACGTTTTACCATTTGCGCCCAAATTTTCCATAATTATTTTCACCGCGCCCCTCCCCCTCGTTCAATAACAATATATCTATGCAATAATAATATACCTTGAGCAGCATAAAACCTAATAAACTAAAATGACATTGGGAAACGCTTCATAGTGAATACATTAACAAACCCCGAGAATTCTTCGAGTTAAAATTAAAATGGCGTGAAAAGCAAAAATTAGTTTTAATAAGAACTTTGACTGTGAATGAAATAGCTTTACTTGCCTCTTATAAAGTCTGATATTAAATAGCCAGATCTAAGAAGCGTAACACTATTGGTGAAGATCTTATATTACCAACTTCAAACAAAATTGTAGAAACTGTGTTTGGATCCACTGCTGCTAAGAAATTGGAGTTTATACCTCTATCAAATGATACTGTTGCCCGCCGAATTGGTAATATATCTGAATATGTACAGGATCAGGTAATCAGGAAGTTGCGTGAAAAGCTGTTTTCGATTCAGCTTGATGAGGCAACAGTAGCAATAAATATGCTCATTTTATTGCCTACGTTCGATTTTATGATGACAGGTCAGTAGTAGAACTACTTTTCTGCAAACCAATAGAATTGATAGCAAAGTCGCTTGCATTATTTGCTATGTTAAATGATTATATAAATGAAGCAAAAATAGAGACACTGTATGATCAACAGAGAAGCTCTGGCTTGAATATTGTGCTAACTACGGTTGTAAAAATAGTTAATTATCTACATAAAAATGAGACCTTTGAAAACTAGAATCTATTCTGTGCTTTGCAAAGACATGGATGCGGTACATTCAGCATTATTATTTTATTGTGAGGCAAGATGGTTATTACGTGGGAAATTTTGACAACGTGTTTTGAATTAAGACATGAAATCGCCATTTTTCTAGAAGAAGAAAAGAGGCCGCAAGCCAAGATGTTTCACGATGGTTTATTTTTGATGAAATTGAGTTACTTGGGTATCGAGAAACTAAATATTTTGAACTTACAAATTCAAGGGGCCAATACACATATATTTGATACGAATGATAAAGTTAACGCTTTCTGTAGAAAATTGAAATTGTGGAGAAGAAATTTAAAGCAAAAAACCTAGAAATATTTGAAAATGTGGATGAATGTTTTAAAACTTACCAGGTTGAAGAACAACATGTGAAAGTTGTTTTTCTAACCATTGAAAATCATTTAGCAATGTTGACAAAAATTTTTAAAAGATACTTTTTTGCCGACGACAAATTAATATGTACCTAATAGTTATGAGTGGGTCGGGAATCCGTTTCAAATTACACCCGAAGAGCTCTCTACTGCAGAAGAAGAAACCTTCATAGACTTCACAGCAAATGCCGAAATCAAGAAACAGTTTAATATTAGATCCCTCTTTGAATTTTGGGCAGGGGTAAATGATGAGTTTTCTACACTGAAAACCAGAGCGTTCCGTATACTCTTACCGTTTTCACCAGCGTACCTATGCGAAACAGGATTTCCGCGATGACTGCTTTAAAGACCAAATATAGATCGCAGCTAAATATAGAGAAAGAACTGAGAGCGTATATTTCTAATATTACACCCTGTTTCGATAAGTTTTGCTCTGCAAAACAGGCCCAAGGAAGTCACTAATTTACATTAAACTTGTTGATTTAGTATTCAGTGCTCATAACTATGTATAGCTCCTTGTTCATGGGTATTTTATTTTTTTGTCTGTCAGAACTTTGTTTTGCTTTCATTTTAGTAAATTAGTCATTGTTTAAGGGTTTTTTTTTATGTTCACGCCTCCCCCCACCATTGCTAAAAGCGCGCCTGCACTAAGCCATCGTTGTAAGGTTATTAACTCTTTAATGTCAATGTCAATGTATTATGATAACGCTTCCACTCCGATAAAAAATTATAAGCAAATTTACATTGACAGGCCCCCAGGGGGGCGCGCCCCACAGGTTGAGAATCACTGCTCTAAGCCATACTCTTTAATGTCAATGTAAATTTGCTTATAATTTTTTATCGGAGTGGAAGAGTTATCATATTTGTAATAAATAGCAATGATGTCCGGTATTGGTAATTAACAGAGAAAAATATACATTTTTTTTAATTACAAAGATATAGTTGCATATTAAAATACAGTTTTTAATTCCAGACAATTCTTCATAATAGTAATTTTCGGTATTTTGAAATATTAAGGAGACGGCACTTAAACAAGAAAAAGACATATTAAGGTGGGTATTTTACTCTTGAGAGAATTTCATATTTTTTACATACCTCGTATAACCTTGATAAAATTTTATACCTGATGGTTGCATCCTAGGTTCTGGCTCATAAAAGTAATAAAAAAGATTCCCATATCATTCCAACTTACGTAAGAACACTGTATTTTATATATTCCGTACCCACTTGAATTTAATTTTAAACAGTCAAAATATTTAGGTATCCAGTTTAATTCAGCTGTGATTTTACGTACATGATATAATCAGTCTAAAAAATCTTATACAATAATATTTAATAATTGAATAACATATTCGTAATTTAAGCTTGAGCTTTAAATTTCTGGAAACCGGCTCTTTGCCATACTTAGTGAATCAGTGCGTTGTCGTAACTTGTTTCGAGTGCTCCTGACGTCTTCCACGGCCTACTTACTAATTGCAAGATGTGTCGGTGACACTTCCACCGCCCAAATAAAGTTTTCCATGTCTGCAATTTCCAACACCTAAGTTTTTCGGCCCAAAACTTCTATATTAATAGGCGTAATTATATCATAGGAAATTTTATTTTAAATTTCAATCACCGAAAATTAATAATATGTTTGATTCCTAATAATACAATTTAATGAAACGAAATTAGAACTGCAAATTGTTTAGTATAAAACATGTATTTTACGTAAGCACAAAAATATAAGTACTATTTATATTGTGATTATTATTGTTGTACCAAATATAGACACTGAAGTCTGACACTTTAATTAATATAGATTCCAATAAAATAGCTAAGAGGTGATCTGATATTTTGTTTAACGTGTTTTTTTGCTACAAACTTTGTCTATTGTAACAGTGATTTCCACACAAGATGTGGATTCGAGATTTTTTTCTTTTTTCGGACAGTTCAATGAATTCTGCGAATGCTTCAGTATAGAAGGGTGAGGCAGATAACTGGCCTATTAGAAATATCTCGAGAACTAAAGGCAACAGAATCATGAAAATTGGAATAAAGTGGTTTTGAGGGATGATCTATGAAATGAAAATATTTTTATCTCTTTGCTACTTCCGGTTATATCGGAAGTTGCTTATAACTTGGTTTTTTTAAATGGGACACCCTGTATATTTTTACATTTTTGGATTCTCCTCAATATCTTCTTTCATAAAATATGAGATTTTGTAACATTATACAGGGTATTTTAAAAGATATTTACGTTTCTTTATTAATTTCGTAGCAATATTCACACCCTGTAGAATTGTAACAGTTTGACATTAAAAACTCTGCTTACGTTCAAGTGATTTTTAATATAGTCTATTATTGTTAAGAATCACTAGTATAGCTAATTTTGAAAATTTAAGTATACAGGGTTGGTCGAAAATCGGAATGAATATTTTCTGAGTTTTCTTAAATAGAACACCAATAGTAATGAAACGATATTTCATAGTACTTTTTTATTTTATAAGTATTCCCTATACCTAACTGCTTTAATTTGTGAGTTATTGGTGATTCCATCTAAACATTAATTTCAACAAATAATACGTAAAATTTTATTAGGTTGGCCGTGAAAATATTCAATCACAAATAATTTTTCAGCAATAAATACATATTAATCCAGACTGATCCTTAAAATTACAGATAATGGGTTAGCTATCAAAATACCTACGTAGTAAAAATTGTTGGTGCGACTAACAATTAAGCACAAGTTAAAGGAGTTATGTATAGGGAATGCTTAAGAAATAAAAAAGTACCAAATAATATCATTTCATTACAATACTAAAATACAGGGTGTTCCATTTAAGAAAACTCAGAAAATACTCATTCCAAGTTTCGACCAACCCTGTATACTACAATTAAAAATTTAGCTATACTAATGATTCTTAACAGTAGTAGACTATATTAAAAATCATTTGAAGGTAAGTAGAGTTTTAGTTGTCAAACTACTACAATTCTACAGGGTGTGAATATTGCTACGAAATTAACAAAAAAACGTAATTATCTTTTAAAATACCCTGTATAACATTACAAATCCTCATATTTTAAGAAAGAAGACATCAAAGAGAATCCAAAAATGTAAAAATATACGGGGTGTCCCATTTAAAAAACGAAGTTATAAGCAACTTCCGGTATAACCGGAAGTTGAAAAGAGATGAAAATATTTTCATTTAATAGATCATCCTTCAAAACCCCTGTATTTCAATTTTCTTAATTCTGTTGCCTTTAGTTCTCGAGATATTTCTAATAGGCCAGTTATCTGCCTCACCCTGTATCAACATTTAAAAAGTATCCAGATTTTTATCAATATTTTTGTTAATGTTAAAGCTCTGCCGTTTGGCTCTTCATATTTTCTAGTGGAGGATATATCGTCGGTCCGGAATAAGAATGACGTAACTGAAGATTTTGTCAGTTCCTGTTTATTGCGTAATTAACTTCTAAAATACTGTGTACAGATGATATAAAAGTGACAGAACTGTAACTGTGTACTGAGCCACTACAGGGTAGTTGCGTCGATATTGAAATACGCACCATTTTAGACTTTGTCTCAGATTAATAATGACGCAACTGTAAATAGGGTTGAAAATGAGGGACTTAATTAAGATAATGAACTTCGGACCAATAGGGACAAAAATAAAAGTTTCGCTCTAAGAATAAACGGCATACTAAATATTTAAAATTAGTTTTTTGTACAGAAAAATTTTAAGATCAAGAATGACGCAACTCTAGATAGGGTTGAAAATGGGGGGATTAAGTTAAGATACTGAAATTCGAACCAATGGTGATGAAACTAAAAGCCATAATTATAAGAATAAACGACATACCGATGCTCCGGACGGTTACTGTTTATTTAATGACTATTTTAATGTTTAAACATTTTTAGATAAAGAATGACGCAACTGTAAAAGGGTTGAAAATGGGGGGATTAAATTAAGAAAATGAAATTCGAACCAAGAAGGATAAAAATAGAAGCCATCATTGTAAGAATAAACGCCATACCGATACTCCTGGACGATTACTTCTCATTTAATTCTTTTTTTGCTCTCCTGAGAAATTTGGCTTTTTGCAGTTACGTCATTTTTATTCCGGACCGGCGATATTATGTTCATCATCAACAGCTATTCCATCCATCGTCGGATGTAAGTATGTCTATCAGGGTTCATCGAAAAAGGCGAAAAAAAAATTTGCGATGGAAAAGCAATACCTCGCAAAAGTTGCCTAATCAACTGTTAAGTATTTTGGTAAAATTTTTTCGAAATTGGAAAATATCTTCTGCCCCCCCCCCCCCCCCAAGAAAATTAAAAATTTTGAAAAAATGTTAACAGAAGAAAAAAATTTTTATTTCGAAACGAAAATGTAATATGTACCTCACAAAAGTTGCCTAACACACTATTTAGTATTTTAGTAAAATTTCGTTGAAATAAAAAAATATTTTCTGCCCCCCACGGCAACTAAAAATTAGAAAAAATACATTAATATGCGAATTTTTGTTTGTAAGGGAAATGTAATAACTTATAGAACTTAATAAATAAATTCGGTTTAAATTGGAAAATATTTTCTTGTTTCACAAGGCAACTAAAAAGTTTTTTTAATTGAAAATTATGAAAAAAAAACAAAAGATGTAGATCTTTGAAACACACTCAGTGATCAAAATATCCACAGGTACTGGTTTAACAACCACTCGTACGAAATCAAACAAATGAAATATAGAATATGGAAAAATCCCCTTACGAACAATTCACACATCCACCATTTCCGGCTGGGAAAAATTTTTTGAATAGAATCAAAGATCCAAACACCAGTCCTTAGAAATGTGTTTCGCCCTCTTCAACCTCTCTGGGCTCATCGGTAAAGATGAGAAGTTGAATATCTTTAGACACATTCCAATCAAAAAACAACATTCGAATCCTAGACATAGCAGGAGCGTAAATCTACGCCCAACCTGAAAATGACAGTCTCAAGTTTTAATTCCCTAATTACTTTAGAGTAAGTAAGATAATGTTTATGAAAAAACAAAAGATGTAGATCTTTGAAACACACTCAGTGATCAAAAGATCCACAGGTACTGGTTTAACGACCACTCGTACGAAATCAAACAAATGAAATAGAGAATGTGGAAAAATCCCCTTACGAACAATTCACACATCCACCATTTCCGGCTGGGAAAATTTTTTTGAATAGATTCAAAGATCCAAACACCAGTTCTTAGAAATGTGTTTCGCCCTCTTCAACCTCTCTGGGCTCATCGGTAAAGATGAGAAGTGAATATCTTTAGACACATTCCAATCAAAAAACAACATTCGAGTCCTATACATAGCAGGAGCGTAAATCTACGCCCAACCTGAAAATGACAGTCTCAAGTTTTAATTCCCTAATTACTTTAGAGTAAGTAAGATAATGTTTATCAAAAAACAAAAGATGTATATCTTTGAAACACACTCAGTGATCAAAAGAACCACAGGTACTGGTTTAACGACCACTCGTACGAAATCAAACAAATGAAATAGAGAATGTGGAAAAATCCCCTTACGAACAATTCACACATCCACCATTTCCGGCTGGGAAAAATTTTTTGAATAGAATCAAAGATCCAAACACCAGTTCTTAGAAATTTGTTTCGCCCTCTTCAACCTCTCTGTGCTCATCGGTAAAGATGAGAAGTTGAATATCTTTAGACACATTCCAATCAAAAAACAACATTCGAGTCCTAGACATAGCAGGAGCGTAAATCTACGCCCAACCTGAAAATGACAGTCTCAAGTTTTAATTCCCTAATTACTTTAGAGTAAGTAAGATAATGTTTATGAAAAAACAAAAGATGTAGATCTTTGAAACACACTCAGTGATCAAAAGAACCACAGGTACTGGTTTAACGACCACTCGTACGAAATCAAACAAATGAAATAGAGAATGTGGAAAAATCCCCTTACGAACAATTCACACATCCACCATTTCCGGCTGGGAAAATTTTTTTGAATAGAATCAAAGATCCAAACACCAGTTCTTAGAAATTTGTTTCGCCCTCTTCAACCTCTTTGGGCTCATCGGTAAAGATGAGAAGTTGAATATCTTTAGACACATTCTAAATAGTTAAAATTGTAAAAATGCCACAAGAAAATAGCTTCAGAACAAAATTAAAAAGTTTACTTAAGAAAAGTAGGTATACTAAAACATTATTTTTATAACAAAATAGCCTAACTTATTCGTCTCCCTGACGTCACCCAAGTGTTTTAATACTAAAATAAATATAAAGCAAAGTATACATATTACAAAAAAATATAGTAAAAACATTCTATTCGAAGATGTCTTCCGATTTAGCATTAAAGTGAGTCATAGTTTTTCTGGACTCAATTCGAGTTTTCGTAAATCCTTCCCTCGAATACGCTCCACAAACTGCTAGAGAAGCTTGTGTTACAAGCTTGACACATCGTTCTACACATTGTTTGTGGCAGTGATATTTCTCAATATCAATGTTAAAGGGGTCTAAGTTAGGATTCTTAATAAAATCTCGCAGATTGTCACTCGAAAATCTAGAGAATATAGGTGGTTCTCTAAGGTGATATTATTGTTAGTTAATTAACTCAAAGTAGTCGTTTGAATCAAAATTTTTATAGGAGAAAGTTTGAAGGACGTTACGTTTTTTGATTTGGTCACTGGCAAACTTTTGATGTCCAAGGGGTAGATCATTTGAATGTCGCAGACATACAAAACACTGAAGCGGTTTTTTCAGATGTTCTTCTAACAGCCGTATTACATCACCCTTAACGCCAGTATTTACGACTGTTTCGTCATATACAATAGCTAGATTTGATGCTTTCTGATATACCAGACAGCGGATACCCATATCCGAAATATTTGCACCCTGGCTCATGCACAAGTGTTATGTGCTCTTCCACGATCGATTTACCATAAAACTTGGTACTGTTTTTTACTTGATTATATTTGTTTTTGTTTTCCCCATCAATCGAGCTTATCACCATTTTTCTGGGACCTCTTTGATTTAACAGAAATTCGCGCTCATCCAGAGGCACCTTTTGAGATTTGCTACAAAGACAATTAATCAGAGTGTCAAATTTGCACGCTGCAAGATCAAAACGTGTAGTTTTACTTTTGTTCTTAAAGCATTGAATTTTATTTTTGTAAAACTCACTGTTTTGTCTGTTCTTAAATGGTTTCATAGGTTTCATATATTTGTCATGATAGGCTTTTAAAAGCTGAATAATTCTTGTATGTTAAATTATTGGAATTAAAGCCTTTTCCCATATTTCCTAAAATTTAATTGCAACCTGTTCGGCAATACCAGAAAATTCTTGCTCTTTCTTGCTGAGTATTTTATCCTCTTGCAACCACAAAACTTCATCGCTTGTTTGTATTTCGGTAAAACATTTTCAGGTATATTTGGTGGTTGCCCAAAAATGGGGCGGTCCACAGTACATCTTGATTTTATTCCCCATGGTCCTGGTTTATCTATTTTAAAAATCTTTAATTTACAAACAACAATAATAACAAAGCAGCGCACCAAACATAAGTGAAAATTACACGTACGGACTCACGAAGCGGGACATTTCAAAGGGGTTGGGGAATCTGAAAAAACAAATAAAACCAAATTTTCTTTAATTGATCTTAAACCTAGTTAGCACATATTTTATTCCAAATAATACAGGGTGTAACAAAAATACAGGTCATAAATTTAATCACATATTCTGGGACCCAAAATAGTTCGATTGAACCTAACTTACCTTAGGACAAATGTGCACATAAAAAAAGTTACAGCCCTTTGAAGTTACAAAATAAAAATCGATTTTTTTCCAATATATCGAAAACTATTCGAGATCTTTTATTGAAAATAGATATGTGGCATTCTTATGGTAGTAGTATCTTAAGAAAAAATTATAGTCAAATTTGGACACCCCATAAAAATGTATGGGGGTTTTGTTCCTTTAAACCCCCCCCCCCCCCAAACTTTTGTGTACGTTCCAATTTAATTATTATTGTAGTACCATTAGCTAAACACAATATTTTAAAAACTTTTTTGCCTCTTAGTACTTTTTACAAAAGTCAGTTTTTATCGAGATATTTTGAATATTTGTCAAATCCACCACATATTTGTATATGGCTAAGTACGATTATGTAGACTTGGTAATAATATGAAAATTTATTTATGATTTACATTTTTAGGTATATTTTGAACCATATTAAAAAATAAGTAATATCTCGATAAAAAGTGCCTTCTTGAAAAAATACAAAGAGGCAAAAAAGTTTTAAAAACAGTGTGTTTAACTAATGGTACCGCAGTAAAAGTTTAATTGGAACATACACAAACATTTGGGGGGTTTAAAGGAACAAAACCCCCATAAAATTTTTATGTAAACATATTAAAAAAGAAGCCGCAACTCTATAAAAACTGCCTTATCGAAAAAATACTAAGAGGCAAAAAAGTTATAGAAATATTGAATTTAACTAATGGTACCACAATAATAATTTAATTGGAACGTACGCAAAAGTTTGGGGGGTTTGAGGGAACAAAACCCCCATAAAATTTTTATGGGGTTCACAAATTTGACTATAATTCTTTTTTAAGATGTTCCTGCCATAAGAATGCCACATGTCCATTTTCAATAAAAAATCTCTAATAGTTTTCGATATATTCGAAAAAATCGATTTTTATGTTGTAACTTCAAAGGGCTGTAACTTTTTTTATGTGCATATTTGTACTAAGGTAAATTAGGTTTATTCGAACTATTTTTGGTCTCAGAATATGTGATTTAATTTATGACCTGTATTTTCGTTACACCCTGTATAAATTGAAATTTCCATAAAAATCAGATATTTAATAAAATTCAAGGTCGTTGGGGGGGCAGAAAATTCGCTTAGAAAAAAAATTGAAAATACTAATATGCTGAAAAATAACACTAGCAAGTTTTTCACGCTATTAGATATAACATTTCCAACTTTTACTTTTTCGATGCACCCTAATGTCCATTCATATATGTTTGCTGCTTTTTTGCATCCATTCGTGGCCAAGCATTCGCTTAATGTCATCAGTTCATTTTGTTTGAGGTCTGCCCTTACTTTTTTTTCTTGCCCTTATGCTCGCCACTCGAGAATTCACTTTGTCCAGCGGTTGCCTTCCATTATTCCTATATGTCCTGCCCAGTTCCATTTTAACATGGCAACCTTCTAGATAACATATCTGTTACTTTTGATCGCTTTCGTATCGGACGAGTTTTGAAATTTTAGTGTTAAATGTTTTTTCGAAATCTGACTTGGTTAACCTTGTACCATACCTACAATACCTACAATACGGTATTGGAACAGTTAACCTTCCGATGACCAACCTTTTTTTGTTACACGGATGACCAAGGGGGGGGGGGAAATGACCCCAGGTCAAAAATGTCAAAAATGACAATTAACAAAAAAATGAAGTTTTTTTTTTAATTTTTTTTTTTTTTGCCAGGACTTTATGTCATTTAGCCACTCACAACATGAGTATTAGTGTCATGTGTAGTGTGTATGTTGAGTAAGTGTCTTGTTACTTTACAAAGTCGACGTCATTAGCGTAAAACTACTTGGAATTACACATAATAGACGGTATTTTACTAAACATCAACTTCAGAATATATTTTTTATTCGTAAAATATAGGGAATTTTTTTTATTTCAAAATATGAGGATATCTATAATGATATTAAAGTCAAATAAAAAAAATAATGAGTTAAAAATTGAAAATACTTTTGAATTTATTAAAGAAAAATCTACGCTGGGGTCACAATTTCTCCCGCTTGGTCATCCGAAGGTTAAAAGATAAGAATTTATAATTTACCCGGAGTCTTCGGCTTCAGTGGAATTGGCATCATCGTATGATACAGAAACATTATTTAACTTCTTGCTGTGCTAACCGCATACATACTTCTGGCGTCTTGAATAAACTAGGTAATGGTTGTTTTTGCAAACTTATTGGTCTTTTCTTTTAAATTTTGCTCATTTGCAACATGAATGGTATCGTCCCTTTCCATTTTGGGAGGGTGTTGAAGGTATTCAAGGGGATTATTTATAGTCCACTGTCAAGTTTTTATAACGGCATGAGGAAATGAATTAAATTATAGAAATGCTAATTATGGAATTTGATAGGGCAGTAGTATGCCGACAACTACTAATTATTTGAGATTTTAAGGAACAAAGGTATTTAGAAAATCGGATGGCATGCAATGCTGTGGATACTTTTTAGCACACCTTCGTCCTTCTAGGGATAAAGGTAAAAGATCCTTAGGACGAAGAATTTTCTGGCTGAGAAACTAGAAAGTGGTATAGTTGTAGCTTAGTAGATATTTTTAGACTAGCCGCGAATAAGATGTGGATAGGACTGATGATAGCCAACCTCCGATAAGAGAAAGAACTAGAAGAAGAAAAAGAACTATGTAAATAAAAGAAAACGTAATATTATATTACGGACAAATAATATCTAGATATTATTTGTCTATGTTAGTTGCCTGTCACCTCTTATAATATAATAACCTAATTAATTAACCCACTTACAACGTGTGGGAGTCATATGTTGCCCTAAAGCCACATTCTAGGAATTTTATCCATCCTTTGGATTTTACGATATTTATATTTATATGAGACTTTTAGTCTATTTTTAAAAGGTTTCAACCTTTGTATTTTTGGGTGGCCCACCATGTTCTTGTAACACTGATGATGCTCTTGTTACAGAGCGAAAACGTTTTGTTTCTATGTTTGTAGCCCTATCTATAGGGACTTTTTTTAACTAGTATACCTTTTACCAGGACAAACATTTTTTATTAAATTTTACATTTAATTTTGAAGTTTGAACTCTTGAACGCATCCATAGAAAAAGTACAGTGTACAACACGTGAGAAAATGACATATTTCTCCCTCGCTTGGTTTGCGGCACTCGCCATCGGCTCGTGCCAACAAACTTCTGCGCCCGTGAGAAATATGTCTTTTTTCTAAAACCACTATTCAAAGTGCACTTTTCTGCACGGTTTTATGTTAGCAAACTTGATATTTTCTCACAGTATAAGATATTTGACATTAGTGTGCAGAAAAGTGACGTTTCTGTGCCGCAAAGTTCTTTTCTGTACAGTTGAATACCTCATTCTGAGTAACGTTATATTCTGTTTACATCCGTGGACTACCGCATTCTGAGTAACGTTATATTCTGTTTACATCCGTGGTTAAATTTTAGACAAATATATAACCTATAAGACAATTATTATATTTAACTATAGCATAGAAACTAAATTATGGATGTTACAACTGTTTTATTTTACAATTTTATTCTTATTAAACATTTTATAATTATCAAATAACCAATAAGGATTTAGCAACCTGTGCAAGAGACGTCGAATGAAGTAGGTTTTGTGTAAATCCGTGACTGCATAAATATAATGTCAATAATGTGTAATAATTGTTTAAATTTAAACAAGTTAAGGCAGTGCATTAATTTTTTAACTGATTTCTGTGCAATTTATTTAGGTATAAGGAATTTAAATTGATTAGTAGGTATTAATTAAATACAGTTTAAAATTTATCACATAGGTACCTATTATAATTAATCGTCGTTTGGAAATTGTGATTTTTATTTTTAGGAAAAACTGTGCTTGTAGAAAAAGTATAGTGTGAAACACGTGCAGAAAGGTAATTTCTCACTCGTTTGAATTTTTCAAACTCGTGAGAAATTAGTACCTTTCTGCACTTGTTGCACAATATACTATTTTCTCACTTGTACAATATACTATTTCTCATGTAGATAAAAAAAATTTATTAGTAATTAGTACAATATTTGTACATATACAAAATCAAGCGTAAGAGATAATATAATACTTGGTTATTAAATCCATGACAGGAAACAATTTTCTATTAAAACCCTTCTAGATCCAACTGGTGAATATTAGACACTTTCATATTTTCTCCCCTAAAACATGCGATTGGTCCCCAAAGGGCTTGCCTCTCTGCCCGTCGTTGACGTACGTAATTCGTACAGTTTTATTAAAATGCTCCTGTCCGATAACAATCTCTAAGGAATATAGGAACATTGCACTGAAATATCTAAGCGAATAAAATGTTATGGGTGTTTGAGAAAGTTCAGCCAAAATTGTTCATCGTGAGTTTTGGTTTTTAAAATGGAGAACGAATATTTACATACCGATTTAAATTTTCATTTTTATAAATAAGTATTGTAGTAGCTAAAAATTTGAGATTATGAGCTATAGTGGGGCACTACTTATATGCAAGAACAATGCGCTACGTAGATAGACCGGGACATTTAGCACTGAAAACACTCGAATAAATCGATTTTTGAATACAGCACGAGACTTGCAGTTTTTTGCATTATGTTCAGGATGACGTCAGGAAATAGTATACTATTCTAAAATGGGTGGAAATGCATAGTTGCACTTTAAATTGCATAAAATGCATTCAAAAGTTCCTAAACATGCCAAATCAGTATACTAAGTACCAAATTTTGTTATCCGGAGGGTTTTGGGGCCACTGAACAAGAATACGCCATCAGAACTGACCCCCCGGATCACCTTCTGCTCAAGGTCACTGCTAGGGATGTCATCTTCTAGAGTTTCGAGGGCTTTCGGCAGTAAACTGATGAAAATGGATTATTAATCTGTTTTTGGGGTCGGTTAACACGAATATACCATCAGAATTTACCTCCGGAATACCTGGTGCCGAGAGTCACTACTAGGGAACGTAATCTAGAGTTTCGATGGTTTTTGACACTAAATTGATGTAAGTGGATTACTCGGTGGTTTTTGATGTTGCTAAACACGAATATGCCGTCGGAACAGACCCCCGGAGCATCTTGTGATTAGGGCCACTGCAAGGGACGTCATCTCTGGAGTTTCGAGGGTTTTCGGCATTTAATTGATGCAACAATTGAAGACACAATTGCATGAAAGGTCTATGTGACATTTTCAAGTGTACATAGATCCTTTATGCACGTACATGTCAAAATTTACTGTGTACATAGATCTTTTACACTCTAGTAACTTAGAAAATATTAACTTTAAAACGTGTTTGACTTGTTTGAAAGATTTATAGGTTCTAACAACTTTTAACATAAAAAACATATTTTGAAAAAAATGTCACATAGGCCCTTCATGCACTTGTGTCTTCAATTACGTCAAGTGTCAAAGTGTCACAAGGGCAAAACAAATCGGTAATTTTTAAGAGCTCGAGTGTAATTCGATAAGAATATTTTATAAATAAAACTGTTTTTTAAATCATTTTAAGTAATATTTTATTGATATATTTGCCTGAATATTTGCAAGACCCGTTCATGTTGTCCTCTTTGACAAGTTGTAAAACATTAATTGTCATTAATGTCACTGAATGTTCATTTTTCCGTAGCAATGAAAGGCATCTGACGTAATACTTGACGACGGGATATTATCGAAAAAGTTCTCAACATTAATATCACAAGAGAGTGAGAATAAATTAACAATACTGCGACAGTTTTTCAAAAACTTGTTTCCTGGCAATAGACACGATAGCCCGGAGTGCTCGAGTGACTATTGCCTATTGGAAACAAGTTTAGGAAAGAAAATTGGAGCATTATTTTCATATTGTTTATTCTTGCTATCGTGTGATACTCGACAGATTATTTTTTAATACTTACATATAAAATTCAAGTCTTTGTATAAAAACATTCAGTGACATTATTCCAATTAATGTTATATACATTTTTCAACTTGTCAAAGTGAACAGCACAGTTTAGCAAATATTTAGACGAAGATATTAATAAAATATTAAAAAACTCTAACAAGAAGTAAAACCACTTCTATGTAAATTGGTATATTTATTAAAACTTAAAAAATCCCAATGAATTGAATAAAATATGTCCAATTCAGAACGTTTTCAGACCTATCGGTCCATCATCAGTGAATGTGCATACTTGCTAAATAGCCCCAGAACCAAACAATGGTTGAATTTAAATTTCAATTTACATTATTTAAAAATAATATTAAACAGGCTAAACGCCGATGTTAAAGGATATCGCCTATGGGAACATGGTGAAACCCTACCAAAACCTCAATCAACCATCTTAGGCCAACTTTGACTAAAGTTTTAAAGACTTTATAGTCAAAGTTGGCCTAAGATGGTTGATTGAGGTTTTGGTAGGGTTTCACCATGTTCCCATAGGCGATATCCTTTAACATCGGCGTTTAGCCTGTTGTATTAAATAATGTGTTGTTACTGCCTTCTGGTTCTAATTAATTAAAAAGACTAAACACGTCTTACTATACATTATATTTTATTCACTGGTATAACCCATATCTAAACAATAACATTAATGATTCATAGCGCCTCGCCTTACTACATTCTAATAATTATTTGTATATCTATCTCCATACTGATTGCTCAGCGTGTTTTTATACCTATCTGAACCATAACAAATATAGTTCAAGTTCACTCGTAATAAACATGTGATACAAACTATAAGCTATTGTTTTTATGTATGTTCAATACCCTAAAGGTTAATAACATCATATTTAAATTATGATTTATACAGAGGGTTCATAATATACCACATCTCTGCCGTTTTTAAAAAAGAAAGTCCTATGAAGAGAAGAAGAATATCTGACGGTATATTCCTCTTTCCCTTTTACAAAATGTTTATGGTTACCTAATACTATTTTCAAAAATTAAATTTCCTAACTATCCTAACTAACTGTAACATGGTACGTTTCAGATCAATCAATTTTTCCCTAAACTAAACTGGTATTTTATAACCTATCACTAGTTCACATACTTTCACGTCGTGTCTTTTCGTCCTTTTTCCCGTTCACTAATTCACTTCATCAAAACAGTGTCCACAGTGAATGAAATTGATCCTAACTTTTAAATAGTCTTTTAGTGCCTATAAGCCGTAACTAATCTAATTGTAATAAAATCTCGACTTTAATACTTCCTAAGCTAAGCTAAATATTACCTAAACTTCTATTAAATGGTATATAAAAAAGAATTTAACGTTACTTTACTATTTCATCTTATTATTTCAGTCTTATTTTGATTTATTTATATACGCCTTACTAACTTTAAAATATTGTACCTATAATAGAAATGTACTCTCTCTAAAACTTTTAATATGTGTCTCTAAAAAAACTTCTAATAACTCTCTTGTACCTATAATAAAGATTTAATCTCTCTAAAAACTTCTAAAATGTCTCTATAAAACTTTCAATATCTCTCTTGTACCTATAATAAATATTTAATCTATGTTTCTGAATGTCTAAAAATTTCACTTTCTGTGTCCCTTTGCTTACTATCTACTAACACTATTGTAAGATATTGTCTATCCTTAATTCAAACACTTCCATTTTACGCGAAAATTTAACCTGAATTCATTATCTACATTTAAAAATAAGTTATTTATAATTTACATTACTTTAGAGAAAAAAAAATTTACAACTTTAATTCTTAGACATAATTCAATGATTAGCTACTTATTTGATATTATTCTTAATTCTGCTTTATTTTGACATTTCTGACAAATTTTATTTTCCTTCTTCCATTTTTCCCACATATTTTAATAAAATTATTTTTTTTCTCTCTCTCTTCTTCTTGTCTGGTACTATAACTATATTTCTTCATTTTTCTCCACATAATAACACTTCTACAGTGTACATAATTCATCTTCATATAACAATCATTTGTCATTTAATCATCAATATATCATTTCATAATATAACATCATAATAATCACTTCCTTTACTTATCCCTCAATGCCTACGTTCGACTAATCAAAGTGGCTTTACTCGAGAGAAAAGTTCCAATTCTTCTACATATTCCATATAACAATCATAATACTCAATACTAATATACTAACCACGAAACCTCTAAAATCTACCTTGATAGAAGTGGGTATAACATCGTTGGCTAGATCAAATTCTTTTACAAATTCCACAACCTCAATCCCTTGTTATGAGGCCGTTGTTTATTCACGAATAATCATGAATAAAATAGGTACTCTCAAAACACAGAGTGGGTCTCTAATAAGCTTTCAAGCTTCTATAAATCACTTAGTACCTTCCCAATTTGACAAGAGCAGTGGGTTTCTTATTGTCTCAAGTTGTCTCATAATATTTAGCTTATACTATTGTTAGTTCTCCTTCTTATCTATATAGTTCTTCTCCAAATTCCTTATCTCGACGCATCAGGTCGGTTCGTTAAAAATAAATCTCTTGCTTATAGCAATGTTTATCAACGTATGTCATCACTAATCATTATTCATTAAAAAAATATCATTTATCACTCAAAAAATATTAATTCAGGTTCATATCATACAAAATTTAACACAAAATCGATTAAAATGTATCTATAGAATCAATAAATATCAATAATAAAAACAACTGGCTAATAAAAATTCAATAATAGTATACATATTCGACAAAAATTCAATAAAAATTCAAAAATAGCATATGCAAAAGTTAGATAAAAATATTCAAAATAAGTTTATATCTCAAACTTCGATAGAAATTTTTGGAAAAAATTCGATATTCCATAAAATATTCAAAAATAACCGTACTAAAAATCGAAATCGGATAGAGATTTTTCAAATAAATTCAATAAAGATTCAAAATTCAATAAAAATTCAATAATAGCATATATAATAAACTTTGATAAAAATATTCAATTCAAAAAATCACTTCATGTTTCAAAATTCATAGTTAAAAAAAATCGATACTTCATAAATTATTCAATTTTCAATAAAAATATAAAAACGAGGGAAGCATTTTTAATAAAGATAGACATTCTTACTTACATTTTATCTCCACTTGTGTCTTTTTTTCACTGGGTTTCCTGTATCGTCCTGGTCCATCTTCGCCGTCTCCGTTTCCAAGCTGGTGCCGCCATCCTTGCTCCTTTCAGAAGATTCTCCACTAGTCTGCAGGATCAGCCATGTATTAAATAGTGTGTTGTTACTGCCTTCTGGTTCTAATTAATTAAAAAGACTAAACACGTCTTACTATACATTATATTTTATTCACTGGTATAACCCATATCTAAACAATAACATTAATGATTCATAGCGCCTCGCCTTACTACATTCTAATAATTATTTGTATATCTATCTCCATACTGATTGCTCAGCGTGTTTTTATACCTATCTGAACCATAACAAATATAGTTCAAGTTCACTCGTAATAAACATGTGATACAAACTATAAGCTATTGTTTTTATGTATGTTCAATACCCTAAAGGTTAATAACATCATATTTAAATTATGATTTATACAGAGGGTTCATAATATACCACACTGTTTAATATTATTTTTAAATAATGTAAATTGAAATTTAAATTCAACCATTGTTTGGTTCTGGGGCTATTTAGCAAGTATGCATATTCACTGATGATGGACCGATAGGTCTGAAAACGTTCTGAATTGGACATATTTTATTCAATCCATTGGGATTTTTTAAGTTTTAATAAATATACCAATTTACATAGAAGTGGTTTTACTTCTTGTTAGAGTTTTTTAACTATATGGTATACAGCCAACCTAGGGAACTTCCCCTTTTAATAAAATATTAGTTAAAATTATTTATAAATACAGTTCTATTCATGAAATAATGTTACCGAAGTAAACTCGAGCGTTTAAAATTGCCGATTTGTGTTCTGCTCATGACAATTTGACATTAGATGAAGAACTAAAAGTTTATTATGGATATTTTCTTAAATGTGACAGTTGTCAAAACTAGGAAACTAGTTGCAATTAAACAGAAACAATCTACTTAAAATTATTTCCACTGTAATAATGTACAGCAGAATATTCCCGCTATAATAATAATCTGATTGGAGAGAATTAAACACGTGATGAAAAAACTTAGTATACGATTGGAAGTTAAAATCATTAAAAAATAATCGCTGTAATTTTTATTCTTGTAGCTTTCTATTGGTCAGAATCTCTATGAATGAAATAATCATTACAACCTAACTGAGGCTAATCCCATATATGCATAACATTTACTTAATTAATAATTCACTAAAAACATTTGCTCATTTGTTCGGGTCAAATCCCTGTGCTCTCGGCTTGTAGTTCCTCCCCCAACCCGTCTTTACCGCTTTAGACTAAGAAACTGTCAAGGAATTTATTTACGACGTTTTGATGCTTTATGCGGGTGTAAAACGGGTATAAACCACAGACATAAAGTGTAAACCGTTGCCTGCTTTCACTGTGCATATTAAATGCTGTAATAGTTCAATATTTTTACAACCTATAAAACTCTCTGGGGAACCGCGATGTGACGAAAATTTGACGGAAGTCTTATAATGTAACCACAGAATATAAGATCTGAAAAAGCAATAATTCTTCTCATCGTGTGTGTTCCTTCCGTTTCTATAAAAAGTGTACCTATTCCTTTTTAAAGGGTCGTATAATTTGCGGTCGTATATCTAGAAAAATTGATATACATTGTACCGGGTGTTCCAATAAGAATGGCTCTCGGCCATATCTCAGGAACCGTTTATAGTAGAGCTTTGAAATAAAAAATTTATAACAAAAGTTTCCTCAGGAAAAGCCTGGAAATTATTTTCATAATTGTGGGACCACCGCTAGAGGGTGTAATTGAATATCAAAAATTAAAAAATCTAAATTTTACAAAATTTTCCTAATGAAGGGGCACTGGAAATCCAATCGTCGTATTCTTCATAAAATTCTACGCATATTTGATTTGACAAGTTTAGGTCTACCTTTGGAAATAAGAGGTGGGGTTGAGTGGGAACCTTGTTATGAAAAACTGGCTGTGAGTCCGGTTCTGCTTAATCAAATTTTGCAAACTTGGTCTTGTTGAAGACAGATCTTTTTGGTCAATGTAAAAGTTATGATTTCGAACCAACTTACTGAGTAATATGCCAGCTAGAAGACGTTATTTAATTTTTTTCAGAAATCTAGTGTTCCTTGGAAAATATTAAATACAAACATGCATTTTTAATACCATATTACAAAATTAGACAAAATTAGCAACAGAATAGCGGAAACCGCATGTTAATACCTTTTTTCTATCTCGAGATATCTTACAAAACGTGTAAAGTTAAAAACATAACTGTTACTGTCACCGGTAAACGAAATTCATTAAAAGTAGTGTGCTATGGAAACAACAAAGAAACATTTTCCAGCTGTCAACGTATATTAGGTCTTTTCAACGCTTCTCATTTTGTTTCGAGCCTCGTTCATATCTCGTATACTAATATTATACACGGATTATACGACAAATGACAGAGGCTCGAAACAAATGAGAAGCGTTGAAAATAAAAACAACTATTTAGTGATGACATAAACGTTCACATTTTTGCCAACATTTTCGTTGCAAACATTTACTCTTTCAAGAGTAGATTGAACAGCAGTCTCAATTTCTGCTCTCGATATGCTTTGAATGGCGTTTAGTATTCCCTGGATAATGTATTCTAGAGTAGTGTATGATGGGCAACAATTTGAATATTGAGGTCGTCACTAAGTAGTTCTTTTTGTTCTGTGTTATATTTAATTTTAATAGTATTGTTTCTCTTTATATTGTTGTTTTAATTAATTATATTTTTATACGTTGACATCTGGAAAATGTTATTTTGTTTTTTTCCACAGCACACTACTTTTCATTAACTTAGTTTACCGGTGATAGTACAGTTATGTATAAAATTTACACGTTTCTCGAGATATCTTGAGATAGAAAAATGGTATCGACATGCAGTTTTCGCTATTCTATTGCTAATTTAATCTAATTTTATAAAGTATGATTAAAAATGCATACTTGTATTTAATATTTTACAAAGAAAACTAGATTTCTGAAAAAAATTAAATAACGCCTCCCAGCTGGCTTATTACTTATTAGGATGGTTCAAAATTATCACACTTACATTGAAGAAAAAGATCTGTCTTCAACAAGACCCAGTTTTCAAAATTTGATTTAGCAGAACCGGACTTACAGCCATTTTTTCATAACAAGGTTCCCACTCACCCCCACCTCTTATTTGCAAAGGTAGAGTTAAACTTGTTAAATCAAATATGCGCAGAATTTGATGAAGAATACAATAATCGGATTTCCAGTGCCCCTTCATTAGGAAAATTTTGTAAAATTTAGATTTTTTAATTTTTGATATTCAATTACGCCCTCTAGCCGTGGACCCACAATTATGAAAATAATTTCCAGGCTTTTCCTGAGGCAACTTTTGTTATAAAAATTTTTATTTCAAAGCTCTACTATAAACGGTTCCTGAGATATGGCCGAGAGCCATTCTTATTGGGACACCCGGTACATATTTAAAAAAATAAACGTATGTATCAAATTTTAGTGAAATACGTTTTCTTCTTCTTTAGGTGCCGTGTCTGTATTCAGACGTTGGCCGCCATCATGTTGGCTCTATCGGCTGCTGCGCGAAATAATTCTTCTACTGTGCAGCCACACCATTGTCTAATATTACGCAGCCATGAAAGTTTCTTTCGACCTATCCATCTCTTTCCCTCCACTTTTCCTTGTATTATAAGGCGAAGCAGATGGTATGTAGGTCCTCTAATTATATGGCCGAAGTATTCTGTTTTTCTCCTCTTTATGATGCTTATGAGCAGACGTTCCGAATTCATCATTTGAAGAACATCTTCATTGGAAGTGTGCGAAACCCACGATATCTTTAGGATTCGTCGATAGCACCACAATTCGAATGCTTCTATTTTGTTTAGCATTGTGGTTTTTAACGTCCATGTCTCACAACCATACAATAGGATAGACCACACATAACATTTCAGCACCTTCTTTCGAATATTCATCGACAGGTTTCTATTACTTAAAACTGGTTTCCAGGTCATAAAAGCCTTCCGTGATATTTCGATCCTAGTTATTATCTTTTCATCAGAGTCACAATTTACATTTAACCAGCTGCCAAGGTACTTGAAATGATTTACCCGTTCTAACTCCTCTCCATCAAGGGAAAGCTGACCTTGATCTATATTAATCTTTCCAACTGCCATCCACTTTGTTTTTGAAATGTTGATTTTAAGGCCTCTCCGATAGCTTGCTTCACTGACAAGATTTAGTAGTGTCTGAAGATCTTGTAAATTTTCAGCAAGAATGGCTGTATCGTCAGCGTATCTAATATTGTTGATTACTTCTCCGCCTAGCATTACTCCCTCTTGTCTGTCATCCAAAGCCTCCCTAAA
Source organism: Diabrotica virgifera virgifera (assembly GCF_917563875.1). NCBI lineage: Eukaryota > Metazoa > Arthropoda > Insecta > Coleoptera > Chrysomelidae > Diabrotica > Diabrotica virgifera. The sequence continues at coordinate 73,234,581 of NC_065449.1, read as the reverse complement.
GAATTCTTCAGAGTACAGATTAAAAAGGGTGGGTGATAAAACACAACCTTGTCGTACTCCACGTTTTATCGGCAGTTTTTCAGTACGACTGTCTCCAATTTGGATAGAGGCTACTTGATTGTAATATAAGTATTTCAGCAGTCTTATATCGTAGTGGTCAAGTCCTGCTGCCTGCAGGCAATCGAAAAGTGTATCATGTTGTACTCGGTCGAATGCCTTCTTGAAGTCGATGAAACAAACATAAACGTTCTTTCGGAATTCACAACTTTTTTGTAATAGAACGCGCATACAAAATAGTGCTTCTCTAGTTCCTAGACCATTTCTAAATCCAAATTGCTTATTACCCATTCTAGTTTCGCACAGAACGAATACTCGGTTTTGTATAATACGTAAAAGTATCTTAAGTGTGTGACTCATCAAACTGATTAGTCTAAAATCGCTGCATTTGGTGGGCCTGCTTTTCTTTGGTAATGTTATAAACAGTGACTCCAACCAATCATCTGGTATTTTTCCTCCGTTGTAAATTTTGTTAAAGAAAGTAGTCAAGTAGGTAATGTTTTCCTCATCCAAAAGTTTAAGTAGCTCAACAGGAATTTGATCTGGTCCAGGTGCTTTATTGTTTTTGGCTTGTTGTATTGCTTTTATGACTTCTGACTTCAGTATACTGGGACCTCTGTCTAGTTGGTTGTCACAGGTAGTATTTGGAGCATTTTCTCGAGAAGCATCGTCAAAAAGGTCACTGATGTGTCTCTCCCATTCTTTGCACTGTTGTTCGTGATCACAAATTTTTCCGTCTGCGGTTTTAAGTACGTGAGCATTTTTCTGTTTTCTAATTCCGGAGGTATATTTAAGTTTCTTGTGGAGGTTGAAACTGTCATGCTTTTTTTGGAGGTCTTCTATTTCTTTACATGAATTCTCGAGCCAGGATTTTTTGGCCTGTTTAATTTTTCTTTTTATGAGTTTGTTAATTTCACGGTATTTGATAATATTTCTATTTTTGCATTTTCGTCGAACTTCCATCAAGTCTAGAATTTCTTGGTTCATCCATTCATTTTTTGCCAACATTGTAGGTGTTTTTAAAGATTCCCTTACGTCCTCTAAAATCGAGTTTTGAATATCGTACCAACATTCGTTAATAGTTCTGTTTTCGTTTGGTTTATTTAATATTATGTGCATTTTACTATTTATCTGCTGTGCTATGTGTTCGCGCGTTTGGGTGTTTTTAAGGGGGTCGAGATATATCTTACTAGGCTTAGTTGGCTTTGTTAGTTTCTTTAATTTAATTTGTATTTTGGAGCAGAGTAAATTATGATTTGAGTTTATGTCGGCGCCGGGGTAAGTTCTTACATCTTTAATATTGTTCCGAAGTTGATGGTTTATTAGGATGTAGTCTATTTGATTCCGTACTATTTTACCTTGATGTCCATCTTGAGGGGATTTCCACGTGTAGAGACGCCTTTCTGGAAGTTGAAACCAGGTATTTGTAATGACGAAGTCATTTTCTTGGCAGAATTCTATTAGTCGCTCACCTCTTTGATTTCTCTCTCCCAAGCCGAACTTTCCGGTGATGTTTTGTGTCATCTTTTGTCCAACTTTAGCGTTAAACTCTCCCATAATTATTGTTGTTTCGTGGCAAATTGGAAATATGTTTTAAAACACTGAAATTTAGATATTGAGAATTTTTATCATTATTATTCTTCCGAAGCAATTTTGATGTGACCTCTTAATGCAATTTACTATTTCAGCTGGGAATAAACCACAATCTTACTTTTATAAAATACAAATTTTGCTTTTGTTCCTTGGTAAAAAATTCTCCTAACAATTTGATAATAACACTAGTCAACAAAAAAAAATGCGACTGATGTTAAAATGGTTGTACCGGGGAGTTGAAAGCGTGCTGAATGCGAATTCAAACACTAAAATTTTCCACCACGTATAGATTTTAAATTATCTTCTTCTTATGGTGCCGTTCATTTCTGCATAGGGGTCCACGCATACATTGTCTTGTCAGGTGAAATTTTAGATGTTAAGTTATAGAATGCATCAAATATTGCTGTTTATTATAAAAATTATTTTATACTATGTACACATAAGTTCAGAACTAGAAACAAAAACCATAGTAAGTTTCTTGTACACAATTTTCTGCCTATCCCAATTTTTCATAACACTACGTGGATTAATACAAACACACATTTTATCCTGCATAGTAAAAAACTAGGATAGCTCCTGGTTATGGTTCCTAAATATTATAAGTTTTGCTGGCTAGTAAATTTCATTAAAAAAATCCATTATTGTAATGTAGAACCTAGAGTTAAGCAAGCATGTCCTTTGGGCAAGTGAAGGTCTCGAACTAAATCATTTAATTCGGTTTGTTGGATGCAATAAGGTGCTTTTTCTTCGCTTTCGTGAAAACAAGAATCATTCTTTGCTGATACATCATCGGGTTTACTTTTATCGCCATACATTTCCAAATCTTCTTCCCAATTTACCGGGGAGTCCTGGAACTGGTAAAGCTTCTCCATGGAAAACCGGTTTTATTGCTGAGATAATATCTGGAAACCCAGACACCTAACCCAGATTCCCTTTCCTTGGAAACCCAGACACTTTTGTCACGCAGAAGTAACAGTCATTAAAACGATTTAGAATTAATAAGTTTAAATGAGTAGTTATACTGATTAAGGATTAATTTTTTTATTTGGTTTATTCTGTATTTAAATGTTAATGTGTTATTCGTAGACATTAGATATCCCAGTGTTGTCAAATTATGCACAATTTTTAGGAAAAACGTTAATTTGATAACATCACTCACCGATATATTACAAATGACTGTTTTAAAAAAATTTTAGTAAAATAATCATAACTCAAAAATGGTAACTCATATTCATATTCATATTCAGAGTCTTAGGAACTTTTTATCATCATATTCATATTCAGAGAGCAATAATTAACAAAAAACTGCATTTTGCATTTAGTTCAGAGAAATAAGGAAAAAAAAAATAGCCTGTTGGTGACACAACCCCCTCCAGGCCGAAACCAAATTTTTTGAGTAATATGGACATCTATAATAATAACCTATATATTTCCTGCAGCCGATTTTGATGATATGCATAGTTATAAACAAATGAAGATCAAAAACGGTAAATTTTCGCTTTTTTCGTCTATTACTAAGAAACTAGTCATTTTAAACAAATTTGAGAGTAAGAAACTCATAAACGGTATAAAAAAACTTCAATATGGCGTTTGCTTAATATATCTATCCTTATTGGTTGCTAAGAAAATTGCAAAATAAATAATAAATTTTGAGTTTTTATAAATATTTATAACTTATGTAAAAATTAACTTAGAACCTTCTTATTACACGGAATGCTGAGACTTATAGTGCTTAATTCATACCCTAAATTTCGAAGAAATTGGTCAAATAGTTTAAAAGTTATTTAATTTGTTTATCCCAAATTTATTTTTTTTGCAACACTGTAAGTCAGAAAATGAAGAAGCTACAGTAATACTTTGGATAGTTTATGGAAGAAGGAAATTTACAGTATTAATTTAATTAAAAAAAAATACAAAATTGATTATAAATATTGCAAAATTATTTTGCAAAAACATGTGAATTAAATAAATGGGGGGGCTAACTTTGTCCCTAATTGTCCTAGGACAGTTGCTTTTCTTTCTAAATGTGTATAAAAATTCAGTCTTTCTAAATATGAAAAAATAATTTTTCTACAGGTAACGGTTAAAAAGTTATTCTAATTGTTTATAAGTAAGCAAAAAATCGACATGTTTTTTCAAAATAATTTTACACTGTTTAAAATTATTTTTTGTCATTTATTTTTAATAATGGTAATAGTATAAATGTTCTTCTTTCATAAACTGTCCGAAGTATGATTGTAGCCTCATAATTTTCTGACTTGTAGTGTTGCAAAAAAAATAAATTTGGGATAAACAAATTAAATAACTTTTAAACTATTTGACCAATTGCTTTGAAATTTAAAATATAATTTAAGTACAAGAAGTGTCAGCATTCCGTGTAATAAGAAGGTTCTAAGTTAATTTTTACATGAGTTATGAATATTTTTAAAAACTCAAAATTTATGATTTATTTTGCAATTTTCTAAGCAACCAATAGGGATGGACATATTCAGCGAACGCTATATTGAAGTTTTTTATACGATTTATTAGCTTCTTACACTCAAATTTGTTTAAAGTGCTTAACTTTTTGGTAATAGACGAAAAAAGCGAAAATTTAGCGTTTTTTGATATTCATTTGTTTATAACTATGTATATCATCAACATCGGCTGCAGGAAACATATAGGTTAATAATATAGATATCCATACTACTCAAAAAATTTGGTTTCGGTCTGGAGTGGGATGTGTCACGAGAAAAATCTTATTTCTCTGGACTAATTCCAGTCGCAAATTGGTTGTAAACTAGTGTAATAATTCATAAACATATATTTTTAAAGTGGTTGACTTTAAAATAATGCCAATATTTACCTATTGCGAGTTGAGTTCCTGGAACGACTTTATTAGAATGATAGGGGAGCCCAAGAGGGCATTTTTGCTGTTACTCGAGCGCGTCATATTATCACATGGGGAGAAACCTTGTACCCTGTAAATGTACCTACTATATATCGTCGGCTTACTGCCAAAACCCACTAACTCCATTTTTAAAATTTTGAGAGATCTACTTTTTAAACTTTAATTTGAAATTGAAGATCGACTGAATTTAAAAAAATTATTTAAGAACTGAAAAATATTTTTGTCATATTTTTCAGTTCTTAAATAATTTTTTTAAATTCAGTCGATCTTCAATTTCAAATTAAAGTTTAAAAAGTAGATCTCTCAAAATTTTAAAAATGGAGTTAGTGGGTTTTGGCAGTAAGCCGACGATATGTACCTACCATATATTGGCTCTTAATACAGGGAAATTCGTTAAGGGGGGCCCAAAAAAATCTATCCTTAGACAAATTCGAAATCGTCAGATGATAAGGTAAGTTAAGTACACGCAAAATAGTGTATATGTCAAACATCTGACGATTTGAGCAGGGCGTAAAGAAATTGGCGAGTCACAAAACTTCACAAAAAAAAAAACGCGAATATTTCGCGAAATAAAACGTCGATCGAAAATTTAAAATTAAAAAATACATGTTCAATATTTTTCAACAATCTATCGAATGATACCAAACTGGATCCACACGGAGAGGAGTGGAGAGTAAATTTAAAATTTTAAAAATACGAACCCCGCGATATTTCGCGAAATGAACACCAGATCGAAAAACTGTAAAATATACGTATTCAATATTTTTGAAAAATCTATCGAATGGCACCAAACACGACCCCCCACGGAGGTGGGGTGGGGGGTTACTTTAAAATCTTAAATAGGAGCCCCCATTTTTGGAGTTTTAAACTGCCTTGTTGCCCTCTATGATCGACATCTCTTTCCGTTGCTCCTTTACTGCAGATAATACTTCCTAAATATTTATATTCGTAGCACCTTTTAATTTGTCTAACTTCCAAATCAGCGTCTTCAGAAACTGAGTCCATCTCCGCTAACGAAACACCTACCTTGGCTACCATTACGGATCTACCTCTCCCTTCTCCAACTAATACTGAGCCCATTTTGACAGGAGGACAGAAAAGAGGACACCCTAGTGACAGTCTACTTGATACTCCTACCATGCTCTCTCCTTCCATTACTCCGGAGCAAACATCTTCTCAAGACCCTTCGACATTAATGATGCCACCAAATCAGGCCAAAAAAAGGCCAAATCTGATCCTCGACCGAATTATTCAATGAGGTCTAATGGTATCTCCGATATAGAATCGGCTTACAAAGAAAATCCGGGTAATTTTACACTCAATTCTTCTCAACTCATTGCTTTTCTTGAGAACTCTTTTGGATGCACCAACCCTCTACTAGAAGCCCAAAAATTCTCCTCCGACATAGATGGTATTCTGAAGGACTTATCACAGATTCACACACGTACTAAGGAAAGGTCACTAAAAAACCGTATCACCAGAATCTCGAAAAAATTAAAACAACAGCCTACTTCCGATGATACACAAGATTATATAAGTGACTCCTCCGATACCCCTCTGATGTCGAATCTAATCACAGCACATAATGAATAGTTCTCTTCGTATATTTTTTTTTGTATTCAAGTAAATTCAGTGGAATTGCGATGGGTTCTTCCCTTGGCTGGAGAGAATCCAACACTTAATATCACAATTTAATCCAAACATTATATGCCTGCAAGAAACCAACGCAACAAATTCCAAACTTCCTCATTTAAAACACTTCGAGGGATACCACTATATAATGACCAATTTGATCAAGTTTTTTACACCTTTGCTTCCAAAAGTGACTTGGACGTTGGCTGTACAGTCAGCTCTAGAAACAATCTCATTTGTGCTTCTTTTATTCCTCTTTTGTGTAGCGTACATACTGGAGAATTTTATAGTATCTTACAGGCTGTTAAGCACATTAACCTCCCGAATGTAAATGGTTCCATTTGTACAGACTCTCTAGATTTCTTACTATGCATTCAGGAATTATTTACCGATCATCTCCTTGTCCAAAATATCCATCAGTGTTACCACCACCTTTCTACATTAAACACTGAGCTCACCTTCATATGGATTCCGTCTCACATTGGTATACCTGGCAATGAACTCGCAGATCAACATGCTAAAACTGCTTTAACAGATACCACGTCAACAAGGCATATCCAGATTACCAAAGACTAAAAAACAGAAGCGTACAGATTCACCAGGAGATTATGGCATACCCACTGGAGCTCTTTAAATACTTTATTACGTGCAATCCAGCCGTTATTGTATAAGCCTCTATACACTGAACCCACGGGACTTTCTAGACAAGACCTTACAATTATAAGAAGAATCCGTATAGGCCATACCAAACTCACACACAGCTCCCTAATGACATAAGATGTCCGGCCTAACTGTCAAACATGCCAGTGCTACCTCACAGTCAAACACGTTCTTACCGAATGTCATAAATTCAGTACAGTAAGACGACAGCTACAACTCAAACCGCAGCTATGTGAAATACTCAGTGACTCCAGATAGACAAAGTTTTTCAGTTTTTTTAAAAAGTATCGCTGGATCATAAACTCTAAAACATTTTTATATGATACTATTGTGACAACTTAATGCTACTATATTAGGATAACTTATTAATTCTATTATACCTCTTTAATATTGTTTGTAATCGCCCCCGTGCGAGTGGCCATAGTTGCCGAGCAAGTAAATGTAAATAAAAAAAAAATTATTTTTTAGGCATACTTTAAAGTTTAGAAACGCAATATAAAATCATCCAAAAAATCTCAACGCCGACAAGCCCATAACATCGCATTTTAAAAGACTCTGCATGTGTTCTATCTTTTTTTGGATTTACACAGAACCGTTTCGCATAAAATAGTGGTGAGCTTTTTACTGTTCTTGCATGAATGTTATCACGCATATTATTCAGCAGCCGCTTGTATTGCCGAGAATATTACAGAATTTATGACTAAAAACATACGTGCAGTCATCCAAAAGCAATTCTAGTTTTATGCGTATGGAAATTTCATACGAACTGCTCTAGAGATCATCCGAATAATGTTCGAAATGAGTTGAGAGGACTTTGAGTAGTAAAACTTGTTTTATATATATTTGTTGGATACGATCTACAGCTGGCTATACGTGTATGAATTATAAAGTTTATTTATGGAGACAGACTAAAATAGAAAATCTAACGTTCTTTACATAAAAGTATTTTATAGTATACACACATATTATACAAATCATATTACATATTTCTTATAAATCTTATATTACTTGTATATTAACTATAAGAGAAATTATAACACAACATGCTATTAACACCTAGTGTGATATTTGTCAAAAGGTTGAAACATGACAAAAATCCGGTTTTTACATCCTGTCCATTTTTCACCATTTTATTTTAAGTAGTGGTATAAATGTTTATTATTACTTAGCAAAAACGTTTCGTCTACAAAGGTTTCTTTCCTTATTGTCTGCAAAACCTTCTGAAAAAAGATTATGGTGATTAGCCACACATGTATAATTTACTGAAAAAAACAATCTTTAAAAAGTGAATAAAACCCATAAGTCAGAACAAGTATTGTTTTAATTTTACAAGAAAATAATAACTTCGTCATATTAATTTACTGTTTTAGTTGGGAATAAGCCACAAAATTATTATTAGTCAGTATTAATTTTTAAAATAAAAATAATAATTCTTATGATTTAAGGGTTTCATTCACTTTGTAAAGATTTTTTGTCGTCATTGTAATATAATAAAGCTTATATATACCGCATCCCTCGGTAGACCGCAAGCTTTCGTAGAAACGCGACGATAGACCGTATACTGTAGTAGCACCGCCATTTTTTATTTTTTAAATAATAATAAATTAATGGTTAAAATGTGATTTTGTCATTCATCTGGCCCTTTAATTAATGTTTTAAAATTCTTGCTGATTAGAATATTTGTGAAACTCTCCGAAAAAGTTGTAATGGTTTTCATTTCCTCTATATTTATATTGTAAATTTAAACATGGCAATTACAGCCCTGTATCTTTACCGATGTATTATCTATGTACTTCAAAAATCAAAATATTCTCAACAAGTACACAGAGTCTCCTCAACCGTTTGGACAATAGACACGGACTCATTTTCCGCCTTTTCACGTGGCCTCCCCATGGAAACCTTTGACTTAATTTGCTTTGAACGGATATTACATATTCATATCATCTGGCACTCCACACACTTTGAATGCTTTTAATTTGGTTATAATTGTAATTAATCGAAAAAGCCATATCTGTTTACGGCCTTTTCGTATCCTCTGATGTGTGAGAGTGTAAAAGTGGACAGGGAAAATGTATCGGTCGCCAAAGCTGGAAAAGTGCCTTTTTAGTTATACGGACAAACTTTAAAGGGTTGGCAAAATTAAAATTCAGACAGAGAAGTAGAATATGTGTAATAGAGTATCCATAATTGAATTCGGAATAGCATAGAAAATTGACACGCTAAAGGTAACTTTCATATATAAAAGAGAAAAGTTTAAGATAAAAAATTTACTATTAAAATAGTAGTAAATTATTATTGAAATCTGAAACTTTTCGTATTGGAACTACTTTCTGACAACATCCTTAATTTTGAACTTTAACAATTTATAATACAAGAGACGACGAATAAAGAAAGCGAAAAGGACCCTACAATATGCAGTCACATTCCGCTTTAATTCGTCTAGGAAGAAGGTTCGAAAGAAAGTTCCTAATACTCATAATCTAATTAAAGATAAAAGTGAAAAAATTAAAGACAGTTTTGGTTTTCTTTCAATTCAGAAGCGATAAACAATCTCAATTCATACTCAATGATAAATTGGGCAAAAAAGAAGAAGATTATGAACATTTAATAGGCAATTATGGCTATGGAAAAAAACGATAGAGGAGAAATGCTTCTCAATTTCATGAATGAACATAACATGTACTCAATGAACTCCTTTCTCAATAAAAAAACCAAGCAGAAAATGGACATGAATGAGCCCCGATAAAAAGAAAAAGAATTAAATAGATTACATCTTAACGAAAAATAGAAACCTAGTAAAAAACGTATCGGTATTAAATCAGTTTGACCTAGGAAGCGACCATAGAGTAATAAGAACAAAACTAGTAATATACAAAAACTAGAAAGAAAAAGAATTCATTAGAAAAGATACAAATGGACATCTAAAGAAATAAAAAATAGTGAATTTAATAAAAAGATAATGCATGCATTAAATCAAGTTAACATGCAGCACATAAACTCCAATGATATTGATGATTTGAATAACCTTATAACCGAAACAGTGAACAAAAGCATTCTGCAACTGAAAAAAACCAAAACAACACGCAATGAATTAGACAAAGAAATATTACAACAAATAGAAAAAAGGAAAATCTTAAATAAATCTAACGAAAAGGGAACCCAAGAATATAGAGAACTTAATAGGCAGATTAGAAAAGGAATCAGACAACAAAAAAGAAAAGAAGAAGAAAAATTAACAACAAAAACTATTAAAAAAAAATAAGAGTATGAAATGCCTCAGACCGACACTAGGACGACGTCATTAATGGAAAAAGACGAAAATGAAATCACAACTAGAGAAAACATACTGAAACGAATAAAAGAATATTACACGGAACTCTACAGAGCACATCAACAAGACGATGAAATGAGACCAGCACGGAAATTAATAAAAAATGTTGGATCGGAAATAATTTCAAAAGTAACAATTTCAGAGGTAACTACAGCTTCATGGAAAACATGAAGAGAAATAAAGCAGCAGGATAAGATAGGATTACCACAGATATGATATATTAAAAGGAGGTAAGGAACTCATTGTAATTGTATCTAAGCTTATAGACAGTTGTTTACACCAGGGCAAAGTCCCTAAGAGCTGGAACAACTCTAAAGTGATTTTATTACACAAGAAAAGTGATAATCGAAAGTTGGAAAACGACATGCCCATCAGTCTACTGACACACCTGTTTAAAATACTCACCGATGTCATAACTACCCGACTAACAAAGAAATTGGATGAATACCAACCATATGAACAGGTAGGTTTTAGAAAAGGCTATTCAACTTTCGATCACCTGTTAACCACAAAAATATTAATGGAAAAATGTAACGAATGCAAGTTTCCAGTTTTTTTAGCATTTGTAGACTACGAAGAAGCTTTCGAAACTATAGAACACACGGCCGTAATAAACGCAATGCAGCAAAATTTTAGAATAGACAGCAGATATATTAAACTATGAACAGCAGAAACTATGAACCAAGCCTACAGCTACATACTACCTAAATGAAAATGAATACACGGACCCTGTACCATTAAAAAGGGGAGTCAAACAGGGAGACACTCTATCACCAAAACTGTTCACCTTAGTTTTGGAGGACGTGTTTAAAAATCTAAATTGGAAATATAACGGAATAAACATCAATGGCCGCTACCTAAGTAATCTACGATTTGCGGATGACATAATCTTGATAGCTACTGACCTACAAGAACTGCAAACCATGCTTTCATAACTACACACAGAATGTTCTAAAATAGGACTGAAAATGAATTAAAAAAGCAACCAAAAGTCATGCACTCCGAAGAAGCCGTGACAATAATAAACGACAAAGTTATAGAAAAAGTTGAATATACTTAGGACAAAAAATAATACTAAATAGGGAAATTCAAACGGAAGAAATGAAAAGAAGAAGAAAGTTAGCATGAGCAGCATTTGGCAAATTGAACTATATACTCAGAAATCAGCAAATTCAACTACATCTTAGATGTAAAGTTTTTGATACATGCATTATTCCGATATTAACATATGGGGCACAAACATGGACAATCACAAAAAAGAATATGAACATACTCAGAGTCACTCAGTACGCGATGGAAATAGCAATGCTTGGCATATCACTTAACGACAAAAAAACAAACACATGGATAAGACAGAAAACCAAAGTCACCGATGTGGTACAAAAATCAGTAAAATTGAACAGTTCCAACCTGGAGATCATACCAACACAAAAGACCCAGAGGCAGACCTCTAATGAGATGGAGAGATGATCTAAAACGAACTGGCGAGAAAAATTGGCTACAAGTAGCGTACAACAAAAAACAATGGAAAGGAAGACTTGAAGAGGCTTATGTTCAGATGTGGACGTGAATGGCTAGACGAAGAAGAAAAAGACACAATCTCCAGACAGCTGTTTCTGTCTTACGTTGTCCTCAGTGAAGCCGCGTGCACGCCCCTGAATTAAAACGGAACCAAACTGTATTTAATCTAATTATTTACTATTATTTTAATACCGAATTTTGAACCTGGGACTTTTCTCTTTTCTTTAAGTGATGTCACTATAGTGTCCTAAAAGTGGAGTTTAAACTATTTCAAATTCCACTTAAATAGACAGTTCGGTTTCGTTTTGATTCAGAGGTGGGTACACGGCTCCACTGAGAACTTCGTAAGACTGAAACAGCTGTCTGGAGCTTATCTGTCGCCTCTGTATCGAAAGGAAACATAAACTTGATTTTCACTTAAATAGACAGTTCGGTTTCGTTTTGATTCAGAGGTGGGTACGCGGCTCCATTGAGAACTTCGTAAGACTGAAACAGCTGCCTGGAGCTTATCTATCGCCTCTGTATCGAAAGGAAACATAAACTTGATTTTCACTTTTATTTTTACTCAGATTTTGAGTATTAATAACTTTTTTCGGACCTTTTTTTTCTAGATGAATGAACGCGGAATGTTACTACACATTGTAGAGATCTTTTCGCTTTCTTTATTCGTCGTCTCATATCTTATAACTTGTAAAGTCACAGTTTACGGATGTTACCAGAAAGAGGTTCCAATAAGAAAAGTTTCAGACTTAAATAATTATTTACTATTATTTTGATAGTGAATTTTGTATGTTGGACTTTTCTCTTTCTTTTAGGAGACGTCGCTACAGGTTCCTAAAAGTTGATTTTAACCTTCGTAAGGCGGTGCGGGGTGCAGCTGCACCCCATTTCTCGTTTTTCTCACCTAACTTTTCTAATAATTTTTTTGATTTTTGTCCATTTTTTTATTCGCATTAAATTCAATTCTTAACGCATTCCATCCATTACAGCATTTAAAACTCTGCGTTTACGTAATTTTTTTGAAAAAATGACTGTAGGGTGCAAATGATGAAAAGCTAACAGAGCTACGGGACGAAGTCGGTGTTACTTATATCAGAGAAAAAAGACCGAACTGATCGCATAACTGTATTGTGTGTAAAAACTTTGTGTTGCTCACACTGAAAAATTGCAAGTGTTTGTCTTGCAATGATAATAATTTTTTTTAAATACGAAATTACTTTGTTTGTGAAATTATGTTTCATAGTATAATAAACAAGTCCTAATTATATTTCAAATCAATTTCCCCAACGTTCACATATAAAAAAAATGGATATACAGATGGGGTGCAACAGTTCTGCATGGTCTAAAACCTAAAATACAACCATTTTATGTCAAATTTTATCAATTTTATACGAGATATGTCAAAAATATGAATTGCGCTCAAAAGAAAAAAAAAAGGTTTATTTTTCACAATATCGAAAGTTGGGGAATGAATTTCGACTCAATTCAAGCTTTCTGCTTAACCCAGGTATAACATACCAAAAGGCACCGCCAGGAAAACATTCCACTTTGCGGTTCAGAGAGCCCATATGAAGCGAGTCTTTGTACTCTATGCAGAGTATGGCATTAACAAAATAAGAAAATCTACGGTTTCGTTTTGATTAAAATATGTCTTCCTCCATCCCCCGATAGCACTATTTCTAGGTCTACCTGTTGTCAAGGAGGCTCTAAGGAAGACAGATTTTTACCATTCCGACCGTAGATTGCCGATATAAATTAAAATAATTTATATCGCCGTATGGATAGAACGCCCTCTAACGGGGAATAAGCGAAATGAATTTCGACTCAATTCAAGCTTTCTGCTTAACCCAGGTATAACATACCAAAAGGCACCGCCAGGAAAATATTCCACTTTGCGGTTCAGAGAGCCCATATGAAGCGAGTCTTTTTACTCTATGCAGAGTATGGCATTAACAAAATAAGAAAATCTACGGTTTCGTTTTGATTAAAATATGTCTTCCTCCATCCCCCGATAGCACTATTTCTAGGTCTACCTGTTGTCAAGGAGGCTCTAAGGAAGTCAGATTTTTACCATTCCGACCGTAGATTGCCGATATAAATTAAAATAATTTATATCGCCGTATGGATAGAACGCCCTCTAACGGGGAATAAGCGAAATGAATTTCGACTCAATTCAAGCTTTCTGCTTAACCCAGGTATAACATACCAAAAGGCACCGCCAGGAAAATATTCCACTTTGCGGTTCAGAGAGCCCATATGAAGCGAGTCTTTGTACTCTATGCAGAGTATGGCATTAACAAAATAAGAAAATCTACGGTTTCGTTTTGATTAAAATATGTCTTCCTCCATCCCCCGATAGCACTATTTCTAGGTCTACCTGTTGTCAAGGAGGCTCTAAGGAAGACAGATTTTACCATTCCGACCGTAGATTGTCGATATAAATTAAAATAATTTATATCGCAGTATGGATAGAACGCCCTCTAACGGGGAATAAGCGAAATGAATTTCGACTCAATTCAAGCTTTCTGCTTAACCCAGGTATAACATACCAAAAGGCACCTCCAGGAAAATATTCCCCTTTGCGGTTCAGAGAGCCCATATGAAGCGAGTCTTTGTACTCTATGCAGAGAATGGCATTAACAAAATAAGAAAATCTACGGTTTCGTTTTGATTAAAATATGTCTTCCTCCATCCCCCGATAGCACTATTTCTAGGTCTACCTGTTGTCAAGGAGGCTCTAAGGAAGACAGATTTTTACCATTCCGACCGTAGATTGTCGATATAAATTAAAATAATTTATATCGCAGTATGGATAGAACGCCCTCTAACGGGGAATAAGCGAAATGAATTTCGACTCAATTCAAGCTTTCTGCTTAACCCAGGTATAACATACCAAAAGGCACCGCCAGGAAAACATGGTAAAAATCTGTTTTCCTTAGAGCCTCCTTGACAACAGGTAGACCTAGAAATAGTGCTATCGGGGGATGGAGGAAGACAGATTTTAATCAAAACGAAACCGTAGATTTTCTTATTTTGTTAATGCCATATTCTGCATAGAGTACAAAGACTCGCTTCATATGGGCTCTCTGAACCGCAAAGTGGAATGTTTTCCTGGCGGTGCCTTTTGGTATGTTATACCTGGGTTAAGCAGAAAGCTTGAATTGAGTCGAAATTCATTTCGCTTATTCCCCGTTAGAGGGCGTTCTATCCATACTGCGATATAAATTATTTTAATTTATATCGACAATCTACGGTCGGAATGGTAAAAATCTGTCTTCCTTCGAGCCTCCTTGACAACAGGTAGACCTAGAAATAGTGCTATCGGGGGATGGAGGAAGACAGATTTTAATCAAAACGAAACCGTAGATTTTCTTATTTTTTTTTATATCGAAGGTTGTTATTATGCAAAGTTATTTAGAATTAAAAACTATGTTTAGTATGTAATTACATCCTTCTAATGGAAATATTCTGAACTATAAAGGTACCTTACTTTTGATCTAAATTTATCTTTTTTAACATACCTCGTATAAAATTGTATTTTAGTTCTAGACCATCCAGAATTTTTTACTAAGATTCTTTTTTTTTTTTCGTAAAATAATAGAGTTATCAGAATCGAAATAACTGAGAATAATGTTAGTTATCCATAATTTTTCCAATAAAAACTTTTTTCAATTAGAAGGATGTAATTGCATATTAGAATAGAGTTTTTAATTCCAAACAACTTTTGATAATAGCAATTTTCAATATTGTGAAAAATAAAGCTACTTTACTCTTGAGTGAAATTCAAACTTTTTGACATACCTCGTATAACATTAATAAAATTTGATATATGATGGTTGAATATTGAGTTTTGGATCATGCAGAACTTTTTATAAAGAATAACTTTTTTTCGTAAAATGAATAATAAAAAAGTTTTCCGTGTGGATACAACTTACAGGGATATATTGTATAAGTCTGAAGGCTATGGGTATGGGTACATAAGTATTAAGCCTATGGGTATATAAGTATTAAGGCTATGGGTACATAAGTATAAAAACGTATGTCTAAATAGTACAGTTCTATCAATACATATTATATGATAGCGGCAAAATCCCGGAGAACTGGCTTCAGTCAACATTCATTACAATCCCGAAGAAATCAAATGCCCAGCTCTGTGATAATTATCGACCAATAAGCTTGATCAATAATATTATGACTAAAGCGTTCACCAAGATCATTAATAGAAGAATATACAAAGATAAATGTGAGTCAAACATTGATAGATCGAAGTTTGGGTTTCGGAAAACACTTGGAACTAGAAAGGCAGTTTTGCTGTCCAGCTGCTTATACATCGGTGTAGAGACGTTGAAAAGGATGTGTATTTGTGCTTTGCGGATTTTAGAAAAGCATTTGACAATATCATGAACAATTAATAGATATTCTGCAAAAGGCAATTGGGTCTGGGAAAGTTGGTCGAGAACACTTCGTCGACGGAAAATTAGTCGATAACATTTGGTCGACAAACAGTTGGTCGAATGCACAATTCATCGAATGGACAATTCGTCGACGAACATTTGTTCGAATGGATTTTTCGTCCACAAACTCTTATTTATCTTTAGGATAAATGGAATAATGGTGACAAACGACGGATTATTGGTTTTATTTTGTGAACTGGAATATTGTATTATACATATCTGAATTTATTTTTTTTGTAGTTTTGTTAATTTTTTTTCTAAATCTTCATGCGTTGTAATTACCTAAAGAGTCTTATCTTTTAAAATTTTGTAGTAAAAAGCATTTCTATAGCTATCGTGGGTTTATTGCCCTACCTCCTTATGTGGCTTAATGATTTGGTGTTCTCGAACAACTTTCCGACACCGAAGACAATTATTGACGACAACTATATTCGGATTGTGGCAAACCTATTGGCAATGAACTTACTGAAAGTATGGATATCAAAAGAGGTGTCCGGCAGGGTGTATCTTATCCCTACCCCTGTTCAATATTTTTTCCGAGGAAATATTTAAAAATTTGTATAGAAAATGCAAATGAGAGCATAATATTAAACATTAACGAACAATATAAGATATGGCGATAACACGGTGATCCTTGCCAGTAGCATAGATGAAGTACAACAGGCAATAAAAAGGGTTAATTTAGTTAGTGAGGAATACGGTCTGAGCCTCAACTTCAAGAAGACAAAATGGATGCTGATAAGCAAAATGCAACAACCAGCTCGAAAGTTACTGATAAACAACATTCTAGTTGACCACGATTCAGAGCTACACATAATCACAGCATACGCTCTGCGAAATGATTTCCTCAATATTGTTGTCGAATCAAGTTTTGGACCTATTGACTGCCAGCAACGCATGACTAACTTATTTATGTGCCGGCATCGCAACTCTCGCGTTCTTCATAATGATTCATTTTATGGGTTAGTCTTTTGTTGGGTTAGCCAAAAGATTAAAAAAGATATACTGAGAACATTCACAAAGTAAGTTTATTTCCATCCACCTATTCAGGTAGTGATTTTAAATGGCCCACACATATTATAGTCTAAGATTCGAATAGGAGGTCAAAATGTACCCATCTACTTACTGGATGGAACTTTTTTTTTTATTAAATTTCATACATAGACAAACACGACCAGCATGGGTTGCCTATCAAAATCGTGTCATAGCTATCCTTAAGGGGAGGAGGAAGGTGTTGAAATCAATATTCCACACATTTTTTTAATTATTGTAGAATTATTTTATTTTTAAATTAAATAGGCATATTGAGTGAGTACAATTCATAGATCACTCGCGAAAAAATCAAGGAAAATACTGAAAAATAATCCAACGGTGGCAAATTTTTAAATGACACCTCAAAATATAATGCACTTTGCAGTGAACATGGACATCAGCACTCATCATTCTTCTTTTTCGTATAGTGCCTATTCGTTTCAAATATTGGCGATCATTCTGGCTATAATTATTTTATTAACCGATGCTTTAAGTAGATTAGTTGTTGTTGTGGAGAACCATTTCCTTAGGTTCTTTAAGCATGAT
Source organism: Diabrotica virgifera virgifera (assembly GCF_917563875.1). Classification (NCBI taxonomy): domain Eukaryota; kingdom Metazoa; phylum Arthropoda; class Insecta; order Coleoptera; family Chrysomelidae; genus Diabrotica; species Diabrotica virgifera. The sequence continues at coordinate 73,216,865 of NC_065449.1, read as the reverse complement.
ATCCTTCTTCTCCTATTTCTTCGCTTTCCAAATACTTTACCTTGAAGGTAATCTGTATTTAGTGCCGTTTCTCGTTATGTGTCCGAGATATTCTAACTTTCTCCTTTTAATGGTATACATCACCTCTCTTTCTTTGCCCACTCTTCGTAACTCATTATTGGATCATGATAAACAAAAAATTAAAAAAGATTTTATTAGCTTATGAGTTTCTCGAGGTAATGCTGCAGAGTTTTTTAGTTTTGTTTAATTTTGACTTTTTGATACCACTCAGAAATCAAAACAACGATTTTTTTTTTGTAAAATGGGTGAAAATTAACATATTTATTATTGTTAAACAAAAAATACGCTTTTAACAAAAAATACTTTTGACAGATTTACCTCAAGAAATATCTAAAGAAAATGTATATAGAATTTCAGGTGGGTCGGTCAAGTAGTTTTTGAGTTACAATATCTACAGCCTTTGAAAAAATGAGTTTTGAGGAAAACGCGTTTAAAATTTTGTCAACTTTTATTTTCAATTTCTTTTTGTCTTTCAAATCGTAAAATGATGCACACCGGATTATCTTTTTGAATCGCGGAGTAATTTACAAAAGAAAATACAAAAGAAAATAAAAACAGAGTCTCGTTCGAACGTTCGGACAGTAAAGTCGTTATCGTAGATAACCATTAGTTTATAATTGCTTTTTAATTTCACAAGTTTTTGTTAGTGAAGTGCAAAACAACACATCTATTAATCATTGGGTGATGATAGATTTTGTTATCATTGGATGATAACAAATTTAGTGAGTACCTATTTAATTTACCTACTTCATAATATTTAACATGTCACAGAACGTCAATAACCCTACTAAGTCGTATTCAGCGGCGTTAGCCCAGAACTCGAATCTACTACCAAACAGAGATCAAGCCGTAGTTTTTACATCAATAGATGGTTTTAAAATACAAGACTATCTCCTACAGATTGGACCAATAGTGAACACATATAATATAATATACTGTTCACGCATCTCTAACAATCGAGTATGCATATACTTGAGAGATAAAAACATTGTCGACGATTTTCTAAAAAATTATGGAAGTATCACAATTAATAACACTCGTATAGTTGCTCGAAGATTAATTACCCCATCAGATAGATTGCTAATATCTAATGCAAGCCCCACAATTTCTAATGAAGAAATCACAGGATGTTTACAAAATCTAGGCTTAACATTATTATCGCCAATGATACAACTGAGAATTGGAGCTACTGACACAGCTTACAGCCATATACTTAGTTTTAGAAGACAAATTTACATCTCGCCTCCAGAAAATGCATCTTTACCGGAATACATTGATATAGAACAAGATGGAATAGTAAATAGAATATATTTAACACTAGACAGCCACAACTGTTTCAAATGCAAGCAGGCAGGACACAATGCTTTACAATGCACTGCCTCATTTCCACCACCTATGAGTATAATACCTACAGGAAGCAATATTCAATCAGACAACATAACTCAAGCCCAGAATTCAGCACTTTCTATTTCTGACACCACTACCGCTTCTTCTTCCAATAATACACAACCCATCAAAGACCACAGTTCACTAATAAAACAAAACGTACCCCTAGACATGTCTAAGCTATCTACGCCACAAAATCCAGAACTATCAAACTCACCCCTCTCTCAATCTTATGAATCTTGAGATAAACAAAAATATTTTGGTGGACAATACAAAGTCCGATCATCCCTCAACACAAAATAACTCACAAAAACGTACCGCTTCTGCTGTTTCTTCTCCTACTTCTGAGGATGTCCAATTCGCAACTCCAACTATAACACAAAATAAGAAAAAGACCAAAACAGAAAAAAAACCTGAACAAAACATAAAGTTTTCAGACAATACTAAAACATATATAGATAATCACTCGCCTCCTTTTTGCCTCAGCAGTCAGCAAGTTGAAAGTCTACTAGAAAATTGCTACGGCTGTTCTGATGTAGTAACGGTGGCGAAGGATTATAACTCTGACATCGTAGCAATTATCACTATGTTGGATGAAATTCACCCACATTTAGAAGACAGAACAACAAAATATCGCTGCACTAAATTGAGGAAAAAATTAGCTCTACAAATTAATTTACAAATTAATTTAACGAATTTGGATTCTGAAAGTGATTCATCCACTTTTTAATTTTTGTGCTCATTAATAAAATATAATCATTTATGTATAACAAAATTTTACAGTGGAATTTAAATAGCTTTAAAACTCGTTTACCTATGTTACAGTTGTTAGTCAATCAATATACACCACAAATTATTTGTCTTCAAGAAACTAATTTTAAAGATTCCACCTGCGTGAATCTAAAATCTTTTAATTCATATTTTAAAAATAGGGATAATGCTGGTCACGCTTCAGTTGGCGTTGCCATTTATGTAAAAGAACAAATAATATCCAAAGAAATTCCTCTAAGCACAAATCTGGAAGCTGTAGCTGTACAAATTGGTACAACACAAAAAGTTAACATATGTAATATATATATACCTCCAAATTATAACCTAGAAGAACAACATCTTGTAAACCTAATAAATCAGGTACCTAATCCAAAATTTATACTGGGAGATCTAAATGGACATAACACTAACTGGGGCTCCTTTAAAACTACATTTACCGGAAAGAAGATTGAAAATATAGTGAACACGTTAAATCTTGCAATACTAAACGATGGTAGTAGCACCCACTTAAACTTATCGACAGGGACATTTTCTTCTATAGATATCTCACTTTGTACACCCACTCTTCAAATAAATCACAATTGGTACGTAGAAAAAGACTTATATGGGAGTGATCACTACCCGATTTTAATAGAAAAACACTTGATTAAATCTACGCCAGTTAAGCCTGATCCGAAATGGAGATTAGACAAAGCTGACTGGGGCCTTTTTCAAGAAATTATCCGTAGTGAATCTTCAATGATTTGTTTAGATAATACAATAGACGAAATAATTCTGCAGTTCAATAAAATCATAACCGATGCAGCTATAAAAGCAATAGGAAAAACAAAGTTCATTGAAAGGGATAAAGTTACTCCCTGGTGGAATGAAGAATGTAAAGAAGCTATTAAACTAAGTAAAAAAGCTCTTCAAAAGTACAAAAGACACAAAAATCTAGAAAATTTAATCGAACTTAAAAGGAGTAGGGCTAGAGCCAAACTGGTTACCACAAGATCTAAAAGACAATCCTGGATACAATATATATAGAAACGATAAATAATTACACACCTGTATCAAAAGTTTGGAGGAAAATAAAGAAGATAACAGGCTCGAGTTCACATCAAGGAATAGATTCATTATAATTAGACGATAAATCATCTACAACAGACCATGCAGAAATCGTAGAAAAAATAGCCGAAACATTCCAGTTAACATCCTCAAATTCTATTTATGATAAAGATTTCCTAACATATAAAGAACAAAAAGAAAGTATTCCTATCAACATAGTAAACAATAATGAACCTATAAATATACTTATCACAATCAGGGAAATAAGAGAGATGTTAGATTCTTTAAAGGACACATCTCCAGGTCCGGATGACATTCCAGCTTCTTTTCTGAAACACCTACCTGAAGAAGCTATAGAAATTTTATTAAAAATATACAATCGTATATGGACTAAACATGAATTTCCCGGATTATGGAAATCCTCTATAACTATTCCCATCTTAAAACCTAATAAACCACGAAACAAAGCAGATTCTTATCGTCCTGTCTCTCTAACTTGTGTCATGTGTAAACTTTTAGAAAAAATTATAAATAAACGTTTATTGTGGTGTCTGGAAGAAAACAACCATCTAATTAATGAACAATCTGAAATTCGTCCTTTAAAATCGGCCACCGACAATTTAGTAGATCTAGAAACGCATATTAATAACGCCTTCTGTAACAACCAGAAATGTATTGCAATTTATTTTGATTTGCATAAAGCATTTGATATGGCCTGGAATCACAAAATAATATCATCACTGAAATCATGGGGTTATCAAGGAAATATACTCGCTTTTGTTAAAAATTTTCTCCTAAATAGAAATTTCAAGCTAAAAGTAAACGGTCTTGTATCTAATGTGAAATATCAAGAAAATGGCACACCTCAGGGATCAGTGATCAGTCCGACGCTTTTTCTTGTAGCTATTAATGATATAATCAAATCAATGAATAAACCCATTCAAGCCAGATTATATGCTGATGATCTCATAATATTCTTAAAGGGAAACAATATACAGAGTATGGCCAAATTACTACAAGATCAACTCGATAAATTTATATCTTGGTCTAAAAAGAGTGGTTTTCAATTTGCTTCATCCAAAACTCGCTGTATCCTATTTTCAAAGAGACCAAAGCAGATAAAGGAGATACCTACTTTAAAATTTGGAGGTCAGAGACTCGAATATGTAGAAACAATTAAATATCTAGGTCTAATATTTGATCAAGCTTTAACCTGGAAAGAACATATTAAATATATTTCAGCAGCATGTCAAAAAAGACTAAACCTCTTGAAATGTCTTTCTGGTACAAACTGGGGAGCGGACGGTAGGACTCTACTCACATTATATAAAAATCTGATCCGTTCCAAGATTGATTATGGATGCCAAGCTTACTCATCTGCTTCAAAAACAACTCTAAAAGTTTTAGATATCGTACAAAACAACGCTCTTAGAATAATATGTGGTGCATTTAGAACAACTCCTATTATAAGTCTTCAGGCCGAACTCGGCGAACTACCTTTAGATTTAAGAAGACAGGAATTAATACTCTCATATGCAGTGAAGCGGTACTCTTCACAATGTCACCAAACTATTTGCTCTTCAAGTACTCAGCATACAAAAACTCACATTCCCTTTCAAGAAAAATGCAAACGAATCATAAATGAACTACACCTTAAAATTCCTAAAATATATCCTAGCAAAATACCAACTCCCCCTCCTTGGCTAATATCTTCTCCTCATTTAATAATGGATCTAGCGTTAGAAAATAAGAAAGAAACCAATCGTCATATAATTATTTCTAAATATCAAACCTTAATTTCTCAATTTTCCTCATTCGAACAGTTATTCACTGATGGATCAAAGACTAAATATTGTGTAGCATCTGCCTTTGTAACACATAATGAAATAAAGAAATATAAACTAGAGGGGACTAACACTATTTTAACAGGAGAACTCTTTGCGATATATAAAGCCCTAAGTCATGTTAGGAAAAGTTCTCAAATTAACTTTCTCATAATTACGGACTCTTTAAATTCTTTAGAAATCATCTCTAAAATCTATTCCACCCACCCTGTGGCCAAACTCACAAGACAAGAATTGCACAATCTAAATCACAAAAATGTTGCTTTCCTGTGGGTTCCATCTCATATTGGAATCGCTGGAAATGAACTGGCAGATAAACATGCTCGAGAAGCCTTAGAGGACGCAACTATAGAGATCTATCCAACAACTCCAGCGTCAGATCTCAAATCATATTTCCACAGCAAAATAGTTGATATATGGAATAGCAGATGGCATGAAAACCAGAAGCAGTTATTTGAGGTAAAACCAACATTTCAACGATGGTCTGACAATTCCACAAATCGATTTTCCCAAGTGATCATCTCGCGATTGCGGCTTGGTCATAGCCGCCTCACGCATGGTCATCTGATGACACGAGATCCTCAACCGGAGTGTTATGCTTGTGAGACCCCTCTGACAATAAAACACCTTCTAGTGGAGTGCCCGTTATACAGTGCGGAAAGAGTTCAATTCGGAATCCCGGACGATTTGAAAATACTATTCTCAAAGTGCGGTTCCAAAGTGATCCTTCAATAATTAAAAGCAATAAACTGTTTATATAAAATTTAATTGTAGTATTCTATAGTTATTATTATTGTTAACAAAACTATCATTTTCGCTAATAGCCGTACAGGCTGATGCGAGTTTGTAAATAAAAAAAAAAAAATAAATAAAAACATCTTTTGACTGTTGTTCACTACGTTCAAGCGTGCTGGCGCGAACCTGCTGCAAATCGAGTCGAAAGTAGGACTATTTAACACTATCTCCCTACCTCCCTACCTTCGACTCGTTTTATAGCAAGATCGTGCCAACGTGCTTGAGGGTAGTGAGAAACGGTCAACAGCTGTTCTAATAGATTTGATAGACAAAAAAGAAATTGAAAATAAAAGTTCACAATACTTTAAACGCGCTTTTCTCAAAACTGCTTTTTTTAGGCTGTAGACATTGTAACTCAAAAACTACTTGACCAACTCACCTGGAATTTTGTATTTATTTCCTTTATACATTTCTTGAGGTAAAGCTATCGAGATATTTTTGTTATATGCTTATTTTTTGTTTAACAATAATAAATATGTTGATTTTCACCCTTTTTGCAAAAAAAAGTTTTTGTTTAGATTTCTCAGTGATATCAAAAAGTCAAAATTAGATAAGACTAAAAAAACTTGACAGCTTTACCTCGGGAAACTGATAAGCTAATAAAATCTTTTTGAATTTTTTGTTTAACATGATTCAATGATGAGTTCTGATGTTCACCGCAAAATTCATTATAAGGTATCTGAAGGTAATATCGCCAAGCTAAGGTTTAGAATTTTTTTGTTGGATAGTGGGTCATATTAAAAAAAAATCACAACTTCAGCCGTTCAATAAACTACTTGAAATTACGTAGAATCCACTAAAAAAATAATTTGGGTATTTTTACACATTGTAACGTTACAAACGTTACATCTTTGATATTTTATTTTTAAAATAATTATTTTACCTTATTTCCTTTAATATTTCATTAATAATTATCTTCTTCTAATTGGTTTACCCATTTTCCCCTTTAAAAATCGGTTGGCGCTCTCTTTTATTACCCTCTTTTATTATCTTCTATTTAATATATCTCTTTCATTTAAATCATCATACTGAACATACCTCGTATATTCATACTCTCCAAATATCTGTATTTTCAATACGGAACATGCCGCTACTTCATAGTACTTGGTTGTAATTTTAAACGTCGTTTTCAATGACAGTGTCACTTCATCGACTTGACCCCCTACTCCCTGACATACACTGGAAGGGAAAAATTAATCCTTAAAAAGGCATGTAATTCGAAAAATAAATCATTTCTATTTCATCAAATCATCTCTTGGGGTAAGGATAACATTATATTGTGATTATATTTCTCCGTCTAACAGTTTTTCTAATTGTTTTTTATCTAACCTAACTTCCAATGTCAGACCATGTGTTCTGATATTTTAGTTTCAAATATAATTATCTTTTAATTTACATGTATGCACGTTTAGTAATCAGAATTTTAACTATTCTCATCTAAATTTCATTTGATTTATTCTTGTCATCTGCTACTCTTTCTGACGATTAGAACGGCAGATGGCACACGTTGGTTTTTCTTCTTGATGATTGATATGTGTCTCTATTTTATAGTTTTTTGGAAAGAAACCACTTTTCTCCCTCCGGGAGTTTCAACAACCCTCAAATCGCCGGCGATACAACAACGAGGACCATGTCATCAGGGCTGCAACCACCTAACCAAGACTGCAACGACCAACATCCGTAGGCCTGGTGGAATACAACACCTACAACCCCAGAGCCCGTTGCAGAACCAGCAGCAGTACCATACGACATCAAGAAGATACCATCAGCTACCAAAAGCCATAAGTATAATCCAGAATTGTTAGTTTTTGGCAAGAATTTAAATACATTTGTTAATGCAATTTACTAAGTCATTTTATTTATTATATCTTTATGAACAATAAACATGATTAGTTAAAAACTATGTTTTGTTTGCTTCCATTCCAATTTTCATAGTTCATATCTGAGGTTAGGACAAGACGAACACACACCTGAGTGACTGAGCTAAGCTAAGGGTGTAACGATGGCTATCTTAGTTGATTGGGATAATATTTTCGAGTATTGTTTCAATTAGCTGGGGTAGTCCATCGCCTAACTCGTTACAACATTTACTGGACAATTTAAAAAAAGTCATCTTTGGCGATATTTCCAACCGTTGTTGGCAATATCGCCAACCTATTATTTCGAATGCAATACGGTCTAACAATTGAACATTATACTTCAAAATGATATGTTTGCTGAAAAATAACAATAAGTAAGTATTTAAGAACAATAACCTTTTTGTACCATAATCTGGAGTGGTTAGCGTATCTGAAAATGAAGTGTCATGTTTTTCTTCATCTGATGTTTCCATCTCACTTAACTCTATATCATCAGAATAACTGTTGATTGTCGATGACTTAATTTTTCCAACCTTAGACGTATCTGTAGAAAGTTGCTAAGGCAACCAAAACTCCTAGAAGGGATGGTAACGCCAAGGCGTTATTACCATCCATTGGACTTGGCGATATTACCGACATGCACATAAATTGTTTGTAATTTGGTTTTCGAAGATAAGCAAAACTATCTTAAAAATCTGAAAGCATCATTTTATTCCTTAGGAAACAAAGTACAAATCACTGAAAGCAAATAATATTACTCATCAATAACGCCGCTCCAATCTAATAAACACAAAAGATGTAAAATTATAAACGGTACTCCTTCTACACCGAATACTGATACTCAACTGTCATAAACACCGCTGGCGAATCTAAGGTCATCGGAAACATGATCACGTGATTTAAAATACTATGAGGAACATATACATTTTGCCATTTATTATTTAGCAAACATACTTTCTGAGAAATCACGAGTTGGCGATATTACCAACCTGGCGTTATTACTTGCAGATACCTTATTTTGAGGCGTCCTTTAAAAATTTGCCAGCGTTGGCTTGTTTTTTAGTATTTTCCTTTAAAGTTTTCTTAAGTAATCTATGAATTTTACAGAATATGCCTATTTAATTTAAAAATGAAATAGTTCTACCATACTTAAAAAAAAGATATGTTTGGGATATTGATTTCAACCCCTTCGGCCCCCCCTTAAGGATAGCTATGACACGATTTTGATAGGCAACCCATACTAGAATATTTGTGTATGTCTGAAATTAAATAAAAAATGTTTCATCCGGCAAGGAGATGGGTATATTTTGACCTCCTATTCTCTATACATATAATAAATTTTGTAGAAAATTAAAAACAATAGTATATTGTACAACAAGAGAGAAAAGAGACATATTTCTCACGAGCGCAGGAGTTTGTTGGCACGAGCCGAGGCACGAGGCGAGTGACGCAAATCAAGCGAGAGAGAAATGTGTCATTTTCTCTCGTGTTGTACACTGTACTTTTTCTATGGATGCGTTTTTGTCAAGAGTTCAAACTTCAAAATTAAATAATTTAGGTGCTTTTAGATATATTATATGCCTAAATTGAAATAAAATACATATATACACATAGGTATTTAATATTCTTAATATTCATATACTTTATTTATTTAAAATTATAATTCACAGTTGAACAGTCTTAAAAGGTAAGTTTTGATAAGTTTTGACAAGTTTGAACACATTTTGTTTGACAAAAATAATTGTGTTTGTATTGTGCATGTTATCATGGAAATGGCGATTATATGTATGTAAACCGGCGGTGAACCCGCGAGAAAAAATATTTCTCTCTGCAATGGCTGACTTTTCTCACTGCCTGAGAAATTGTTCATTTTGAATGTATGTAAGTAGTGAGAGAAGTTGCACATTGTATAGCATCCATAGAAAAAAGTATTTCAGTGTTTTATTGTTAAATTTGTGTTCAACTTATTTTATTAGAAATTTAAACCAGTCTGCTTAACGATTCCGTCACTGGAATTATTGAACCGGGTATTTCAAATTTAAAGTTGAAGCCTCTCACAATATGAATCAACTTCGGACCGTACTTATCTCTTTGCAACCCTTTACACTCTTTGAAGGGATATTTTAGTAAAAACCAAACTGGGTAATCCGCAATACATTCAGTGGGTTTTGATAAATGAGCTCTTGAAATGATATGGATTTCAATAAGTATAAGTACAATCTAATTTTCTAAAAAGGTACTTAAAAGTAGCTTTTAACGTTGGGGAATAAATTTTAAAATCTTATCTAGCACGTTACCGCGTATAAGTAGTTTTAGTTTAAGTGGTTCATTAAGTCCACAGCAAAAAAAAAAACGAAAAAAATATATATTATTGTAAAATCTCCTTTTAGGTTGTTAAAGTAAAATAAAATATCATTTACCATTATTGAGTAAATTAAAGTGACTTAATTAATTGATTGGTTGACTTACCTGTTAAGGAGGGACAATGATAATTGTCCTATCTTACATTTCGAACATTTGTACTTATTGTACTTATGGTAGTGGTCTTTTCGGGCCGCTGATCACAGTTTAAAGAAGCAGAAGAAGAAAAAGAAGATTATTAAGCTTCTTGACAAGTGACGTCCGCGCATCACTGCTTTTTTTTTTATTTTATTTTTATCGCACAAGACATGGGTGGGTTCAAAAGAATCAATGGGGGGGAGCGTACAAATGTTCGAAATGTAAGATAGGACAATTATGATTGTCCCTCCTTAACAGGTAAGTCAACCAATCAATTAATTGTCCTTCACATAACATTTCGAACATTTGTACTTATGGTAGGCTGTTGAAAGATTAAACAATATTGTGCGATAAATAAACAAAAGTACATTGCAATCCAAAAATGAATAGTACTTAGAAATTTTTTTTTTTTTAGAAACTTTACACAAAATATATACGTATGTATACCTAACTAATATATTAGAGCAATTATTAATTAAGATTCATGTTTATATTTTAATTATATGAGATGTGTACTTTCAACCAGGTACAAATAAACATAATAAGAAAATTAATGTTCTTACTAATATTAGTAACCTACACATGTAATATAATTACAATTACATACAATTACATGGACTCACCAGACAATACGGTTTTGCAAAGAGTCCGTAATCTTTTGCTAGAGGTTAATTATAAAAAATATTGAATACTTGAGAATTTTCTGTCCATCTCTCCGTCTCTCTAATATCTTCTATAATCCAGTTCTAACTCCCGCTGAGGTAGATGCATGTCTGACACTATACACTTTAAAAATATTAGTGTCTATATTTTTAATTTAAAAAAATGTTATATCTATCTACTCAACGCCTGGGTAGATGTTGCTTTATACGTCTCTTTTTGTTTTGTTTTTAGTTATAAACAAATTGTTTTCCGATTGAGGACGAATGTTTTAGAAATCTCTAAACACTCTCAACTGTGTTTTTTGTTTTAAATAGGTTGATATTTGTTTATTTATTATTATTATTATTATTTTTGGGGAAGTCTTTATCCTGTGTTATATCAAAATGTCAATTTTATCTTGATCCATGAAAATATTCTGAATTTTTATTAGGTACAGGGTTTGAAACCTCTGAACTGAAGTGAGTGCAATCAACATTACAAGTTTGTAAGTAAGATCTTTCAGGGAAAGGCTTGTGAGACGAAATAATGTTTCTAAATAAAGTAATACTGGTAGAGGGTCCCAAGTTAATTAATATTTGGGCAATTAAGATTTGAGGTTATATATACATTTGTAAAAAAAATTTAAAAATGTTTTTATAATATTCTAGCATATCTTCTATCAACGCCAATGCAGCACTGTAAATGTTAATACGAGCTATAATTATAATCCGGTTCTACGATAGATTTAATAAAATTAAAATTTGATAATTCATAAGCAAAATGGTTATTATTTTATACTAAACCGTCACCATCTCTTGAAAACTGTATCATACAGATTTAGTGATTTGTTGTAATAGATGGGATGGAATCCTCAGGAATGCCTTTTCTTAAAAAGCTTGCCTGACAAGAATATGGAAACCCAAAGGATGTCCTGGATATAAAACCCCAAAAAAAATTCTAGATTAAATTCTTATCAGGTCCATAATTATCTTTTTGGTTGTGTAAGGTATGGTGGTCAAAGCTTGTGTACCAAGGCTGAAAAACATAAAATTTAAATCCATGCCAATCTAGAGTTAAGGCATTGGCTTTCTCTGATCCGGGGTCAGGGTTCAAAATTACATACCTTGCACATTTTTTTTTTTAGGATATGTGGCAAACATATCGATTTCTGGAATAAGAAGCTGCTCAAAAATTATAGTAACACAATTATCACTTAAAGAATACCTACTCTGTTTCTATTTTTAAAGATCTTGATTCCGAGTCAGGCAAAAGCATTTTTTTTTACTGTTACAGATGCAAAAATAATTTTTAAATTCCTATTTTCACAGAATTATTAAACTTATCTGCAAATGTTGAGTACTGTACACTACCCATCTTGTTAATGCAAGACACAGCTGTTGCGTTATTTATTCCTAGCAAAATGTTACAATTCCTATATTCGTTGAAAAAGGATTTCAAGCCACTATATGCTGCTAGTAACTGAAGTACATTTATATGTAGTTGTTGTTCATGACACCAAAAACCATGAGTTTTGTTATCAATGCAGCATACCCGCCGTGTTAAAAGATATATGCATCGCAAAATATTTCAAGTACATAATTGGATTATTTTATATTTTGCTCACTAATTGGTATGTTATTTAACCACCAATTGTAATCATTTTTAAGTATTTAGGTATGGTCATTTTAGTGTTATAACTATTAGTTTAAGAAAGAGGCTACTTTTCTTTTGTATTTATTTATATATTGTTTTTTTTTTTTAGTATAATTTTCCATATTTAACTTCCATAAATGGACGAACTGTTACAACTGACCGATTAAGGCTGCAAATGATTTTATTTTACATGTACTTTTATTTTTGATGTTCTGAATACTATTAGATTTTTTTTTTTTTGTCAGCAGGTGCAAAATTTATCAGGTTCGAATCAAACGTAAAACCAAGAAAAGTTATATTTTGTGGGGGTGAAAGTATACTTCTCCTTTTTTTTTATTTATAGTAAATCCCAAGCAGAAAAAACATAGAAAATGTTTAAACAATATTTTCTTTACATTTTAAATATGATTTTGAAATTGGTAAATGGTCCTCTAAAAAATTGACAAAAGTAAAGCCTCCTGTTATTAGATTATTTAGGGCTGGTTTTAAAGTTTTTGTAAATATAAAAGCCGAGATATTATTCAAACCAAACGGTAAACAGTTTAATTAATATAAAAAAGTTCTGTACTTAAATTTTAAATATTTTTTAGAATTTTAATGAACAGGAATAGCAAAATAGACAACTTTTAAATCTATTTTTGCCATAACCCTTGAAAATGAGCTTGAGGACTGACCTATTATAGTGTTCCAGCTTAAAATATGTGGCTTCTATAAAGCAATTCAATTGTTTTAAATTCAAAACAAAATCTCTGATTTCCGTCTTTTTACGCACAAAAAACTACGAAAAATAAATTGTCCTTTTGTATGTGAAGAAGGAGAAATAGTAATTTTTAATTACTTTTCAAGTAATTTTTTTTTTGTCATACGACCAGTTTGGGTCTATGAGAACTTTTGGTGCTCTCTCTTCAGAGGGCGTTGTTTTAAATAAAATATTAAAACCTTAGACCAAACTTAAAAATTTCTTATCTGAAGTAATCCCTTTCCATATTTTAATACAGTTAGCCATATTACCCTATTAATTTTTATTGACATTTAGTATGACATCCTGGTTGTTCTCATTTGCTTTTGGTACTGCTGTCTGTTCGATTGTTTGCATCTCTATGCTAGTAGAGGGTGATTTGAGTACTGACTTTGTCCAATTCTTGGTCTGCTCAAGGTTGGATTGAAGTTTAAACGCTGCTGATTAAAGTTGCTAGATTCTGAAAGAACTCTTGATGGATGCTGAGTGGAAACAGCAGCTTGGCTTTGTGGTATAGTCTTTGGATAAACAGTGGTCTTTTGTGGCTTCGTAATGACTTCGAGATGACTTAATAAAGCTGATTTTGTATCTTTGTTTAATATTTTTGACAAAACCAAACAAAAAATTATTGTAAGTACACTTACTAACTTTGTAATATTAAGGTAGACGATAAAAATCAATGCAGAATGTGCAAAAAGTAGTTAAATATATTTTATTCTATTCTAAACTTCTGGGCTACTGTAAGTAACTCTGCGAAATAGGAGTAGCTCAAAATAAAGATTTTCTGGGCTACTAAAAAAAATACCCTCTTCTAGTTTTATTGTTTGAGGACAAACCAAACAAACATTTAATGTAAGCAGTAAACTTACTACCCTCGTAATATGAAATCTAGGCAAAATGTGCACAAAGTAGTTGAATAAATACATTTTATTGTATTCTAAACTTCTGGGCTACATTAAAGTACCTCGGAGAAATAGAAGCAGATAAAATAATCATAAAGATTGTCTGGGCTGCTAAAAAGTACCCTCTGCTGTAATTTTATTGTTTGAAGACAAACCAAACAAAAAGCTTGGTGTAATTAAACTTGCTTGTAATCTTAAATCGAAGTAGAATTTACAAAAGTAGTGAAATAAATATAATCCTATTGTATTCCAAACTGCTGGGCTACTGTAAAAATACCTCTGAGAAATAAAAGCAGATAAAATGATCATAAAGATTGTCTAGGCTACTAAAAAATACCTCTGCTCTAGTTTTATTGTTTGAACACAAAACCAAACAAATAATTTAGTGCAAGTAAACTTGCTTGTAACGTGAAATCGAAGTAAAATTTACAAAAGCAATTAAACTAATATATTTTGTTCTATTCTAAACTTCTGGACTACTGTAGAGTACCTCTGAAAAATAGAGGCAGGTCAAATAATCATAAAGATTTTTTGGGCTGTTTAAAAGCACCCCTGCTCTAATTTTATTGGTAAACCCTTTATTTTGTTCTATTTTAAACCTTTGGGCTATAATTTTATTTTTAAACCCCTAATAATGTAGTCTGTATTACTTTGGGCTACCTTAAGGTATCCTTATTGACACAAACAATATAAATTTTTGCATAATATCATGTCTGTCGGACATTTTGCTACAAAATAAACATTAATAGGAAAATCAGTGCAGTGTGGCAACATAGCGCCTGTTACATCTCTGTGTGTTTTGACAAATACTATTGACATTTTGAGTATTTCGAATAGGGAAGAAGGCGAGATATAGTAACTATGACAACAGAGAAAATATATTGACAACAACAAAAAAGGACCCCAAGTTTGAATTTGGTTAAAATTGTCATTTCGTAAATATTAAATATTTATAGTTCGATCTATTCACACATAATTTAATTTATCTAACATAAAATGATTTAAAAATATCTTATAAATAACTTGGTCTTTTGGGATAAAACCCAAAAATATCATATAAATACCTTAACTCTACCAGTTTCTGTTGCAAATTTTCATATTTCCGCCTCTTTCGGGATACACAATTATTCTCTGATGACTTTTGTGGTATTTTAAACACTGTCTAATAATTTTTATAAAACTATTTGGAAAGCACTTGTGATCAGTACACGCACAGAAAAAAAACAGTGATGCGCGGACGTCACTTGTCAAGAAGCTTAATAATCTTCTTTTTCTTCTTCTGCTTCTTTAAACTGTGATCAGCGGCCCGAAAAGACCACTACCATAAGTACAAATGTTCGAAATGTTATGTGAAGGACAATTGAAATATATTCTATTTTTCTTTTTAGAAAATTACATTTCAGTTACAGACACATTAATAACAGTTTTTGTTTTATCAAAAAAGTATTCATGAAATATTTTACTTTTAATTGTGAACATTTATATAATACACTGAATTCATGAATAATAATAAAATAATAATTGATGACATAAAAATAAAACAGCTAGTATGGTACAGTCATGTACAGAGAATGCCAGATGACAGGATCTCTAAGCAGATTTTGACTTGGACACCGCAAGGAAGAAGAAAAAGAGGAAGGCCGAGTAGAAACTGGAGGAAGTAATGGAAAAAGAGCTGGAGGAAAGAGAAATCCCTCCAGGCCTATGGTTAAACAGAGAAGAATGGCGGTTAGGAGTCGGAAGGCGTCGGAGAACGGTGTAAACCGATAGTAGTAGTAGTATAAATAATACAAATATTTGCATAACTATACTCGAAGATTGGCCAATTGAATATCACGTATGATCTTACACAAAATACCTAATATTGTTCTTCATCATTCTTCTCTACAAATATTAAGTTTTCTACATGCATGTCTATTACATTTTCTTGTGAAATATCACATGTCAGGAAAGTTTCTTCTAAAGGCATGCCACTTGATACACCTTCGTATATTTTGGAATCTTCATCCATCATCTGGTCACCGGCTGAACAACATCAGATATGCAGATGACATCATAGTATTTTCGCAAAACCTAGAAGACCTACCAGTCCTTATGAATAAAGGCTAATAAAAAAAGTAAAGAAGACAAAGCTCTATAATTAGTATCAAAAATTTAACAGAAGGTCAACTCTACGTCAATTATCTGTCAGTAGAAAGAGTGACACGCTGCAACTACCTGGGTACCATAATAAAAAATGAAGAAGATAAAGGCAGTTATTGTTTTCACTTGATTCAGAGTTGGACCACCATCTCCATATAGCTATTTCAGCATCTACGTTTCCTCGGTGGAGCTATGCAGTCACAACTCTAAAACAAATCAACAAATCCTGCCTATTTAAGGGAAAACATCGCGATGCAATGAATTCACCTTTTGAGACTCAAAACAGCGACATCTCTCGTAATACGAGAAAGACGAAAAGCCCCAGATGCAAATGTTACTACTTTTACACAATTAGAATAATAATTAAAATGAAAATAAAAATAATGAACAATAATTTGAGAGATATGTCGCTGTTTTGCGTCTCAAACGGTGAATTCATTGCATCGCGATGTTTTCCCTTAAATAGGAAGGATTTGTTGATTTGTTTTAGAGTTGTGACTGCAAAGCTTCACTGAGGATGCATAGATGCTGAAATAGATGTATGGAGATGGTGGTCCAACTCTGAATCAAATGAAAAAAAACTGCCTTTATCTTTTTCATCTTTACTCAGATTTGGGTACCTGAAACTGTCTTTCGGTCCCTTTCCTAGACGAAAAGAAGATAAATACGTGGCCTTAGTGTCCTTTGTTTGTTTTCTTCTATATTCGTCGTCTCCTGTGCTTACATATTTTAAAAACCGGAGATACGGGATACAGCCATAAAGCAGTTTCTTAACGAAAAGTCTTGGATTTAAATTATTGTTTATTATTTTTATTTCAATTATTCTAATTGTGTAAAAGTAGTAACCTTTGCATCTGGGGCTTTTCGTCTTCCTCGTATTAAAAAATGAAGAATATATAAAAAACCAGGAGGTATGCACGCGCATTGGAAAAATTAGATTCACTTTCAACTCAGCGGCGGCTCGTGTTTTTTACAATAGGGGAGGCTATACCTAACTGTAAAATATCTAGACAAATTTGCACTAGCAAAAAAATGCGCCAAAAAATGTAATTTAAGGCCCCATTTTTTGACCATTTTTTATTTACATTTCATAATATAATCCTAATTCATAATTTCATGATATCATATCATTTAAAAAATAGTTAGTCTAATTGTAAAAGTTTAATACCAAAGTTTGTGTCGTTTATTTGTTAACAATTCCATCTATTTGTACCTAAATAGATACCTCGCATATCAAAATAAATACAGATTTGAAGTTTTGCAGTCCATACATAATGAAGCTTCAAATTTTTTAAGATACTCAACTGAATTTTTTTAATTCTAAACGCGGCCTACTGCGAATTCAAAAACACCATAAATGGCCGATATTTTGCTTTGAGTTAGAGATATCGGAAAAAGATATTTGAGCAAGTTGTTCCAAATATTATTATTAACCCCACATACCAAATTTCATAACAAAATTCGCACTTTTAGATTTTTCATTATTTTTAGTCAGGACCCTAAAATTCGTTGTCCCGAGACGCACGCAACCACGCAACGGAGCCGAGAAGCTATTCTGCCTCCCTTGGTATATCTCCAGGCAGCGTGTGATGGCACCGTAGATGCCACTGTTAGGAGACCGGGTCTCCTTAAACGCCTGCTGCGCTGCACGGAGCATTAGCAACGGAGACTGTTGGGCTTCTCGGCTCCGTGCTCCGTTCATGCATCTCGGGGTAACCCAGGGTTCTGCCTACAATAATATGTAATAAAACTGAGACGCGATCAGCGTTCTAATGCTAATGCTCCGTACGTATGGATAATTAGTGATAATATGGAATTTATACGTTGTATAATAGTGAGAGTTGTACTTGTTGTTTTCGCGATTCATGATAAACAAAACAATGTAGACTGTGTAAAAAATTTATGGGGAGGCTGAGCCTGCCCTGCCTCCTCTGACGAATCGCCACTGTTTCAACTGTAGATGGGGCCTTTTTTAAAATCCACAAACTTCCTCTCGGTATAAAAGTAAGAATGCTGCGATCCTACGCCTTGTCTGTCCTTTTTATGGTGTAGAATCTTGGAACTTTAACAAGGATATGCGCAGAAGATTTAAAGCATTTGAGACGTGGCTATATCAGAGACTACTTCGGATTCCGTGGCTGATCTTATCACAAATGACGAGGTGGTCAGAAGAAAGAAGAAGAACCGACAGGTGCTCACCACCATCAAATGTCGAAAGTTCCAGTACTTCGTACACATGCGAAATGAATCCAGATATTCCCCCTACAAGTCATTATGCAAGGAAAAGTTTTTTCTAAGCTAGGTTAAGGGAGATAAAAAACATCCTGATTAAATAACCTCAGAGCCTAGTTCTGTAACCTCAGAACTAGGCAGAAAAGCCGCGTTTTCCCACTGCTGTAGATAAAATAAAGATGGCGATGATAATCACATCAATAGTATCCGTCACGGACAATTACATCAACAAGGAGAATTTACCATCCATTCTAAGTACACTTATCCATTTCTATCCTGTCTTGAGTCTTGAGTCATAACCCTATCAATCCCCATTACCGGCATTCCTGACCAGACCATTACTGATATCTGCCACCAGATTTTCTTCAGTGTTCCTCTTGGACTGCTTCCAAAAACTTACAAAGCATCAAATTCATGTTATTACATGATTAACATCTTAATGCTGAATATACCATTAATATAACCTATGCTCAATTATTTTAACATTAACTGCTGCCAGCCCTAGACTTCCTCTAATATAATATATCCATGTCTATGTTTTTCTCTACCGTGCATCTTCAAACATTTTTTTATTATTTGTATTTATATACCAAGTGTCATAGAAATCCCAACATTCATTACAAAATAATTTAATTTATTAAAAATTAGTATGCAGGTTTAGCTTAGCAAAAATTATAAATTATTAGAATTTAAGCCATGTCAGTTTAGGTATTTGTTCATTACTCATTCTCTTTCTAAAACTAATGTTACATATTTTATATGTATCAAGTATATTTTATTTCAAGTTTGTTTCATTTGCAAAGCAAATAAAAATTAAAAGGTACGGTAGTATTACTAATAAGTAATACTACCTTATTAATATAGGCCATAATTTAGTATTACTCCGATAGAGTAACTAGTTCCATTTTACGTTGGAACTTTACCAAGCTGCAGACGGGGGTTTTGAATTGCAACTTTTTAGAATTCCCTCTTGTCTTCACTGCAGCATCCATCTGGCTTGCAAATTTTAGAAGCCGTGGAGGTGTTACCAGGGAAATGGACCAATAAGTTTTCAATTTAAAAATCTTTTAGTAATATTCTTAATATTTTTCAATACCATTAATGTTGCTATTAGGATTGAAAACTTTACCTTTCAGTTGCCAGGTGACGCTAGTCACCTACTACATACACGTCAGTTGCAATGCGGGATTAACTTTCATGCTTTGGTCACTTCGAGCAGAGAGAAGCAGGCCTACGCCTCTCCGATGATGACTCCAATTAGAGTCGAAAATCGTCGATTCAGAGTGTTGGACTGCGCTCCCTGTTCTAAGTGAAAAATATTATTGTTTTGCTTTCGCATTGCAACTGAATAAAAATGGTATACATTTTTATTTTTTATCAAATAAAAATTATTTCGATTATTATAAATAAATTCGAGAAATAAAGGTTCAATCAGAAGGATCCCTATCATTTTTTTTCTTTTGTTAAATGTTTAAACCAACATCTTTATTGAATGATTAGAAAACGCACCAGGAAAAAGATATTGGACATATTTGTGTAGCGTTGGTTCATATTTTTAAAAGCCTATAAGTCATGTCTACAGGGACTGAATTGCCCTTTATTATATAAGTTTATAAACAAAAATGCTTTTATAAAGCTGAGTAAAGGGAAAAATGCTAAAAAAATTGCTCCTTAAACTTTATGTCAACAACATCAAAATCGAGAGATAGACTTACTTTTAAAAAATTACTATATACAGGTTAGAGCTAGTGGAAACGTAGAATGTAAAAAAAAATCAGCCTGAACCTCTTACTGACGATTTTAATAACGAATTTGGGGTTATTGGCTCAATAAAAAAAACTTACACACAAGTCATCTGGCCAGTGAGATAAAAGTGAAATTAATATGAGCAATATTAGATGAACAGTACAAATACACATATTTCATCTCTATAAAAAACAGTTGTACCCAAACCTGTATCAAAGGAATTTTTAAAGAGGAACCCATTTTTGTTTATCTTATTTATGTTGTGTTATGGATAAAATAGGATCAGATAAAGATTTTTTTGATCATGTGTTGTTTTTCGATGAGAAAGCTTTCCATAATAATGGACTTGTTAACCACCATAACTTTCATGATAACAATGATGAAAATTCTCGTTTATCGTGATCTTGGTCATCAGCACAGGTGGTTCATGAACGTATGAGGAGGAATGATAGAATCGCATGTTATAGGTTTTTAATTGCGGATATTTCTAAAAAATTTGTGAAGAAAATTAACTGGTCTTCTTGATGATATACCTCTAAATATTGGGCAAAAAAATGTGAATAAAATTGGATGAAATCATCTCAAATTTAGTACTTAATATTTTGTAATAAATGGATTTTGGTAATAAATGGGTTTTGGTAATATTTGGTCAGAAGAGATGGTCAAAATCCTCAAAGATTTCTGTAACTCTATTAGATAATATACAAGCAAGATATAAACAAAAATAGTTAAACACATAAAAAAGAAAGGAACAACACCAGCTTTTAGAACAAACAACAACTTAAGCAAATACATTAATAACAATAAGAGCCAAAAGGAAGAACAATTACAGAGTGGTGTAGATGTTACGATCAAACTCCGAATTCGGACAATGTCAGAAATTTAGTTGTCACCTAAACTCTGCCATGTAGGTTCTACCTACTATTTTCCAACCAATATGGTTGATGTCATGTGATGCCAGGGGTTAATCTGAAAATATTTGTAACATCCTTCAAAATCTGATAACATAATGTAACCCCAACTGTTTAAAATCAATTTAAGGGTTTTTACCCATACATTTTGGTGGCTTAAAGCATGTAAACCTGTGATAGCACCGATGATGGAATATTGATTCCGAAAACGTTTTGTGATACAGCTCTTTTTAGGGATTTTAAATACATATACCTTTTACAAAATAAGGTTTTTATTTTTTAATTCTAAATGTCACAGTAGCACTCCTTATGCTAACAAGTAAAGTGAATATTTTCTGAAAAGAACTGTAATAAACATTGAAAGTGATGTACCACTTATATGAAAAAGTCTCATATTAAAAGATGTATATTATGTATGAAAACGTTTATTTTTTTATTTTCAGTAATAATATACTTGTTGTTTTTATAAATATATTTGTACATATACGTGTAATTTCACTGTTTAGTTTTTTCTAATTAATATAAATGGGATTTCAAGGAACATTTGATTTTATTTTACTTGTTATTATGGAATTAGTGTAGGGTATGTTGTGTTTGGAGGCTTTTCGGCGTTTGAGTAAATTATATATATAATAGCACTGCAGGCCTCAGGGGCCCATGGCTTGAAATTTTTCAATTGTCTTTCTCCACTTTACTCTGTCCAGGGCAGCGGTGTTCCAGTTTACAATGCCTGCTCTTTGTAGATCCTCTTTGGCTGCTTCCAGCCACTTGTTCCGCGGTCGACCCCTCCTTCTTCTTCTCTCACCTCTTAACAATATACTCTTCGCCCATCGGTCCCCTGACATCCTTTCCACATGTCTCAGCCGGCGAAGTCTTCTAGTTTTTA
This sequence comes from Diabrotica virgifera virgifera, assembly GCF_917563875.1. NCBI lineage: Eukaryota > Metazoa > Arthropoda > Insecta > Coleoptera > Chrysomelidae > Diabrotica > Diabrotica virgifera. The sequence continues at coordinate 73,194,751 of NC_065449.1, read as the reverse complement.
CCATATGGCTGATTACTGGCTTCCCAAACAATTCTTGAACTTCCGCATTCGTCCATCTTCTCCATTCGTTCTCTCCCATTTTCACACCATCGAAAATCTTTCTCAGCACACTCCGTTCCCATATTTCCAATGCATTTTCTTCTCTCTTATTCAGAACCCAACATTCACTACTATACAGTTCTGTAGGTTGTATCACCGTACTATAGAACCGCAATTTTGCTGCTCTTGAGATAAGACTACTATTTAAAATTATGCTCAATGCTGTAACTGCTCGTCTTCCCTTCGCAATTCTTTTTTCAATTTCTGGAACTTCATCTCCTTTCTTTGTTACAGTGACCCTTGAGTTCTTCGATCATGGATCATGGTTCTGATCCCGCTCTCCCTGAATATTGCCTCTAATACACAATTGAAAAGGACAGTTGATTGAGGGTCTCCCTGCTTCAAAATTTGAGCAAATTGTAAATACCCAAAACCCGACGTGGGCAAAATAGATTACCCACGTCGCGGCGGGTTATGGGTATTATGGTTTTGCTCAATCTCCGGTGAACGTGTTTATTTCGGTAATCGAATATTTTCGTTTACCCACAACACGTTCTGGGTATTTCGCTTCGGCCAATGTCTGAATAAAATGCTCACTCCGTGACGTGAGGAATTCACGTAGTACACATCGCGAAGTGAGTAAAAATTTTGGACATTGTCCGAACTCGGAGTTTGAGTGTAACATATACAAGCTGACATGTGGTGACCGTCCAAAAATGTATATCGATTAAATTGGCAGAACTTTTAACAAGCGTATAGCAGACCATAAAAGGGCCTTCAATGGCAGCTAATCTGGAAAGCTCAACGTAGGTGGCGCTCGTGTAGTTGGAGGTCATGTCAACTTACGTCAATACTTCAAATCAATCTATTTCCAAGTAAATATTGCATATTTGTTTCACTGTGTGAATTAAACTTGAGAAAATAAAATCCCTCAATGTTGTGCTGTGCATTTGTGCTCATCGAGAACATTAGGGCACAGGTTTCCCAAAGATATTCTGATGAGAAAAAAGTGGATTGTAGCAATAAGAAGGGATAAATATGTGCCGACAGTGGCGGCTCGTACCACTTTAAGAAGGTAGTGCCACAACTCGGGCAGCCGCCAAAATTTTTAGTGACGGATTCACGATATTGTCAAAAAAAGGTATACTGACAACAAAAACTAAAAAAAAAATATGCGCGGATACTTTTATCTTATGTACATATCTTAATTTGAGGTGCCAAGCAATTGTCCAACATTGATCAAAACAGTTCCGTAAATTAATTAATAATAAAAACCTCTTAACCTACCACCAGCATTTACTGCTGATAGTGCTTGAAAATTGTTATTACGATTTAGTCTCTATTTACCAATTTAAAAAAATAATACTATTTCATTATTCACACACATGCACAAATTTTTGTAATGTCACTTTTAAAGTTTACGATATATGAAGTTCATTCTTCTATTTTTTGGTTGCAAAGTTTTCAATGACTTTATAATTAAAATTATCAATACAATTTACAAAATGCTTTTCTGCAGATAGCATACCTAAAGCACTAGGTTTCGATATAAACATCGAAAAACAGCGTTCTGCTTCAGATGTTGATATAGGAATGGTAACTAAAATACTTAAAAGTTTAATAGTTTCTTCAAATGTGCTTTTTAAACCTTCCCTCTACAATAAAACCGATAGCGAAACAGCCCCAGAGATAGTACTTAATTCGTCTCGCTAATACAGTACCTACTTCTAATTCAGTTTTAAACCGAGTTTTGCTTAAAAATTAAAATTGTCTCCATGGTTCATTAAGAAATGATTCGGAGAACTGATGCTTATAAGCAGAAAACTTCTGCGACATAAATAAATTAGAAGCAACTAAATGTCCGGAGAAGGTAGACCTTTGAAAGATCTGGTACTTTGAATAATATGAACCTTTAAGTCGTTGTCTAATTCGGCGCTAAAATTGACCAGCTTCTTAAATTATGCCTCTATTTTCTGAATTTTCTTTTTCGTCGTGACCTCTTAAAGCTTACTCGAAAGCTCCACAACACCTTATAACATTTGTGGTTTTTTTTTTCTAGCGAAAAACCACCAAAAAAAATTTTAAAATACTAATCTTTATTGTCAATTAATAAATTAAACTTAATAAATAATCAAAATATTATCAAAATACCCACGATCATGATGCACTAAAAGTTTAAAATACAAAAACTTTTTAACAGAAAATATACATAATAAAAGCGACAAACCAGCACGTAAAGAAACTCAAAATAAATAGACCTGGCTTCATACCCTCGTGCCTGGCACAGAGATTCTAATGTTAAGGTATACTAATAGTCCAATATAGCACTTTCTCTGTCACTTACATATAATGCTCGTAAAATCTTTCTCTCTTTACTCGTGCCAGTACTGACTTCGGCGCGAAGGAGATTCTCCTGTCGACAGACTGCAAGCGGAAACGAACAGGCTAAATATCATCCCAGAAGCTCAATTCGGATTCAGAGCAGAGCTCTCCAGCGAGCTACAAGTACTCAGACTAACCGAGTACATAGCAGCTGGTTTCAACGACAAGCAGTACACTGGAGCAGCGTTCCTGGACGTAAGTAAAGCGTTCGATAGAGTCTGGCACAAGGGGCTCTTATACAAAATGCATGATTACGGGTACAGCGGGGCGATGACGAGACTAATCTCGTCGTACTTGGGCGGCCGGACTTTCAGGATTCGGATAGGACAAGTCCTGTCCGAGCTCGGAAACACGGAAGCTGGGGTACCCCAGGGAGCGGTCCTGTCACCCCTGCTGTACACGATATACACCGCTGATGTACCTAGAACACCAGGTACCCTTATGAGCCTCTACGCCGACGACACAGCGATAGCGGCCAAACATAGAAATGTAGATATAGCAGTGACCAACCTACAAACAGCGTTAGAAGAAATAGAAGAATGGAGTATAAAATGGAAGATAGCCATCAACTCAGATAAAACGCAAGCGGTTCTATACAAGAAAGGAAGACAACAGCCAGAGGAACAGCTGACGGTGCAGAACAGACCCATCGAGTGGAAAAACGAAGCTAAATACCTAGGAGTCATCATGGACAAAGGATTAACCTTCCAAAAACACGTAGAAGCCACAGTCCGGAAGGCCAACATAGCAAAAGCAACACTAAGAGGACTCACAGGCAGGAAAAGCAAACTAAGACTGAAAACAAGGTTAAGACTGATCAATAGTATAATCCTACCGGTATTAACATACGCGTCTCTCGCATGGGGACATGTAAGTAACACACACAAGAAGAAGATCCAAGCAGCCCACAACAACAGCTTGAGGGAGGCCGCCAGAGTCCCAAGATATGTAGCTGAAAGATTCCTGTTCAGAGAACTCCAACAGGTGAGAGTCACCTAAATCATGACAGATAAGGCAAGGACCAAATTCGCGGAACTGGAGCACCACCCAAATTACATACTGCGAGAGACGCTAAGGTATGATGAGTTCCACCGATGGAAGCACAGACGTCCGAAGCAACAAATAGTGGGATAAGAGTATAAAAGTGATAAGTGATAGTAGTGAGTTCGTAGCTCGAAAACAAGTGCCGAAGACAGCGTTACATACGAAGATCAAGTACCACGATCGCCTCTAAGGTAAGTGAATTTTAGAAAATTACAGAAGGGCATAAGCCCCCAAAAAAATATAAATAAAATAAAAATGGCGAAAGCCCCCAAAAAAATTATAAAAAACCATAAAACACATACAAACTCGAGCAACGAGTCATCGGGCGGAGCCCACTAGGGCTCAGCACGATGACTCGGGGCCCAAGCAAGCAATTTTTAGTTCCGCGGATAAGTAAGAAAGAAGATAAAGGCATAGAGCGCATCACGCTGGCCTAGTTTTTTGCATTCGATTAGGGTACCACAATGGAATCTTATTACCCAGGATTCCATTGTGAAGAGCATTTGGCTACGATAGTTGTGCCCCCATCGCGCATCAGCGTGCTATGGGGGGGAAAGGGATGGCCTGGGGCATTGGAGCGAGGTGGGGTGATCCCTGTATATACTCGGGTCAAAACACCTCGCCCCAATGAATTGTTACACCCGAATGTACTCTTTCGAGAGGGTGGACATTCCCACAGGTCGGGTTAAATCAAATTGCTTGCTTGCTTGCATTCTCCTGTCGAATACTCTCCGCTGTCGGCAGGGATTGTATTGCGCCCATAGTTGCCATATTTTATATAATTTATGAAGATCAAAAGAAATACACACAAAAAAATTAAAAAGTTTTATATGTTTATGGATAGTTAGCAAGGTAGTGCCATGGCTCTATGGCACTACCTCACGGACCGCCACTGTGTGCCGAGAATAAATGCACGTATCTGCAATAAACATTTTGTTGAAACAGATTAAGTATTGCCCCCAGATTTGACTGTAAAAAATAGAATACTTCACTATAAAATTCAGATCAAAATTTATTATAAACGCACGGATTAAGATATGCAATTTTATATACATTCACACTATTGCCACATCTACAATCGCTTTTTATGGAGTGAACATGTAAAAAAAATTATATTTGAAGTAATAATATAGAAAAATGTGAAATACTAATTTTAAATATTTCTCAATTTCTCAATATTTTTTAGTGACTAAAACATAACCTGACCAAACCTAACCTAGCGTCATCGAAAATAATATAAAAAAGTTAATAACTGAACATTTTAGTGATATATTATCTTTAAAATATGTTTTAAAATTACTAAAACATAACCTGAGCAAACCTAACCTAATCGAAAATAATATAAATAAATTAATAACTGAAAATTAAAGTGACCATTCAAATATTCTTTAGTGACTAAAACATAACCTGATCAAACCTAACCCTAATTTTTTCTAATTTCACCTTATATTTAAGGTCGCCTTTCACGTAGACTGTAGACAAACACCCAAATAATTATACTTATTTAAATTAACACATTCTATATTTCCATAAGGAATTATAATTTTTTTTAAATAAGACAACATTGCAGAATCAACTGCGCTCACCCCATGCTTAAACCAAATTTACACCACATGCGCAACTGTCATGGCAGCCATATTTTGAAAATATCACATTTTTAAATAAGATAAACACAAAAATTAATGCTGAGCGCACTTAATTGTGAATTTTATATTGATAAAAAAAGTAAGGCAGATCGCACATATCATATTGTACACAGTTGTCAGACTCGTGTGGGGAATTAATCAATACCAAATAAATACACTCTGAGCTATAGAAATAAAACATTGAGACGATGATTAATATAGTTTATCATTCGATAAGTGTTGCCTCTTTCCAGTAACTCTCGCATCCCTTCTCAATTCGTTTTTCAACGCACAAACCGTCTCCAAGATCCGTATATTTCGGCCATAATTTATTATTTATTAAATCGTAATCAAAAACACCATATACAGACTTCACGAATATTCAAAACTTTGACCTCCAACTACACTAGCGCCGCCAGGCGGGAGCAACGGCGTACATAGGTGCCATTACACAAACATACATTCTAGGTACGCACTTTTCATTCACATTCTAGATCATAATAATTTTTTCATGAACAGCATTTAAATTATTCATATTCAAAATGAATGCCTAAAGCTATCCTTATTAGAATCTATGAAAACTAAAATAGTAAGGTCTCGTTTTATGCAGTGGATACGTTCTACAGAAAAGCGCATATAAAAATATCGCATAAAAAAAGACTTTCCTTGCATTGAAAAGGTAATGATACGTTCCGTAGTTTTCTAAAGTCACATAAAATTGTGGACGTTGGCACCAAAAATTGTATGTGTTTGATGATTTTTTTTCTCCATTAGGCCAAATAAAATCTTAAAGAAAGAATTAAAAACGCAGGCTAACGATATTGAAATTGCAAAATCCTCTTCTAATGAAACATAAAACTTTATGACAATTAATTAAATGCTTCAATCCAGAAATCAAAATGTGCTGTTTATTATACTGCAAGTTGAAATCAGCAACATTTAAACTCTTAAACACTTAAACATATAAATTTAATTTCAAAAGAATTACAGGTTATACCTTTCAATGCGAAACTCAGATTGATGTAATAGGTACATGCTACATTATGGACCAAGGGGAATACCCGAATTGCAAACCCTCAGATTAATGACATCTGGATGGAAATAGGTAATATTAATTATAGAAATTTTTGGGATGAAATACAAACCGCATAACTTCAAAATAGCACAAAAAAATCCGCATAAAAAGAGACCTTACTGTATTTAAAAAATACATATAATTCTGAATGACCACCTCGAGATAAACAAACAGCTACCCGCTCTTCAACCTATTGAGTTAGAGACTTTAAAGTGCAGACAAACAGTAAAATACATCACTTGAGGAAGGCACCTTGCCGAAACAGCTGTAGTGACATTAACTTATAATAAATTTTGTGAAAGTATTAGAGTTAGACGAAATGCACTTCCAGCAAGTGACGATCAAACCAATCACTAATCTATCATGTTCGTAAAAGCTGTAGACTGTAGAATAGGGTGGAAAGAAAAATTCGAAGTCATTATTTTTTATGGGGCTAGTGCGAAAAAGTTGTGTTTTGATGTATAATAAAACTGTAAGAAATCTTTTTTGTATTGGACCCTATCTTCAGGTTCCATATTAAATTTTAATTTTTTGGAATATGAAAAAAAATTAAATTTTTAAAATTTATTTTTTTATCAGTTCTTTGAATCTAAATAATTGTTTTATGATACAATATACATTTTAAGATTGGTAGTCTGATTTTGTGTTAAAAACGGCATAATATTTCTAGACTGCAACCTTGAACGAATAAAGCCATCCCTGGATTCTGGTCCACAAACAGCAGCTGATGCGTCAGTTACTAACTTAACAGTTCTTTCCACGGATTTTGTATGACAAGGGCAGTTTAAGACCTCTATGTTGTTGTAATTCCCAGAATCAATCATATCCCTTACATCTTCATTGGAAATATGTTTTAGCTAAGGAGGAGCCATAACTTTGAATCCAGAAATAGAAATTAAGTCAGTATAATCTGCAACACTAAAATTGAATGTTGGTATTTTGAATTTCCTGAACTTTTTTCTTTCTGACTTTCTCTAGCTTTCGGCACTCTGCGTACTCTGCGGCACTCCTGGCTCCCGTATATGTTCATCTTTCATCATAACGAGTAATACATTTTCGGGATGGGCAAAATAAGCATTCCTTTGGATAACGGCATCAACAATTTTTCTTTGGTCAACTGGTAGAAATCGTGAATAATGGATCATTCGCCATAAATGTTTTGAACTATCGGAACAACTAGGATACACGTTTATATAAAACCAAACTGGTGTATACACTTTTTGGATGAAACTTACTAACATAATTAATAATTAATTAGGGGCTGGGACATTCAGTTCCAACATACAATCGAAGCAACCGATTATCAACTGTCAGCCACCTTGCGTGGTGATATTTTCCCAGGTTTTTAGGCTCAAATCATTAGGACATTTTCCCGCAGCAACTGATTTCTGAACTGATTTCGTACAAGTACTTCTGATCGGTACTAAGGTGTGTTGTTTCTAATAATATTGCTAGGTTGTTTTCTATTGCGACAAAATCGACAACAGCCTTCTCTTCACAGCGTTCCAGAAGTTTCCCTATTGGCCCTGAAAAACCAAGTGGTCCACTGGTGCGTCCATCTATCTGTTGAATTAAATGTCGTAGAGGTAGTTCATTGCAATGAAATAAGCATATTAGACATTGAAGTGAAGTGCCGCAGTATTTGTGACGTAGATGGTTGGACTGTAACTGTTGACAAAGGAGCAATGAATTCTTCTTCATGATCATCTGCATCAGAAGAATTTAAGCCAGACGACAAGCTGCTACTTATGGAAGGATTAGAGGAATCAACGGTACATGCAACAATTTCGTCAGTATTATATTTTTGAGAATTTGCCTTTGCCTTCATGGTTCTTTCCATTTTCTTCCTTATTGCTGCAGATGTTGCAATATCCACTGGTCCAATTGGCATTTTTCGACAGGATCGTTGATCTTGAAGAAAAATTCGCCCATTTGGTGGTACTTTCTTGATTTTATCACAAGTACACACACACACAGTTCCAGTCATGTTGCACTTGCAAGCCGTTACATTCAATAACTTTTTACACTCCTTTCGAAACTGGCAAATCTTTTCTATTTTTGAATCAGATGCTTGCTGAGTTTTTGTGCACCTATCGCTTAAGATTTTGATACTTTGTATAAATATTTTTGTAATCATATCTTGAATTCACTTATGCGATAATGTTGGAATAGAACCTTTTATTCATATCTGTTCTACTTTTGTTTCAACAGCATTAAAGACGTCGGCGATAGATGGTTCTTTATTATTATTTGCCAACTGATTCAACTATATGAACTTATTATTACGAATAAAGAGAAAGCACTTTAGAATGTCACACTTAGTTGATAAAACACGATCATTGAAATTTGATCAGAGCCACATTGATTTTTTTGACAAAAATAATTTTTTTGGTTTTTTCATTTTTCAAATCCAATATGGAACCTCAAGATATTTTTTATTTCAAAATGCTCTCGCACTAATTGTTTTCATCACGTGACACAACTTAAACGATAGCCACATGAATTTTTCTTTTCTTTTATTTTTTTGACCTTTCTCTTTCCACCCTACTGTAGAATGTCCTAATCCGGTTCTGAGAAAAGAAACTCAAACACAACATGCTCATCCTAGTCAAACTGGACGCGGGCCCTCCAATCGCCCCAGAATTAACTCGCCATTATTCAAAATGGAGAATGGCTCGCTCGGCTTTTGTGAAATTAAAAGCTTTCATTAAGCTTATGAAAAATTATGAATTAGGTGTCAGTGGAGAGGATTTATGATGAAGCGGTACGTATGGACGTTTTGTTTTAATTGCAAATTTGTCACAGTTGCTTACTTGCATTTGGTTCTTTATTAAAAAATGCTGCTGGATGCTCTTGTCAGCTTTAAAAAATACTGCTAATATAAATGGTGTATTAAAGGGGTTCGTTAAGGATAAAAGATGTCTTCTTGCAGTTTCGTTAAAATAATAATATAATGTAAATTTCAATTTTTTTGTCATTAGGATGCAATAAGTGGAAAAGTTTAAAAGCTTAAATAAGTAAAACACTTCGAGTATATGATGGTATAATTTATTTAAAAACTTGTATTTAACTATTCATCCAAACAGTCAGACCATCACCAATAAATCCTAAAGGAAGTATTTCCACTTTAACATAAACATTGTGTTTGAATCACGATTAGTTTACCGTGAACATATATGTTGCTATAAAATATTACTTTAGCAAATTAAAATAATATCCGACGACAGCTTTCGATAGAACTCTTTATTGATTTCTACAGGTCTTTACAGATCAAAGTTTTATTCGCTACTACTTACTAAAATTACAAAAAGCTCTCGACCAGAAATCCCGTGGGGTGGGGAAAGCAAAAATGTCAAATCTCTTGTACAAAATTTCACTTTGGAAAAAACGTAATTAACAAATCGTCATCACTGTCCTTCTAAGATGCAGCAGCATAGCTTGCCTCGCACAAACTCTCCAAACACCTAACTTTATACAATTGACAAATATTACCCAGAACTATGGGTAAGAATGAATGTATTTTAATCTATTAAGAGATTTCTGGAAAATAATTTACCCAAGCTTTAGGAATGTTCTGATATGCATCTACATGTAAAATAAAATCGAAACCAAAATTAACGAAACCATAAGGAGACGGAACACAATGCATTGCATAAACATGTCAACAGAAGCATATTAGAGGCCATATTTTGTTAGTCGGGGTTTCTGGGTGATGACTACGCCATCAGAACCGACCTCAGAAGCACCTGGTGCCGAGGGTCACTGCTAAGGCACATCATCTGGAGGTTCGAGGGTTATCGGCACTCTAAATTGATACAAATAGATTACTTGGAGGTTTCTGGAATTTCTGGTCACGAATACGCCATCCGAACCGACGCTCGGTGTACCTTGTGCCCAGTTTTACTGCTGCGGCACGTGATCAAAAACGCCCGAGTAACAAAAGCTGGCCCTTAATACACTTATTTTGACATGTTTATGCACTTTTTGATGCATTTTATACACTTTAAAATTAAACTATGCATTTCTACCCATTTTTATACAGGGTATCCCGAAAATATTAGTCATAAATTTTAGCACACATTCTGGGGTCAAAAATAGTTCGATTGAACCTAACTTACCTGAATACAAAAAATGTGCTCATAAAAAAAGTTAGAAAATGAAAATCGATTTTTTTCAATATATCGAAAACTATTAGAGATTTTTTATTGAAAATGGACATATATCACTATCGTGGCAGAAACATCTTAAAACAAAATTATAGTGAAATTTGTCCAACCCATAACAATTTTATTGGGGTTTTGTTCCCCCCCAAACTTTTGTGTACGTTCCAGTTAATTCATTATTGTGGTACCATTCGTTAATCACAACTTTTTTGTCTCTTTTTATTTTTTCGATAAGTCAGTTTTTATCGAGATGCGATTTTATATATATATTTACATAAAAATTGTATGGGGTTTTGTTCCTTTAAACCCCCCCAAATGTTTGTGAACGTTCTAATTAAACTATTATTTTGGTATAATTAGTTAAACTGTTTTTAAAACTTTCTTGCCTCTTAGTCTTTTTTTTTTGATAAGTCACCTTTTATCGAGATGTGGTGGATTCGACAAATATTCAAAATATCTCGATAAACAGTGGCTTATCGAAAAAGTAATAGGAGGCAAAAAAGTTTTAAAAACATCGTGTTTCACTAAGGGTGCCACAATACTAATTTAATTGGAACGTACACAAAAGTTTGGGGGGGTTTAAAGAAACAAAACCCTCATAAAATTTTTATGGGGTGCACAAATTTCACTTCAATTTGTATTTAAGATGTTGCTGCCATAAGAATACCACATGTCCATTTTTAATAAAAAATCTCTAAGAGTTTTCGATATATACAGGGTGTTTCATTGGGAAAGTAACATACGTTAACTACAGAAAGAGGACACTTAGGCGGTCTCAAAATACCATACTTAATGGGTCTTACTTCATTAATAACAAAGATACTGGGTGTTTTATCTATTTAGCCATTTTCTTATTTGGTTGATAACTTTTTAAACACACTGTATAATTATTTTATATTTGGCACACAAATATCGTTTAAGGTGTACAATAAATTAATTTATTTACAATTGTAAAAAATCCAGGTCCGGATTAAAAAAAATTGGAAAAATATTCAAACCCAAAAACAACACCCTGTACATTAAATTTTTTTAAAATGGATTTTTCAGTTGAAAAGAGGATGAAAAACTAAATTTAGTGGTATACTTTGAATTTTTGGCAAAATGATTTTTCTGGTCAAATTTTGAATTTAAATTCTGAAATTATGTGAATTTCGACAGCTCTAAGTATAAAAAAATTGAAATACAGCTTGCAACTTGTCAACCGCACTGTATATTCATTTTATATTTAACACGCGAATATTCTTTTAGGTGTCCAATCAATTAATTTATTTACAAATAAAAAAAATCCAGGTCCGGATTAAAAAATATTGTATAAATGTTCCGACCACAAAAAAACACACTGTATATTAAATTTTTTTTAAAATGGATTTTTCATTTGAAAAGAAGATGAAAAACTAAATTTAATAGTATACTTTGAATTTTCGGCAAAATAATTTTTCTGGTAAAATTTTGAATTTGAATTCTGAAATTATGTGAATTGCGAAGCTCAAAGTAAAAAAAATTAAAATATGATTTAATTTTAATTAATACCATTATTTAATCTAAATTGGTAAAATATTAACATTTTGACACATAACAATAATTTTTGATGGTGGTAATTTTAAATAGGTACTTTAGTTTTGAATAGTTGTGCTGCACATTTTCTCTGTTTTGTTATAATTTTTAGATACTTTGTTGATTAAAGTGATGTATTCTTTATTGACTCTTTATTATTTATTCATTATTTAAAGATGCATATTCACCATAAACTATTTGTCACAGATAATAAAAGAACACTGAAATGTTTTAACATTTTACCAATTTAGATTAAATAATGGTATTAATTAAAATTAAGTCGCATTTTAATTTTTTCTACTTAGACCTCTCGCAATTGACATAATTTCAGAATTCAAATTCAAAATTTTACCAGAAAAATCATTTTGCCGAAAATTCAAAGTATACTACTAATTTTGTTTTTCATCCTCCTTTCAAATGCAAAATCCATTTTAAAAAAATTTAAGATACAAGGTGTTTTTTGGGTCGGAACATTTACACAATATTTTTTAATCCGGACCTGGATTTTTTATAATTGTAAATAAATTAATTGATTGGACACCTAAAATAATATTCGGGAGTTAAATATAAAATCAATATACAGTGTGTTTGACAAGTTGTAAGTTGTATTTCAATTTTTTTCTACTTAGAGCTCTCGCAATTCACTTAATTTCAAAATTCAAATTCAAAATTTCACCAGAAAAATCATTTTGCCGAAAATTCAAAGTACACCACTGAATTTAGTTTTTTATCCTCTTTTCAAGTGAAAAATTCATTTTAAAAAAATTTAATGTACAGGGTGTTGTTTTGGGGTCGGAATATGTTTCCAATATTTTTTAATCCGGACCTGGATTTTTTACAATTGTAAATAAATTAATTTATTGTACACCTTAAATGATATTTGCGTGCCAAATATAAAATAAATATACAGTGCGGTTAAAAAGTTATGAACCAATTAAGAAAATGGCAAAATAGATAAAACACCCAGTATCTTTGTTATTAATGGAGTAAGACCCATTAAGTATGGTATTTTTGAGACCGCCTAAGTGTCCTCTTTCTACAGTTAACGTATGTTACTTTTCCAATGAAACACCCTGTTTAAAAAAATCTATTTTCATTTTGTAACTTCAAAGGACTGTAACTTTTTTTTGTGCATTATTGTATATAGGTAAGTGAGGTTCAATCAACCTATTTTTGACCCCAGAATCTGTGGTATAATTTATGACCAATCTTTTCGGGACACCCTGTATAGTAGACTTTTTTCCTGTTATCGCATCAACACCTTTTCCTGATCATAATTCAAAAATTGGTAAGTCCCTAGGTGATGTATTTAAAAATCGATTTATTTTGTGCTAAATGTCCTGGACTATTATCTGGTCTATTACCTGCCCTATCACGGTACTTGTTTACTTAGCAAGCATTAAGACCCTTACTACAATTTTTGTTTAGTATAACAACTATTTATGTAGTTGTGTATCAAAAGCCTGTAGGAATAAATTATAATGAAGTGCGCATATTGTCAACTCTCCCTCGACTAAAAAATCAAAAGACTTTCTCGATCACCTTTTGATTAAAAAGTCGCACAACTATCGACAAGCAGGTCAATTCCTATGCGTTAGATGGACCGGTCAAACAGTTGTTTTACCATTGTTCAGTTGGGAGTAGAGACGGACAAAATCAGTAGGCGGGCCATTCAAGCTCTGATTTGTAATACCTCTAGTGGTACTACTTTGTGGTACCTCTAGTCGTACTACTAGACCCGCGGTTCTCAATCTGTGGTACATGTACCACTGGTAGTACATTTCATTTTTTGTGATGGTACACAAAACGCCAAACAGCCAAAATTAGCACCACTATTATAGTTAATTAGATTACCTAGTTAGACATGTATTTCAGTTAGGTGGTACCAAAATTAATAAAAAGTATTTGGTGGTACATGATACAAAAAGATTGAGAATCGCTGTACTAGACCATTCACGCCCCAACATTTTATCTTTCTAGCCGCCAACAAAGGTCGTACCTTTCAGCAACCTGTTTTCATGGTGGTGTACACTACAAAATGTGTCGAGTAAAGTCTGCAAAATACTAGTGCGGTCTCGTAGCAAATTTACCATTTTAATTGGGAATAAATCACAATGTTACTTAGAAATTAAATTTATTTGACCTTTCGACTTCTACTTCTGAAATCGTTATGAAAATGTTCCGAAGTGGAAGTCGAAACATCAAATAAATTTAATGTATAACTAATATCGTGGCTTATTCTCAATTCAAATGCATAGTAAATTAAAAGAAAATAGTTTTAGATTAATAAGGAACTGGTCTTTATTTACCGAAAGGAAAATGATTGGTCGGAACAAAAAGTAGATAATAAAGAATCGGTCCAGAAAGCCACTGCGCATCCGCTAGGAAAAATATTCTAATTCGGATTTTTTGCACAATCTTACTCAAAAAGGACTCCTTTTAACAAATTTGCATGTTGCCAGGACCAAAAGGTGGTCAAAAATTTTTTAAACGTTTTTTTTTGTTTTTTTCCTAAAATTATTTTTTTTGCATGGAACAAAGTTTTTTTTAGGTTTTTTGGATCATTCCAAATAGAAAAGGTCTTTAGTGACTTTTCTCTAAAAATGATAGTTTTTGACATATAAGCGATTAAAAATTGAAAAATTGCGAAATCGTCCATTTTGTCAATGTGGCCAACCCTCAAAAACTATGTGAAAAACTGAAAACTTGAATGTTGCCAGGGTAGGTAGATATTCTTTAAACATCGATTGATGAAATCCCTAAGAGTTTTTTGCAATATAATGTTCAAAACTCCTTTGTTTTTAATTTCTAATCACGCGTGCGCGATACTATTTTCCACTGTTGAATGTGTACACAGTATGGTGCAAATGAAAGGAATAAATTCGTTATTTGGTAAACCGGCTACTTTAAGAAAAAAACCCGAAACAGGTCGATTTTTATTTTTAAGTTATGATATTGTGGCATATATGGTATACTAGTGACGTCATCCGTCTGGGAGTGATGACGTAATAGATTATTTTTTTAAATGAGAATAGGGGTCGTGTGGTAGCTCATTTGAAAGGTTCTTCAATTCCCTATTCAGTAATTTAAACATTTACATAATTATTTATACAGGGTGTCCAAAAAATTTTTATTAAATTAAATTATTTGAAAAAAAAAACGTAGAAGGACACCCTGTATAAATAATTATATAGATGTTTATATTACTGAATAGAGAATTGAAGAACCTTTCAAATGAGCTAGCACACGATCCCTATTCTCATTTAAAAAAATCATCGATTACGTCATCACGCCCAGATGGATGACGTCACTAGTATACGATATATGCCATAATATCGTAACTTAAAAATACAAATCGACCTGTTTCAGGATTTTTCCTTAAAGTCGCCTGTTTACGGAATAACGAATTTATTCCTTTCATTTGCACCATACTGTCGGTGGAAAATAGTGTCGCGCACGCTTGATTATCAATTAAAAAACAAAGGAGTTTTGAATACTATATTGCAAAAAACTCTTCGGGATTTCATCAATCGATGTTTAAAGAATATCTACCTACCTTGGCAACATTCAAATTTTCAGTTTTTCACATAGTTTTTGAGGGTTAAAAATGGCCGATTTCGCAATTTTTCAATTTTTAATCGCTTATATGTCAAAAACTATTATTTTTAGAGAAAAGTCACTAAAGACCTTTTCTGTTTGGAATGATCAAAAAAACTTAAAAAAACTTCTCTTAAAAACTCTTAAAACTATACAGATCTGTACCTCGTTCTCCCTACAGGGTGTTTCAAACTTAACATAAGAAAAACATTACTTTTCTTCCACCCGGTATAAGTACAAAAAAGAAGTTTAATTAAACTAAAAGGGAAGTTCCCTAGGTTGGCTGTATACCATATAGTTAAAAAACTCTAACAAGAAGTAAAACCACTTCTACGTAAATTGGTATATTTATTAAAACTTAAAAAATCCCAATGGATTGAATAAAATATATCCAATTCAGAACGTTTTCAGACCTATCGGTCCATCATCATTGAATGTGCATACTTGCTAAATAGCCCCAGAACCAAACAATGGTTAAATTTAAAATTCAATTTACATTATTTAAAAATAATATTAAACAGGCTAAACGCCGATGTTAAAGGATATAGCCTATGGGAACATGGTGAAACCCTACCAAAGGATTGAGGTTTTGGTAGGGTTTCACCATGTTCCCATAGGCTATATCCTTTAACATCGGCGTTTAGCCTGTTTAATATTATTTTTAAATAATATAAATTGAATTTTAAATTCAACCATTGTTTGGTTCTGGGGCTATTTAGCAAGTGTGCACATTCACTGATGATGGACCGATAGGTCTGAAAACGTTCTGAATTGGACATATTTTATTCAATCCATGTGGATTTTTTAAGTTTTAATAAATATACCAATTTACATAGAAGTGGTTTTACTTCTTGTTAGAGTTTTTTAAGTTTAATTAAATCTTTGCACAACTGTGTAGATACTAAAGAAATATCTAAGATAATAAAAAAATTAGCGAAATCCGTTAATCCGTTCACGAAAAAATCAACTATGAAAATGAGCATACATTTTCTATATCCTTAACTTATGACTCTCAGTGTAGTGGAAATTTTTAATCCAACATCCAACATCAGCATTTACGCTCCAACTTTCTTAAGCGTCGTTTAAACACAACGATAAGTCACAGCAACTAGTTGTGATGACAAGTTGAAACTCTGTTTAGACGCTGCGATTCAATGCGATACCACCTTCAACCCAACTCCAACTTTGATAAGTTGTGCGATGCACCGTTTACACACAATGATAAGTTGCAACAACTCGATTGACCTTGATAAGTTGTTTGATTTATCGCTGTGTTTAAACGACCCTTTAGTAATACCACTAGTGGTATTACTAGTGGTACAACTAACCCAACCGCCCCATTCAAAGTCGTACCACTAGAGGTACTACAAATCAGAGCGTGAAAACTGTGGTTTTTATCGGAAGCATTCATTATTTTTATTACTATTCAGAATACAAAACAATTTTAGTAAAAACTATAAAAAATGTAAATTGTTACAAAGATTGGCAATAATAAATATAGAAGCAATTAGCTTAAAAAAACAAAATACACCTCTTTATTATCAATATAAACCAATTTTTCTTCATAAAAGTATAAACCGTCTATTTATTTTAAATAACAAAAAAAAATTTGTGGTTTAAATTATAATAGTTATTAAAAAAATTAACTCGAACATATATATTGTTTTTAAATATGTTTAAGATAATTCAAATGTTATTTGAATTGGTTTTTTTAAAGGTCGTCATCAACATTTTTTGTTCGTTTTTATTTAATGAAGTTTTTGGTTCATTGTTATTGGAACTATCAGTTTGTTTTTAAAGGGCAGCTGTTCAACGCTACTTTCTATGCCAAAACTTTATTTGAAATATTTGGTTAATGTAGCTGATGAATTCTTTTTTCAAATTCCCGAAAGTTTAGTTTTGGTCACTTAGGCCCTTTTAAAAACTACTGATTAATTTATAAAAATTAGTTGTTTTAATTTAACAGTAGAAAGTTTCTTATTTCAGATTCATATTTAACAATGTGATTTATTTCACATTTGTTGCGGTAATTCTTGTTCGTCTACCGAATATAATGATCCCGTTTTTGAAAAAAAAACTTTCGCAAGTTAGAGGGGTAGTCACAGTTGTTTGACTATCGTTCAGTTGGGAGCATATCTACACAGAAACATGGAAAAGTGAATCATTTTGTGCAGTACAGGTAGGTTTATTATTGTTTAAAGTTCAATTTTATATTTTACTACAACTAATTTGACAGTTCATTTGTTTACCTATTAAAAAATTAAGCACCCACTTTTGGAGTCGAACTTTTTGATATGCTATTTTGCTATTTATTATACATTTGTTAATCAAATTATAAAAAGTTATACAAATAATACGGAATTACATGACATAGAAACACCTCGATTGGCTAAGCAAACTATTAATATAAAAAGAATGGCAAATGCAAATGCAACATTTCAACAATCTTTTTTGAATATCTTAAATGACGATTTAGATGAGGATAAAAACTTTTCACTTTCAATAGTTCCTTCATTATATTATTTAAAGTCAATCTTAAAGCAAAAATTCAAATTTTATAAGTATTTCAAACAAAAAAAAAATGGAGAGTTAAGGACTTTACAGCTACTACCACTAGCTACTTAATTACACAACTTTCCGGATATTCGCACAATCAATTGTCCAACGTACCGCTCCCATCTCAAGTATCAACAAAAAAATCCACAAGAAATCATCAATCATCAACGAATTAACTCCGACAAGTTGACACACAAAAATATTGCTCGAAACAGCGGAGAACCTCCGAAAAATCGACGGTAAGACTCTATGGGATACAGCTAGAAGTACAGATATACGTCGGAGATGCAAGGTGGACAACATTAATAACTGAATAAGAAACAGAAAAATAGAATGGAATGACCACATAAGCCGAATGACAACAAATAGAGTAGTAAGGACTGCAAGAGACGGTTCCCAATAGGAAGACGATCAGTGGGAAAACCACGAAAACGATGGAACGACAACTTACCAGATGCACATTGAAGGAACAGAGTCATGTCTATACAGAAGAGGACGAAAAAGAAGAAGAAGAAAAAGAAGAAGAAGAAGATGTTGACACACTGAAATGTCCAATGCAACTATGGATTGTATACGCACCCTACACAACTAAATAGTTTAGTCAAGAACAAATCGCAATACCCTCACGATTCCACTAAATAGTTGTTCGACAAAAAAGTTATATGTAAGCGGGGGCCTTACACTCTTTTCTTTTAAAGCCTATGTGCTCACTCGCTTCATCCATTTTTTATGTTTATCTCACGTCACAAAGGTTTGACTCACGTGCAGCATGTGAAATAAATATTTCATTCAAAATTCGCAATACATATCATCAATATAATCATCTTAAGTCATGTTGATGTTTCTTTATGAAATTAAAGTTTTATGCCACATTCTCTGCCTTAATTATCTCTTGTATGATTAACCAGTAGAGTTCTTTGACTTTCATGTCGATTTGATTTCTTTTCTTTGTTATGTGCACTTTCCAAGTAAGTAAGAGTCTAGAATGTATGCCGGGATATTTGGAAGAGTTGCTTTTAGCAATAATTTTGTTATTTATGTACCTACCTATAGTGATGAACACTGATCTTTTCTTGTAGTAAAGTTGACGTGGATGGATTTAGTCTAAATTATATTAATTTTCCATTTTTTGAACCAATTTTCTAGCTTTGCTAAACCATTTTTTAGGATGTTGGAAGCTTCTACTGGATCTTGGTGAATTGCTAAGATTACGGTGTCCTCTACAAAGGTTCCTATGACAGTGTGTGGAGACGTAGGATGTGAATATCTTGTATTGGGATACACTGCATCTTAGTAATCATCTTATTAAGACAAATTCTTTAATAATTAAATGCCCTTGGTAAAAACAAATACGTTTGTTTTAATAAATACGATTGACCTACATTACCACATCAATGCATGCGGTTTTGATACAGGGTCAGTTTGAAATAATAATTAGTATATGTTATTTATAATCTAGTCTATTCAGCAGTTTTAGTATCACTCTCACTTTTGTTTATATAAAAACAATAAACACGGCATTCCACTTTTAGATATACTTTCACGGAGAAAAGATTAGTCAATTGGTAGTTGAGATCCCAGCGGGTAACATCGCATCGATTAAATATTATACCATCAGCTACTTACCGTTAATAATCCAACGTACAAATAAATGTATTCACTGTGAGTATTATTTACTTCATCAACCCTTATGGTCGGGGGGTAACCACCCCTTAATTATCTGAGGTGGCTCAGAAGCTAGGAGCCACCATAATCTGATGTGAATAATACATAAAGAATGGGACCCAGTACACTGCCTTGCGCGACTCCGGCCTTGATTGGAAATTTTTGCGAATATTCATCATTCACTTTTACAATAAACTGTCTGTCATGAAGATATGATTCGAGCAGTTGATAGAAGGATAGTGAAAAGATTCGATATTTTATATAATAGTCCATCATGCCAAACCTTGTCAAAGGCTAACATCCAAGAATACTGAGGGGCAGTATTGCTTTTGTTCTACAGCTAGATTTATTGACTGTGTTATTCTGTGATCTGTTGAACTGTTGAATGGCCTTGTCGAAAGAAAACCAAATTGGTGTGACGGACTCCAATTTTCAGGGAGTATTTTCTTATTTATCCTTTGAAGTATGAGATAACTTTATTTTTGAAAATACATATATGTATAATGTGTATTACCAAACTATTAACAATAATAAAAACGCTTAAATTACAAATATTAATAGAATAGAATAAATCGACAACTGGTCAATGAATGCTGGATGATAAACAGGTATATAGGCGAAGAAATAAAGCAGTAAAATCGGCCTTTCCTCCGAAAAAAAAAACAAGATGAATCTTAAGAACTTCTCTTGCATTCGATTCGTGAATGTACCAGGAATCTTTATGACCCTGAGCCATGATATAATATTGAAAAACTGCATACAAAAAATGCATTCTTATAGTGCATCTCAAAGAGACAATAAAAAAAATTCAGAACTCGTCAATTATCGGTGGAAATGAGTTCAATTTTGTTACTTGGTGGTTTTTGGAGTCACTGAAAACGAATATGACGTCAAAATTTGTATGTTCCATATCTCAAGTTTTATTCCACAATGAAAATACATGTTTCTTCATTTTTTTTTTATTTCATGAGACAAAAATCTCATGAGATATTCTCATTGTGTATTCGTACCTTTATGTTATTATTGTAACACGCACATTTAATTTGTAATATACCCGGTGTCAGTTAAAAATATAAGTAAATCATAAAAAACAGTATAAAATACAAGATTATACATATAATATAAATAGACTATTTAGAAGAACACTACAGACTGACAGTTAAACATTTTTGGAGTATAAAAAATCTTGTCTCATTTGTTTTCTTTTGCTCCTCATATCCGAACAGAATTATAGGCTTAAATAATTTTAATAAAGGACATCGCACACATCTTATGGAAAATATAATGTCACTCAAATTCAATAAAATTTATACGAATAGATTTGTTTTAAATTAACGGTCAAATCTTATCATTGCGCCAACTCTTAATTATGATTAATTACGGCGCAAATTGCAATTAAATTTTATCGAAATCACATTTTTTGAGTCGGTAAAAGTGTCAGTTACCATCATTATTGCTCTGGGTGCTATTCAAAAGAGCTTAAACCCCCCGCTGGGCCTAAGCGAATTAGTGAAACTAATCCTCTGATTTATGGAGTACCGACAATTTGGGTGTTTTAAAATATTTTTTCTCTCTCTAACTTATGTACGTATCCATTTGATTTCAGATTTATTTATATCAATTTCTGCTCTTATTATTGAAAATATAGAGTTGGCGCAATGATAAGATTTGATCGTTAATTTAAAACGAATCTATTCGTATAAATTTTATTGAATTTGAGTGACATTCTATTTTCCATAAGATGT
This sequence comes from Diabrotica virgifera virgifera, assembly GCF_917563875.1. Lineage (NCBI taxonomy): Eukaryota > Metazoa > Arthropoda > Insecta > Coleoptera > Chrysomelidae > Diabrotica > Diabrotica virgifera. Next base: position 73,173,306 of record NC_065449.1, on the reverse strand, counting down.
GTGCGATGTCCAATTTAAAGGAAAAATTGGACAAACATAATTTATTTTCTTTCCTATTGGCCATATATTCCAGGAAAATATGTTTTACTTATATTTTCTCATGTATTTGTTTCTTCAATAAGGGACAAAAATCTTCTGGTCAGTCTGTTACTCATTGGTCCACATCTTCTAATTATTATTTAGGCCTGAAATGAAAAAAAAATTATTTTAGCTATTAGTTTTATAAAATACATATCGGAAAAATACTAAAAAATCTTTGTGCATCTTGTATAACTCTTTTAACAATTAACCACAGAAAGCGTAGAGTTGGGAAAATAGTTCACGTACTCAGACGTACTGTATTGCTTCTGGTAAAAGACAGAAGCGCTGTCAATAAAATAAAATCAGTATTATGCAATAAAAACTGGGACTAGGAATTAGAACTAGAGTATCAAGATGTTATGTATCTGTGTCATTTTATTAGGAGTTGAAGCCTGACAATTACGGGCGCAATTTAATTTAATGTACTGTTTATTTACGGACTTGCCATTTTTTACAAATCAACTTAAATTTAACTTAAACCATTAAAGCACAATGTGATAACATAAAAAGGTATTTTCGATGTTATTCTTAATAGTAATTAGTGATAAATTAAAAAAAATCAGTACTTACTATTAAATTTGTTTGCATTTCTACACATTATCTGTAAGGGTTTATTTACATTATAAGTTCGATTATGAAATTCTAAATAAAATAAGTTTTGGAATCTGGTGTCTCTACAGGGAGTACGGAGGTAAACCTTTTCCAAAAGAGCATTAGCATCAATGCCTCGTATTAATTTATATATAAATGATACATCTAGCAACATTCGCCTTTCTTTAAGAGTAAAAAATTTAAGTAAAGATTGTAAAACGATATATTCAATTTCATTTACCAGTATCGTTTCGACAATCATAGAGTGAAGGTCGCTCCAATATTATTGTCTTCGGTGTTTTCAAAATAATTGCTATTGTGATATTTTGTGAATTTATTTAATTAGTGCTAATAAACTGATATAAATATTAGAGTCATAAAGTTTTTCAACAAAAACTAGGTAAATATGGAAGCAGAGTCAATAGGTTCTGGCGAACCGCCTGACCAAAACAACTCTAAAAAAACTAATATGGATAACAACAGGTCTGTAAATAATTTAATCGATTTTGATAATAGGTATAAATCTGATGACAAGGCACCATTCTTTGTTTATATTGAACATAAAAATTCTAGTATTGGAAGATTATTTCCAATCAGGGTCGGTTCTTTTTTGTTAAATGATCCTTTAATAAAACATGATGTAGTAGACATAAAAACGGTAGGTATTAGTAGGGTAAAAGTCATATTAAAAACTTATTCTGCAGCAAATTAATTAATTAATCATGAATTGATAATTAAAAACGATCTAATAACATATATCCCTAAATTTTACACGCACAGAAAGGGCGTAGTCAGAATGGTTGACACGTTCTTTTCGGAGGATTACCTGAAAGACGCAATCATTTCTGAAAAGCAGGTGGTAAATGTACAAAGAATGCAAAGAAAAATAACCAACAGCGACGGTACTACTCAATTAGTACCAAGACAAATAATTATTGTAGAATTTTTGGGCAATGAAGTTCCCCAAAACATAATAATTAACTTATGTAACTTCGTAGTTGATCCTTACGTGCATCCAGTGGTGCAATGCTACAAATGTCTTATGTACGGACACAGCTCTAGATTATGTAAATCCAAGGAGAGTAAATGTAAAAAATGTACAGACACTTCTCATACAGAAGAAAATTGTAGTGGAAATAATCTATGCATATATTGTAAAACTAACGAGCACACCTCGTTGTCAAGAAAGTGTCCAATATACGAGAAACAGAGAAAAATCAAGACAATAATGGCAACAGAAAATATAAATTTCAAAGAAGCAGAGCAACTACATAACAACCCGAACTACGCAAAAATAACTACTAATAATAGATTTGCTATTTTAAATAACATTACTAATTTTCCAAGCTTACCTAACCCAACTAACAATACCTCTAATTTCACATTAAATAATCCGGCAAAAAGATTTAGTAACACAACAAATACAGCTAATAAACGTAAAGCAACTTCTTCTCCAATTCTACCCCATTCCTCTGCCTCAACTAGCAAAAGACCCACCCCTAAATCTAATCCGATAATCCCTAATCCTTACAGGGACGAATTTATTGACTATAAAGAGAAACTTATATTACTTGTGACATCTCATATAAACCAACTCATAGATACTACTAATCAATCTCAACCCATATGCAATTTAGAAAATGAATTAAGAAAACTTATTTCTAATAATCTAGAAGATACAGGTACTAACACAGAAACGGATAATATAGGGACTAGTCTTAATGACAGCAGTCACTAACTTCCAAATGGATAAACACAATCAGCCTAGTCAATCATTATTAAATATTTTACAATGGAATTGTAGATCTTTAGTTAGCAATAGGGATAATCTTGTAAATTATATTAATAATTTTCATGTAGATATTATTATTTTATCCGAAACTTGGTTGAAAAGCCAAATGGATTTTAAATTAAAAGGATATAATTTTGTTTCAAAATGTCGTGACAGCGGATATGGTGGCGTAGGTATTTTCATATTAAAGAGCATTGATTATCAAATAATAAATATTAACTATAATTTTAATAGTGGAATAGAAGTGTGTGCAGTCTTACTTAATAAAATTAATATATCTTTTGTGTCTATATATAGACCTCCTGACATCAGAGTAGATAAAACAGATTGGATACATTTATTCAAACAATTTGATTTTAATAAAACAGTTTTTTGTGGTGATTTTAATGCCCACCATTGCATGTGGGGTCCGATCCCGGATGACCGTAATGGTAGAACCTTAGTCGAAAGTATGGATTTTCTCGAACTAGTCTTTCAAAATGACGGAACACCTACTAGAATCGGTCCAAGTGGGAATCAGTCTGCCGTTGATTTGACTATCACATCGGCTACATTAACAAACCGTATAAACTGGTCAGTACACTCTGACACACTGGGATCCGATCATTTTCCTATTAAAATAGAACTTAAAATTAATCCTTCTTCTTTTCTTATTAATCCATCAACCAAATGGAATGAATCCCGTGCTGACTGGAAACTGTTCCATACATATTTAGAGAATCAACTTTCTACCTTTTCACCAACCGATGATGTTTCAAACGATGAGCAGACAGCTCAACTTTTTCAAACTATTTCCATTGTCGCCTCTAAATCTATGCCCATAAAGAAACCCTTTACTCCTTCAACCCCAAGGCCCTATTGGTGGGATGAGGAATGTACACATATAATAAAAAAACGATCAGAAGCTTTAAAAGCATACCGAATGCAAAGTAACTATAATAATTACATAATTTATAAAAACATTGCAGCCCAAACCAGACGGTTATTTAAAATGAAAAAAAAATGTAGCTGGATTCATTTTTTAAATAGCTTGAACAAAAGTACTCCTCTCTCAAAAATTTGGAGAACTGTAAGATCATTTTCCAACAATAATCAATACAATAAGAAACCACAACTTTCTGAAGATCTCATTAATAAATTACTAGATCAACTTGCAACTTCATCTGCCCCAGGTAATATTGCTGATAATAACAAAGACATTTTTCGTTTTAATACTAACATAGATCACATGTCAAAACCTTTTACTTTTTCAGAACTAGAGTTTGCTCTTAAAAAAGCAGAAATACAGCACCTGGTTTAGATGGTTTTACCTATAAAATATTGGACAAATTGCCATTAAATGCTAAACACATTCTCTTACAAATCTTTAATAATTGGTGGTTGAAACAAGAATATTGCGACACTTTAAAAAATATAGTCATATGTCCTATACTTAAATTCAACAAAAATCCAGAACTTCCATCATCTTATAGGCCCATCTCCTTATTATCATGTGTAACAAAATCTCTTGAAAGACTAATAAAATTGAGAGTAGAACATCTTTTAGAAAGTAAAGCAGTTTTTCCCTATTCACAGTATGGATTTCGTAGAGGTCGAGGCACAATTGATGCTCTCATACATTTAGTTTCGGATATTCAACTTTGCTTCTCAAAGAACGAATTTATGCTATGTTTGTTTATAGATTTAAAGGGTGCGTATGACGTGGTTGATTTGGATATATTATATTCAAAAATGGTGGCATGTGGTATCGATAAAAGATTATCTGTAAATATATTAAATTTGTATGTTAACAGAAAAATATATTTACGTGACCATAATAATGTATTACACGGTCCAAGAATATTATATAACGGTCTTCCACAAGGCTCAATTCTAAGCCCTTTGTTATTTAATGTTTACACTGCAGATCTGCATGACCTGATAGATGACAAATGTAAAATAATACAGTATGCCGATGATATACGTTTATATACCAGCCATAAATCCTACGATGAATGTATGTTTAATCTAAAACGTAACTTTAGGAATATAGATAGGTGGGTTAAAAACATGGGATTTAGCATATCAAAAGATAAGTCTTCGATTGTATGTTTTACAAGACGTAGACAAAAAATCAGAGGCAAATGCCATGTAGGTGATTATGCTTTTCCCTTAGAAGAAGAGTATAAGTATCTGGGCATGATCCTAGATAAAAAACTCTTGTGGTCTAGCCATATAAAATATGTGAAACAAAAGTCAGAGCGTGGAATTAACCTTCTGCGTTTCGTTTCCAAAAAAAGTTGGGGTGCAGACCAATATATTTCCTTAATGTTTTATAGATCCTACATACGATCCATTCTAGATTATGGCTGTATTCTTTATGGTTCTACTTGCAAAACAAATCTTTTAACACTAGACAGAATACAATATAAATCTATAAAAATCTGTCTAGGAGCTATGATGTCCTCACCAAGTCATGCAGTTCTAGCAGAAGCTCAAGAACCACCTTTATACATACGTAGGCAAATATTAGCAAACAAATGTCTAATAAAATACAGAACGTTTAATACAACTATGGTTCACAAAATAGGTCTGCTTTCGACAGAAAATTTAACAAATTCTTACTGGAGGATAAAAAATTCGCCTCCTCTTACAGAATCTTTTATCGATACGAATCTTTACCAACCTTATATTTCACAGCTACCAAAATTTCCTATTTTCGAACATGACTTTGAAGTTCTGATAGACAAACCAACCATTATAATGCCATCTTATTCAGACTTGCCAACTTTAACAAATCTTATATTTAAATCCATACTAAACAAATTAGGGAAAAATTTAACAGTAATTTATACAGATGGATCAAAAACAGATGAAAGTACTGGTTTCGCATTTTTTGTTTCAAACAACAATTATGCAGAAAAATACCGAATTCCGGATGGCTGTTCTATTTTTACAGCCGAGGCTGCTGCCATACAGAAAGCACTAACTTGGTGTGCTTCTAATTATTGCGAGAACGTTGTAGTAGTCTCAGACTCTCAGGCAATACTACAAGCTATTTGTAGCCATCCATTAGATAATTTCCAAAACTCCAGTATTCTTGATATCAAAAAAACATTACATAATCTAAAATCCACTAAAAAAACAGTTACTTTACTGTGGGTTAAAGGACATAGCGGAGTGGTTGGAAACGAAATAGTGGACGGAATGGCAAAAAATACATCCGAGATACCAGAAATCACAAACATTTTCAACTTCAAAGACCTATTTTCTGTTATCAGAAGTGTTGGCAGGGAAAGATGGAGGTCCAAATACGAAGATGTTCAGCAGACATCAATAAATCATTACTTTTCTATTCACCCATTATTACCCAAATGTATACCTCATTTTAACTACAATTATAACAAAGTACATTCCTCATTAATAACCCGGCTAAAACTTAACCATGGCCTTTTTCCAGAGCATCTACATAGGATTGGAATCTATGAAACTTCCTTCTGTCCGTGTAACTATGAGTCCATCGGGGATCTGAACCATGTATTCTTGGATTGTCTTAATCATAGGGATCAGACTCAAAACTTATATTTAGGTTTAATTAACCTTAACATTAGCCTTCCAGTTAGCATCAGCAATCTTTTATCTTATTCTGACAAATCTATATTTAATATCTTAATCAAGTTTATAAATGATTCTAAGATAAAAATTTAAACATATCTATAACAAAATTCTGTGGCAAAAAGACGCTTTGTCTAATGCCATCTCTTTCTCTCCACACACACACACAATTTCATTTACAGGTATTCTCAATTGAAAAGCAATAAATCTTAAGAATTTTTCTGTACTCTTTCTAACAGTTCTTTGTAGCATGTATAATGCGGAGACCAAATATTGCTACCATATTCCAAAACCGATCTAATAAAGGAACAGTAGATGTTTTTGAGACAATAAATATTATCAAATTCAGAGAGGCTACGATTCATGAAACCTAAAATTTCATTAGTGCGGCAGATTTGTGCAAATATTATAAGAATTGCACATTTATTGATACAAGCATATAATTTGGTCAACATATACCGCACATATAAAGGTTCAAATTTAGATATGAGGCCATCTCAGATTTTGCATTTTGCAAAAATGACGGTCATTCAAAATGGGCGACAATACATATGTGACTAATAGCACGATATCTTTTGAATGAAACGTCCGATTTCCACCAAATTTGGTACGTAGGTTCTTTTTGTGATTTACAAGATCGATGTCGTGAACTGGAAGAATCGGTTTACCAGAAGTTGTGTTTTTCCTGGTTTTTTTTGTAAAACTATTTTATATTATGTAAATAATTAATTTTCAATTTTTCCCCCTGTATATATTAATTTTTCGAAATGGTAATACCACCATTGAAAAGGGCGTAGGAATATGTTTTAGGGAATATTTTGAACTTTTTAGTTATGTTAATTACCATTAAATAAATGCATAACGTATCTTCACATGTACCTATGTGTGGCAGATTCTTGCAAATATTATAAGAATTATTGTGCATTTAATGGTAGAAGCATATTATTTGGACCACATATACTACACATACAAAAGTTCATATTTAGATATGAGGCCATCTCAGATTTTGCTTTTTCAAAAATGGCTAACATTCAAAATGGCTACTATACATATGTGACTAATAGCACGATAACTTTTGAACGAAAAGTCCGATTTCAGCCAAATTTGGCATTATAGCTCTTTTTTGATGAATATGATCGAGATCTTGAATCGGAAGGGTCGGTTTACCAGAAGTTGTGCTTTTACTGTTTTTTTATGTAAAAATATGTTGTTTTTTTTTTTCAACTCTTTCACCCTCTATATATTAATTTTTCAAAAAAAAGCAATACCGTCATTGAACAGAGTGTAAAAATATTTTTTAGGAAAGATTTTGAACTTTTTAGTTATGTTAATTACCATTTAAAAAATGCATAACGTATCTTCACATGTACATGATAACAGATTCATTTTGAATGCCCGCTATTTTTGTAAAAGACAAAATCTGAGATGTCCTCATATCTAAATTTGAATCTTTGTATGTGTAGTGTGTGTGGTCCAAATTATATGCTTTTACCATTAAATGCACAATAATTCTTATATTATTTGCACGAATCTGCCGCACATAGGTTCATGTGTACATGTGAAGATACGTTATGCATCTATTAATTGGTAATTAACATAACTAAAGAGTTCAAAATATTTCATATAAAATTGTTTTACGCTCTCTTCAACGCCGTTATTAACTTTTTAAAAAATTAATACATACAGGGTGAAAGAATCGGTAAAAAAACAACATGTTTTTATATAAAAATCATGAAAAACACAACTTCTGGTAAATTGATTCTTCCGGTTCAAGGTCTTGGTCTTACACATCAAAAAAAGAACATATATATCAAATTTGGTTGAAATCGGACGTTTAATTCAAAAGATATCGTGCTATTATTCACATATATATAGTTGCCATTTTGAATGCCCGCCATTTTTGTAAAAGGTAAAATCTGAGATGGCCTTATATCTCAGTTTGAACATTGATGTGTGTAGTATATGTGGTTCAAATTATATGCTTCTACCATTAAATACACAATAATTCTTATAATATTTCCACGAATTGGCCACACATTGGGTACATGTGAAGATACGTTATGCATTTATTAAATGGTAATTAACATAACTAAAAAGTGCAAAATATTTTCTACAAAATATTTTTACGTTTTTTTCGATTGCGGTATTATCTTTTTGAAAAATTAATATATACGGAGGGAAAGAATTGAAAAAAAAACATATTTTTACATAAACAACTAGTAAAAATCCACAAGGAAGAACTTCCTGTAGTTGGCTGTATACCATTAATTACAAGTGAAATTTAATAAAAAATTTTCCTCTTGGTAAAAGGTATATTAGTTTAAAAAGCCCTAAAGGGCTACAAACATATGAACAAAACGTTTTCGCTCTGTAACAAGAGCATCATCGGTGTTAAAAGAACATGGTGAGCCAACCAAAAAATACAATGTCAAGGCCTTTCAAAAAACGGACAAAAGTCTAGTATAAAAAAATACATCGAAAAATCCAAAGGATGGATAAAATTCCTAAGGATACGGCCCTAGGGCAACATATGACTCCCACACGTGGTAAGTGGGCCAAAAGGTAACTTGGTCATTATGTTATCTCATATCTCGTCTTATGACGCGTGATGACGTAATCAATACGACCCCTATTCTCATAAAAAAATAAGGATTACGCCATCACGCCCAGATGGATGACGTCACTAGTATAATATATATGGCAAAAAATCATAATTTAAAAATAAAAATCGACCTCTGTTTGGAGTTCCCTCCAAAGTCTCCCATTCTCGAAAAATTAATGTATTCCATAATTACCCCTTACTATATAATATTATACAGTGACGAGCGCGCTAATAACCGGCAGAATAACGCAAAAGATGGAAAACATAATACATTGCTAAGTAAAGAGGTATGAAACTAGTAGAGGTAGAAATTATCGGTATAAACGTATAAATTAACATTACATTACAGAGTTTCCCACCTTTACACGTTTGTGACGGGAGTATTTTATAAAATTCTCCTGTCACAATGACAGTTGTCATATTCCTTCGATACGTCTAATGGTGGGAAACTATGTAATGTAATGTTAGTTAATATGTTTTTATACAATTGTGTTAAAAATGCAACTCTTAGCACTCCATAGAAGCGTTAAAAATGTTACTTTAAAGCACTAGGGCTTTAAAAAAATTTAAGGCACTGCAGTTAAAATTGAAATGTCAAATTTTGAAAATAAGCGTCAAAATATTTTTTATATTTCATTTATTAACATTAATATTAACAGTACAACTTGCGCAATTTGCAAAAGGTTTTTTAAAATTTAATTTTAACTGTATTATTGCATTTTTAACACGTTTGTAGAAAAAAATATTAAAATTTGTTAGAATATACAACAATAAAAGTAGATGTTATTCTATAGTTGTTACGATTTACGTCAGGGCCGCCGCTAAGGTGTTGGCCGCCCGTGGGCAATTTAATATTTGCCGCTCTCTTCCAATTTAAACACTTTAGAAAAATGTACGTTACTAGTATTTAAAGAAATGTGCAGAAGTAATGTGTTGAGTTAATGTCTTGTTACTTTGAAAAGTCGACTTTATTGTTTTTCCAAAGAGACGCTAATTGTATCTGAACGTCTGCTGTCCTTCCGGTGAGTACCGATTTCACAAGGATAGAAACTATTTTCACCTATTATTTTTAATAAATGGAATATCTCTCTGTCTGTTCTCTTCTCCCTCTTTTTCTCTTCCTGTTCTCTTTTTTCTTCCTCTCTCTTGGTTTGCAGTTTCTCTCTTCCTTCCCTCTTTTCCCTCTTATCTTCCCCGTCTTTTCCATTGCTTTTGATTGCACTGGTTTCAAATCCGATTTATTCCTTTTCTTCCACTTCTCGCCTCCAGCTTTTCTCCCCTCGAGTTTCGTCCCTTCCTTTTTCCCTCCCTCTTATTGTTTTTTTTTGTCCCATTTTTCTTCCCACGAGTTGAGTCGTGCTGATCAGTTCAGTAGGGCAGTGCGCCCTTGCCCCTCATAGGCTATTTTCCACTCGGGTTCCATATCTCCCTTAGGCATTGCTTGTAATCCACTATGTTACCCCTGGGCCATCACCCCTTCGGCATGATGGTGTTACACCTTGAGGTTAGGGTGGCGGTATATTAGGATGATAGATCCCTATAAAGATATCATCCCTATGCATATCCGTTTGTTTTCACTGGTTTCCTCCACTGGTTTTAGAGGATTTCTCCTCGGGTATAGGATTGGGTATCAGGACGTGTACCTATGATGGGTAGGGGTGGGTGTCGTATAATAGTTGGGAGTATTAACCCGCCATTACACGCGCTATGAGGGAATCCCTCACCATATTTGTTTATAACCAATGAAATTGTGTAAACTAATACGATAACCTTAAGCACCCAGGAATGCCTTTAGCATGGTTCATGAGAGGGTATGAAAAAGTTATAGAATATTTCAGGCGGTCAGTGTGCTGTGTGATAGTTGAAAGAAGAGACATCCCTCTTCAAGTGAGGGAATTCCTCACTGCGCGTGCAATCACGGTGAAATCACGTTTCTGTTATCTTAAAGAGACTTTTAGGTTTTTATTTAATATTTAGGTAGGTTTAATTAAAATATTATTGTTTGGATTAGGTTCGGAACAGTGGCACACCGAGCGGGTGGTTTGGGGGTTAAACTCCCACCCAGAGCATATAAAAATATATATATAAAAGAAAGTAGGAAAATGTAACTTTTCTATCACATATAAAAGAAAGTAGGAAAATGTAACTTTTCTATCACAAATAATACAAAAAACTTTCGGTGCCCAAGCTAACCCCCCCCCCAGAGGAAAATTCTAGGTGCGCCACTGGTTAAGAACCCATTTTTAAATTTACCTATTCTAATTGGGAAATAAGCCAAAATTTAACTTGAAAAATTGGTTTTATTGACGTTTCGCATTCCACCTCGGACGTCGTCATCAAAATACAAAATATTAATAGTTAATTACATAAATAATACCACAAAGAAATAGCTTCAGAACAGTTGTTAATTTTAATTTGTATTTTTAGTAAAATGAATTCGCGTAAAGAACGTTAATTCCTTCAGTGGCTTGCTGAAATTGAAAATTAAGAAAACTTGCTTTTGATCTATGTATATTATTTTTACTTTTGTTTTGTTAAATTAATAAAAAAAATTGGTTTACGATACTTTCTATAATATGTGAGTACAACCCATTTTATATTTATACATGTTGACATTCATTCTTCCTCGAAATAAGTCGAACTTATGTAGGTGAGGGCGACGCTCATACGCGTGCAACCACGTCAAAATAGAAGACGCGTGTAACGGCGGGTTAACTATCACACAAGGATAGGTCAGGAGCTTGGCTAGAGGAGAGCGAACAGCTGCTACAATTTGTTGCCTTTTACTATGAGCAGGAGAAGCTGTGGAGGTATTCTATTTGAGCGGCCCGCCTCCACACGGGGACGAGAAAAATATCTAAAAGTCCGAAAGCCGCCAGCCGCTTTGAATGAAAAAGTATTCCCGGAGCTGATTTATGACTATACTTGCAAAAGGGCAGTGCATACAATAAATAATATTTTCTGATATTTTTGTTTAGATTAGGATGAAAAAAGAACTATAAATGATAAATGAAACGCATTTTAGTATTATCAGGTAATAGTAATAATAGTTTACAGAATTACCTGAATCATTACTATTTAATTATTTGAACTTATTTTCGTTTTAAAAAAAGTATTATCATCAGTGGCCTGCTTTTGGCCGCCCCTATTGTTGGCCGCCCGTGTGCGATGCACACTTTGCACACATGGTAGCGGCGGCCCTGATTTACGTATTGAGAGTATAGGCGGTTTTGATGTAATGTCAAGAAAAATATAATAATGCAATTGAAAAAATCAGCAGTTGTACAGTCAAAAATATATCAGAGTTTTGGCCTATTGAAACAAAAAGACTTATAGTTCATGCAACTGAAAATGGCTTTGACATCAGATTAGCATGGATACCAGGACATTCAAATATCCCGGGTAACGAAGAAGCTGACACTCTAGCTAATATAGGAAGAAATTTGAACATACCAATGGCCATGCCCCTCGATGTCCAAGACATATATATATATATATATATATATATATATATATATATATATATATATATATATATATATATATATATATATATATATATATATATATATATATATATATATATATTGTTAAGATATGTAAAATTTGAATTAATATGGTTTCGATCTTAATATTTTAGAAAAGTTAAAACATATAATAAAAATATACCAAAATTCATTTCGAAGAAATGAAAGTCAATTATCTTTGGATGGCCGTAGGTAAACAAAATTTAAATAGGGATTAAGTATTTTCTTTGTACAGTTAGTATGATAAGGAAGTGGTTATGTGTTTGGACAATGAGACCGGGTTAGGGAACAATTGTATTTAGAAATTTAAATGAATGTAATCTCCTTAAAAACCGATTGGCATGTAATTAGTTTTAGGAAATTTCTAATGGTAGGAAAAGTTGGTGTTGAATCTGACATTGACAATTTTGAATTTAATTCTTTGGAATCGTTGTCAGTGGACTTTCATAATTTTTTACATAATTTAATTTTTACGGTAGAATAATTTTTTCAACGTTACTGTTTAGTGCTGGCCTTTAAACGAATGTGATTCTAGACGATAGTTGTTAAATGATCGTCAAGTCGAATAGTGGTGATCTCTGAGAGTCTCCTGAAGTAGTAAGGCAGATAAATGAATAGCTGTGAGTTTGTTGAAATAAGTGTCCTGACGGAGGCTCATCACGTAAAGCATTGTAAGTTATATTGTTCTACTTATATTCCAAGAGTCACCGTTGCATGCCGGAACGAGAAATAGATTCAGTTTATTGAGAGGAGAAAAGGCTAGCATTGTTTTTTGAAAGATACGTGCATCTGTAGGGGGTCATTGATGACAATAGGCTTGCAATAGTTTGTTGCGAGATTGCTGACTACATAGGGGGCTGCTAAGAGTAAACTGTTGGCGACCAGAGACAAGAATTTGGACAACTCATCATCCGAGAGACAGTTTTATTTTTTTTTGTAGAATTATTCATAACGCAAATTTCAATAAGTACTTTAGATAGTGGTAGGAGTATTTCAATAATCAGAATAGGAGATATTATTTTTAGAGGATATTTTGAGGGTGAATTTATTTCAATAGATGTTTTTGTACCATATATGTGTTTTATTCCGTTAGTCTTTGACCTTATTTATCATATGTAAAGCAAAGGAGATATTGAAGCACGAGAATATAAAACCCTGAGATTAGAGCATTAAATAGTGTGATTAAATCATAAGTGCATCATTAAAATTAAATTTAATTAATTAATTAATTATCTAATCAATTGCTTTGAGCACACCGATCTTTGAATATCACATTAACTGGAGCCCAACGTGGTGGCTTAAAAAATATCGCAGCTTTGCATTTGATGGTAGGGAAAGAGATAAGGAATAACTACAGGTGATCCAGAGATAATTTGACAATTTTTCCAGGTGTAAAAATATTTTTGATTTATGGATTGATCGTAGGTAGTTGATATTTACTGCTATTGAATTATTTAATATTTTTGCCAATCGTACATTTGATATTTATTTTGAAATTTACTGATTGCATATTTGATATTTGTGGCGAAAATTTATTAAATTTGGGGAGAAATATTTGTCGTGTTCTGCAACTTATAGAGTGTTGTAAAATTTCACATTTGGCGGGGACAAAGAAAACAGTAACAAAAAGAAACAACATGTCGACCACAAGGAGGCAAAGCAAAATGCAAGAAAGCAGAGAGAATAACAGAGAAGAGGAAAAAATTGTTGAAGAAGGATTGGGTAATGAAGGAGATACAACGATTATGGAGAGAAAAGAACAGGAATTAACAGGAATAGAGAAACTATTGCAACTGATGCAACTCCAATCACAACAAATGGATAGAAATCAACAGGAAACAAAAAGGACAATGCAAGAAAATCAACAGGAATCAAAACGAGTCATGGAAGAAACACAACAAAAAATAGAGAAAAATCAACAGGAAGCAAAATGAGCCATGGAAATAACACAACAAAAAATGGAAGAAACACAAAGAGAAATATCACAGAGAATAGAACAGAAATTGGAAGAGAATGATGGCAAATTGGAAAAGCGTTTGGAAAAATATGAAAATGAAATGAAAGCCTGTTTAGAAAAAGTTAGAGAAGAAACAGAAAGGAAACTGAAGATGTAACGAGAAGAAATAGAAACTAAAATGAAGGATATTAAGACTGTGCAGAAGATGGAATTAGAACAGTTAGAAAGCAAATTTGAAAATGGAATACAAGAAGACAGGCGAGAAATAGAAGAAAAATTTAAGCAAAACGAAAAACAAATTGCGGAACTCAAGAATCAACAGAATTGTGGAGAAAGAAGGGAAATGATTATCCTCCAAGGGAAAGAAGGTACAAGCGACGCGAAAATACAATTTGGAGGGGATATTAGAAAAACACACCCAGTACCATTTGTTAAAAATTTGAAAACCAAATTGCAACATATTAGATATTTTGACGACTGCAAAGAAACAATTAGAAACCATCTGAAAGAAGGAGCAGCGTTATGGTATGAAAGTAAAGAAGATGGGTTTGAAAATTGGACAGATTTCGAAAATAAATTTCTCAACTATTTCTGGGGGAAAGTTAAACAGAGGGAAATCAACCAAGAGCTACAGAATGGAAGATATCACGAGAAAATGGGAATATCGGAAGAAAGATATGCTTTGCAGATATATAACAATTCCAAATATCTAGACTACAAATACTCTACCGAACAACTGGTAGAAATGATAAGCAGACATTTCGAAGAAACGCTGGAGGACCACGTGATTTTGAGAAACTATCAAGATATTGATAGTTTGTGCCAATTCCTTCAAGTAAGGGAAGCAAAAAGAAGAGAAATGCGAAACAGAAGACAACAGGAACAATATAATGGACCGGCAAGAAGGTATCAATCAAATTATGACCAGAGAAACCGACATGCCCAATCAACAAACGAAGATAGGCCGAGAGAATACCAAAATTACAATAGACAACAAAATTATGATAACAGGAATCACGCAAAAAATAGAACATATGAAAATCACAACAGAAACAGAGATGCACAAAATCCTCCGACTAGGAATACGAACGAACAAAGGGACGGTAGAAACAATCAGAATTTCCAACGACAAAATAGAAGGGAGATGAATCATGTAACAATAGAAAACGAGGAAGAAGATGTATGCAATGAATCCAGACAGGATTTTCAATAAAGCATCCACTGAACAAACATAAACAACTCTCCGGTATATTTTGTCATCCGAGAGAGTTTATACAGTTGGCGGGAAATGAAAGACAAAGTTCTAATTCAAATTTAATATTCTTAGATGCATTTATAAAACATAAAGCGATTAAAATTTTGATCGATTCTGGATCGGAGATATCGTTAATCAATAAGAAACTAGTAAAAGAATTAAATTTGGACAGATTTGTGTATAAAATTCCTAGGGTTGCTTTAGTGGGTGCAAACAACAAAAAATTGACGACAGTAAATGAAGGTTTGGGAGTGCGGATCAGAGTGGGAGACAAATACTATATTATGCAATGTGTGGTGATCGAAGATTTAAACCATGATATGATAGCGGGAATTGATGAATTGAGTGAAAAACATATCACCATAAATTTTTCGGAGAATAAACTGGAAATCAGAGCAGAACCAGACAACATAGAAGAAGAAATGGAAATAGATAGGAAAATAATTGTTGAAAAGATAAATGAACAGGAAAAACATAAAGAAATCAATATGACTGTAGAGGAAAAACCGAAAGTACAAAAAAAAATCAACCAGAAAAAAAAAAAGAAGGAAGAAAAAGAAGAAGAGTTCAAAAAGAAAGAAGGAAAACAAGGTGGATACAAGAGAAAGACAGGAAATCGAAGGTACGGAAGAATTGTCGGCAATCGACGATAAAACAGAAAGGAAGCAGGAAGAAAAGGAAGTTCTCATAAGAGAAATGAAAGCAGTAGAAACATGGTGCTCGGGATACCAAATGGAAATTGAAGATAAAAAAAAACAGAAGAAGAAATAAAGGATGAGGACAGAGAAGAAATGGCAATAATGGACGAGAATCCAGAATTTTATGAAGAAATATTATGGACAGTGAATACATGCGAACAAAATGAGGATGAAAGAAAATTAAAATGTGGAGAAAACATGGAAAAGGAAGTAGAGAAGATTCTAGAAAATTATGTAGATTTGATTAATGAAGAAAGCCGAGTGGCTAAAAATTATGAACATTCTTTTAAAGTTAAAAACTTAGAAAATTTTAAATCCAAGACATATCCAATCCCGTATAAATACAGGCAAAGCGTCGGACAGGAAATTGAAAAAATGATCAAAGACAAAGTGATAGAAAGATGTGACTCTCCATATATCAACCCGATAGTATGCGTTAAAAAATCGAGTGGTGATTTGCGATTATGTTTAGATGCAAGAAACATTAATTCACACACAATCGCGCAATACGAAGCGCCTTTGAACATCGAAGCCATATTTGGACGAATCACAGGGTCACACATTTTTTCCAAAATCGATTTGAAACATAGTTTTTGGTTAATACCTTTGGCAGAGAAATGTCGAAATTATACCGCTTTTTCGATCGACGGAGTGGTATACCGATTTAGGGTGGTACCATTTGGCCTACAGAGTGCATGCGCTGCTTTGGTTCGCGCATTGAACACAATCTTAAATAGGCATGGAGAATTTGTTGTACATTACATAGATGATTTATTAATTTTCTCACCAGATATAACAAGCCATCTACGACATATTCACACTGTGCTAGAAGAACTGGATCAAGCGGGATTGAAATTAAATATTAAAAAGAGTCAGTTTTTCCAAAAGGAAATACTGTATTTAGGATTCAAATTAGACACAAAAGGGATTAGTCTTGCAGAAGATAGAATCGAAATTATAAATAACTACGCTAGGCCAACCAATTTAAAAACATTGCGGGGATTTTTGGGAATGGTAAACTATTTCAAAAAACTAATACCAGACATCAGCACAAAAGAAATACCGTTGATAGCATTACTTAAGAAAAATGTTAGGTGGAAATGGGGAACGGAACAAGAAATGGCTTTCAAAAATTTAAAAGGAGCTTTCTCCACAGCTGTAAGAGTACACCACCCAAGATATGATCAACCTTTCATTCTCCGGACCGATGCTTCCATAACAAAATTCGCAGGGGTGTTATCACAGATCCAAGACGATGTAGAGGTGCCAATCTGTTTTGTCTCCCGTGTAACCAAAACATATGAGAGAAAGTACAGCGTTACTGAATTAGAGTTCGCCAGTGTGTTATTTTGTGTAAATAAATTACGGTTTTACCTACTAGGGGCAAAATTCACCATTGAAACAGACCATGCAGCTTTGATACATATAATGAAAAATAGGCTGGTAAATAATAGAATTCATAGGGGCATTCTTTTACTTCAAGAGTATGATTTTGAATTTAAATATATCAAAGGAACTGACAATATCTTGGCTGATGCGTTGACGAGAGATGAACAATTCCGCAAAGAGGACCACAAAACTCTCCACGTTGGCATGAACATAATGAGAGAAGAAGCAGGCTTATTTTCTTTGGCTCAGATCAGGGAAAATCAGGAACAACTGGATGAAAGAGAAAAGCAAAGGGTCGAACAAGAGGATAACTTATATTTTAAGAGGGTCGATGGTAGAGAACTATATGTAATCAAGGAACAGATGGCAAAAGAAGTTTTAGCAAAATTACACTGTGACAACGGACACATTGGAAGCAGGAAGGTGTGGCTTATGTTCAGGGAGAACTACATTTGTCGAAAGGACTATACAATAGCCAAAGAGATGACTCGAAATTGCGAGACATGCCAAAAGTGTAAAAGTAAGAATTTCAAAAACGAAAACATCACAAAAAACGTCATAGCTCGGAAGAAACTGGATATTGTCGCCATTGATATGTTGAGCGATTTAATAACAACAACACAGAGGAATAAACACATATTAGTTATGGTGGATGTTTTTTCAAAGTATTTAAAACTGTACCCATGTAGAACCACGAAAGGAGCTGAAATACTTCGGAAGATAGACGATTTTATCGAAACAGTGGGAAGACCAGACAATATTTTGTTGGACAATGCAACATACTTTAGGAACGACCGTTTTAAAGGGGAATTAAGAGAGAGAGGCATAAATACAAAATTTGTAAGCATCCGACATCCACAGAGCAACCCATCAGAGCGTTTTATACAAGAAGTCACAAAATTTCTAAGAATTGCTGCGGAAGAACATCATCGACATTGGGACAGAAAAGTGTTTGAAATAGAGACGTATTTGAACTGTGCACCAAATACGGTTACCAAGGAGACGCCTTTATATGTAATGAAAGGAACAATGCCTACGAGACCGTGGGAAGACACCACCCCCAGACAATACGAAGAAGTGATCGAGGTGGTTCAACGAAGATTGAGACGAAGTGGAGAGAAGTATCTCCAAAGGCAAGAGAGGACCCGAAGAAGAAGGCCGGTTACATTCCAGAAAGGGGATAAAGTTTTAGTGAGGGCACTAAGGGTGTCCAATTTACAAAATGGTATTTGTGCTAAATTGATGCCGGTATTTGAAGGTCCATATAGGGTCAATACGGAAAATGGGGTAAATAGTTATGAATTAGCGCATATAGAGACAGGCAAGATACGGGGTATTTTTAACATTCACGACATTTATAAGTATCATGAGTAGAGTTTGGTAACATAATGGAATAATTTGATCCTAAAAAAAACTTGTGTCATTTAAATAAATAACAGAGTTTTTCGGCAAATCAAATGGCGGGGAGTTGTTAAGATATGTAAAATTTGAATTAATATGGTTTCGATCTTAATATTTTAGAAAAGTTAAAACATATAATAAAAATATACCAAAATTCATTTCGAAGAAATGAAAGTCAATTATCTTTGGATGGCCGTAGGTAAACAAAATTTAAATAGGGATTAAGTATTTTCTTTGTACAGTTAGTATGATAAGGAAGTGGTTATGTGTTTGGACAATGAGACCGGGTTAGGGAACAATTGTATTTAGAAATTTAAATGAATGTAATCTCCTTAAAAACCGATTGGCATGTAATTAGTTTTAGGAAATTTCTAATGGTAGGAAAAGTTGGTGTTGAATCTGACATTGACAATTTTGAATTTAATTCTTTGGAATCGTTGTCAGTGGACTTTCATAATTTTTTACATAATTTAATTTTTACGGTAGAATAATTTTTTCAACGTTACTGTTTAGTGCTGGCCTTTAAACGAATGTGATTCTAGACGATAGTTGTTAAATGATCGTCAAGTCGAATAGTGGTGATCTCTGAGAGTCTCCTGAAGTAATAAGGCAGATAAATGAATAGCTGTGAGTTTGTTGAAATAAGTGTCCTGACGGAGGCTCATCACGTAAAGCATTGTAAGTTATATTGTTCTACTTATATTCCAAGAGTCACCGTTGCATGCCGGAACGAGAAATAGATTCAGTTTATTGAGAGGAGAAAAGGCTAGCATTGTTTTTTGAAAGATACGTGCATCTGTAGGGGGTCATTGATGACAATAGGCTTGCAATAGTTTGTTGCGAGATTGCTGACTACATAGGGGGCTGCTAAGAGTAAATTGTAGGCGACCAGAGACAAGAATTTGGACAACTCATCATCCGAGAGACAGTTTTATTTTTTTTTGTAGAATTATTCATAACGCAAATTTCAATAAGTACTTTAGATAGTGGTAGGAGTATTTCAATAATCAGAATAGGAGATATTATTTTTAGAGGATATTTTGAGGGTGAATTTATTTCAATAGATGTTTTTGTACCATATATGTGTTTTATTCCGTTAGTCTTTGACCTTATTTATCATATGTAAAGCAAAGGAGATATTGAAGCACGAGAATATAAAACCCTGAGATTAGAGCATTAAATAGTGTGATTAAATCATAAGTGCATCATTAAAATTAAATTTAATTAATTAATTAATTATCTAATCAATTGCTTTGAGCACACCGATCTTTGAATATCACATTAATATATATACTGACATTAAAATGCTGATTTCAGAAATAAATGGAACAACCTAATCAGAATCAATGACTATCAATACCGAAAAGTACAACCTACCTTTCCTAAAAATAAATGGTTGGCCATTCTTCCATTCAAAGATAGAACAAACATCACTACAATTATTAGATTACGTACAGGGCATTGTCTAACAAAAGAAAACTTGCATAGGATGAACCTGACAGACAATCCCTATTGCGAATGTGGGTCCAAGGAAAATCTTTATCACATATTTTTTGAATGCCCTATTAACTCCATTTCAAACTGGGATATCTACATTTTTTTCGCCAATAAAGGACTTCCAACCCGGATAACAATATATTCAATTTTACATAACGTAGATAAAGAATCAATCAGAGCAATTATGAAGTTTCTTAGCATTAGCATAAACAGAATTAAATTATAATGCTCAACTAGCTACAACTTATTTCTAATTCCTGCTTATTATTAATAGATTGTGCTTGTTATTGTACCTTGTACTATCACCATAGCCAATTTACTTCAAAAAATCAAGAAGTAGACATATTATTCGGTGGGTCCGACATGGTCATGAGTAAAGCTCGGATTTATAGGCAACAAAAATTGAAGAAAAAGGCGCCTATATAGGCAAAGATTTTTATTAAAAAGGCAGGAATATTTACATTTAGGCAAAATATTGGCAATAAAGGAATATAACTTATTATTTATTGTACAAAGTGAATTAAAGTAATATTAGCTTAAGGCAGGTATATTTACACATCATAATCATAGCATTAGTATAAATAAACTAATACCTAAATAACTGTTAATTAATAATTAAACATTGTAACCACTTAAAATTTTATCATTAATAGAAACAACTAAATGTTTTTCAATATTTTCGGTCTTAAAACTATGTCTTCGATCACTTAAAATTAATTTGTACATTGAAAACGAAAGTTCGACATCGACAGATGTAATTGGAGCATATTTCAGAGCGGATAATAAATCTGGCATAATTTGTAATTCCTCGGAAAATGTCCCATTCAAAACTTTAGCAACATTAGATAAAAACGAAAAACCTTCATTCTTATCGAAAATATATTTAATTTTTTTTTTAAATTAATTGACCGTTACTTCCAGGTGCCGATTTCATTTTCGTCTTTAAATTATCTATTAATTTTACTGACTCACATAAATTTATCTCTTGTTTTTCTAATAAGGTAATTGTGGTAACTATAAATTTATAATTGTCATTGATATAAGCGAGTTCCTGTTTCAATTTGGTATTTTTTTAATATTTTTTTTGCTTCTCGAATGGCTTCGGAAATATCATCATCAAATTCTGACATAACTAATTCTATTTCATTGCAGTGTTCAAAGTAAAAAAAAAACTGCTTCGAGCCAGGTTCCCAACCTTGTAATTACTGGTTTAAGTGGCAAAGGGACACCGGGAAGTCTTTCTTTATATATTTGCACCCTCAACGGAGCCTTTACAAAAACTTTTTTCATAAAATTTATAAAATCATTTACCAACGGAAACAAATTTCTTATTTCTTCAGCAATTCTATTTACCCCGTGGGCTACACAAGTGCAAATTAGGAAAAAAAATCTTTAAATAAACAGCAGCTTTTAACATATATGCCGCAGCTTCTGAAAGCATTAAAACTATTTTATTCACTGGTATAGGGTTGGGTAAAAAGAGGTTTGTTAACCCTTAACTACAGACGTCCCAATATTATCACGTAACTACAGACTCCCGGTATTTTTTACCGGTCATTATAAAATAGAGTCAAAATATAAAGTGAATAATAAAAAACAAAAACGTTTTACATTATGTGTTTTTATGGAGTCTCTAGATATGGGAAAAATGGTAAAATGAGTGATTTTAATAATATAATACAAGATTTTTGAAGAATAATCTATTAAACCAGAATTTTGGTAACGTTTTTGGTCTATTGAAACAAACGGCCATAAATGCTATGGACAAAAATTTAAACTTTTTTTTAAGAAATAAACGTAACATAGAATGACAAAGTCAATATAAAATAGCATCCACGAAAATTTTTACATCCATGAAAAAAAATCTGCAAGGGGTAAAATTGTAATAAAATTAAATGGCAATTCCATTTTTGCAAAGTGGCCTCAAAATTTTTATCTTCAAATTTAACCTTCATTGAAGGTCCAGGATGTCTTCCACAGTCCATTTCTTTACTTTTTCCCCAAAAACACAAAAAAATAATGTAAACATTTCAGATTTACAAATATAGTACTCATATAAAAATACTTCCTTAACACAGACATCCGGTAATTTTTACCGGTTAAGACTTTTGATGTGTACCAGAAAAGAAAATATTGACAATACACAATACACGCTTTGGCTAGCATTGTTATACAAACTGCCCGAGAGGTACAGAGACACATGAACTTGTAAGTTGTGAGGTTACCACGAAATCCACATTTTGGGAATGCCCGCCGGTAAAAAATACCGGATGTCTGTAGTTAAGGGTTATACTATCTTGTATAAATCGACTTATTGTTAAATTGTTTGTTTTTTCCAAATCTTTAACGGCAACTAAATAACGTTTTCTCGCAAAGTTCTCGTTCAAAATTCCAATCATTAAATTAGCTATGTATATACCTGCCGCATACATCTGTCGTTTCATCCACGATAATATACAAAAATTGCCCTCTAACTCCCGCTTAATTTTTGAAATACATTCCACATAACATTTTTCCACAGTATGTTTTCTCAATGTACTCTCGTCCGGTAAGGGTTTATTAAGATATTTTTCGAAAAAGCATTTAAAACTAGGGTTATTAACTTTATATAGAGGAATGTTGGATGCAATCATCATCTGGCATAAATCAAATTTAAATGCGTCTTCCTTCTTTTTTTTTGAACTGCTTAAACTATCCCGCAGAGATATTTGGGCTAACTTAGAGGAATTTAATTCTTCCAAATTACGTTTACGAAGTGGGGTTCCACAATGCTGGTCAATAAAGTACTTTTTTCTACTTGAAATCTGAGAATTAAAAAAAATAATTAGAATTCTAAAACCGCTTTAGAATTTAGTTATGTTGTAGGACGAGAAAAAATGAGAAAAAATAAAACTTACCGATTTGCCGCATGGTTTACACAATGCTCCATCTCCTTCTAGAGAAAGTTCCGAATAAGGTGCGATCCATAGCCTTAATTTAGATGTCATCTTTTCACACAAATGTCTAAAACGTTTTAAAACGTGTTCTTTGCTTTTCGGTATACGCAACATAACTAAACTAGGATATAGCAATTTGTGACTAAACTCTGATACAGTAACCGACTGTTCAACTGATAATAAACTAATAAAGCTTGGGGATTTCCAAATAGTTAACCCTCAAGTCTCGATCAGGTACATTTTCCTAGAAATCTGTTATATAAACAAACCATTGATATTTTATTATTGACCCAAAATTTTATTATAGAATGGTTTAGTAATAGAATAATAGCATGGGTAGTACCATGAAATTTTAAAAAAGGCACAAATAGGCGGAATTTACGAAAAAAGGCAAAAAGTGCAAAAAACAATTATAATAGGCAAAATAGGCAAAAAAAGGCATTATGCCTATAATCCGAGCTTTAGTCATGAGCCAGTCAACGTCGAGACCGCCAACCTGATCGAGCTGGCCAAATTGAATAAAGCAAGGCCAATAACCAAGCAAGCAATGTCAGTCAAGTTCAAGTAAAACTTTTTGTAGGTATTATCTTGTAATTGAGAATGAATAAATTATAATTGTTGATATATAAAACGTTTGTAGAAAAAATTGTATGATATACCTGGTAAAATTACATTTTTAAGGCACTCATGTGAATTGCAGAATTCGCTTCGCTCATTCTGCAAACCTTCACATGCGTGCCTTAAAATTGTATTTTTAACACTTATATCATCAATAACTATTATTATACCGATAATTCCTACCTCTACTAGTTTTAGCTCTCTTTACTTCGCAACGTATAATATTTTCCACCTTTTGCGTTATTATGCCAGTTATTAGCACGCTCATCACTGTATATATGTAAATGGAATGTAGGAATCTATGTAAGAGCTAGAAAAATCAGAACCTGTTATCCGCAGATTACACAATAAAACTGGCAGCGAGTCAAGCCAGATAAGCAACCAATTCGGACTTTATATTAACACCAGAAAATCAAAAATAATAATCTTAGACCGAGCAAATAATAATCTACCGCATATACACCAAGTAGCGAATTTCGAAGCGAATTACAAACAACGCAGATTTGTATAATTCGACTCATTGGTAACCAACAATGGTGATAGTAAGAAATGGTGATAGCTCAGAAATCAAATTCAGTCAGGTTCGAACCGCAACCGATAAATTAATTAAAATACAGAAAGAAAGAACCAGATAAAATAGTACTTCCGGTTGCAACTCTAAAACCGGAAGGCCGAGGTGAAATTTTTCACCCTTATTACCATCGTTGGGTTAGAATCTCTCACTCAATACCTAATTTGTCCCTGTCCCAATAACTGATGAGTTTGTGTTTACGGTAGGACAGACAGACATGGATAATTCAAACTTTCACATTTTAATATTTTAAAATGGTTGAAAACAAAAATTCATGATAATTAAATAGGTTTATACGTACTTTCTAAATCTCATTTTCTAGTTCTCCAATAGAACAGCAGTATTTTACTATGTTACCCACATTTCCACATTGAGACTCGATAAGAAAATCCATCGTATCCATTGTCATGGGCGTGTCAAAGTCTGTGGTTATTGCTAAAATTGAGGGGCATTGTTGTACAAATACACACATTCCTGGTTGGCCTTTTGGAGTCGTACATGGTTCTAAAACAAAGGATAATAATTTTCATTTAAAAAAAAAATCATCCACTGTATTAAAAATTAACAAAAATGTTTAAAATCAGATTGTTTTGATAGTGACATATGTCTATATTTTAGGCAACACTTTAGCTCACATGTGCACCACCCACGGGCACAGTTAGTTTTCTGACCAACCCATCATATGGCTACTGCTAGACGCACAACTCTTTGTTATTCATTTCAGTGTGTACCTCACGGGTCCAAGGCCGGCCCCAGGGGTGACGAATCGGGCAGCTGCTCCCAAAATGGCACATTTTTAGGGGTGGCAAAATTTAGAGGATAGCCAATTTTTATCTACCAATTGAGTGGGAGGTGGCCAATCTTTCACAGGGCGGCTAAAAATCCTTTGAGCCGGGTCTGTCATAGGTTGGAAAAAAGTTTTTCAAATTATGACCTGGAAGTTATAAATATTCTATGTGACAGAGAAATTTGAACAGTTATTACGAATTATTTTATTTTTATAAAAATTTGTATGCCGGCTGTTTATGCCCTCTTCTTTATTTTTGCCTTTTTTATGACGTGGCAAAGTGGTAGTTTTATACCGATTTTATACCGCAAAGGTTCGTAAAGCATTCGTCTTCAAATCCCACGGCCGATTCATATGGGTGAAACAATCCCTCTTAGCGTGCATATCTCTTCAAAGTGGTCGTCTCGTGTTTATCAAAACTTTAGTCAGTTCAAAGTGTAACGGACTTATCTTATATTTTACTGTTTAATTTAGTGTCTTAGAGCTAATAAAGTCAATATCTTTCACACGTTGTAATCACTTAACGAGCATCTTATAAAAGCTTTTTTATTGCGTCAAATTCACAGGCTTATCTTGGAAGAAACAATAAATGATCACAAAATCAGGCATATTAGTTCAGTTTTCGGTTTTTATTAATTTTTGATAAGTACTGAGCTAGTTTGATAAGATGCGGACAATTGTACTGACAGAAGCTAGAATTTCTTTTCAGGCAATTGCGAACAGAATTTAGATACTGTGTTAAGATGTTATCATGCACGACGTAAAGAATGCCGAACATGAAGATTAAGCGAAACAGAGTAGGGCTGAAGAACAACAGTGCCTAAATTTAATGGTTTGAAGAAGGGACCGTTTCTGCACTCCCAGGTCTATTACAAAAATCAGCAGTTTGCAGAACATGGAAGACTAATTTGAATTCGCAATTTCGGCCTATTTTCGTTTCGACCATGCCAGGTGCTACTCTTACCCCTGAACATCGACGTAATTATTATAAATGTTATAAATAACAGGCGGCAGCGCGGCTTAGCTCAGGCGGTAGTGTACTTGACTCGCGTGCTGGTAGGCCGGGGTTCAAATTCCCGCGCAGGCAAGAATAACTAGACGTTTTTAAAATGTCTATAGGCCCCAGTCGACTCAGCCTAAATAAGATGACTAGATGACTACCCTGTATAAAACCAGGGGTAATAATAGGCGGTTGAAGCATAGCACTGGCTCTGTTACGTTTCTTGTATACCGTAAGCCGTGGATATAGTAGATTACCCTGCTATGATCCCAAAGCCGCGTCAGCGGTATAAAACGGGAGACTATTATTATTATAAATAACAACTGGCTTGGAACCAGGTAAGCAATGGATTTGTGTTTAGTGATTTTTTTTTATTTATTTATTGTTCATACATATGACCTGGCCTCTAGTGACTAATCCAGGTCGTTTTTTTCCTGATGGGATTACAGATATTTTTTTTTATATTTTTACATTTTTTACTAAACTACTAAATCTATTTTTACAATTAATAATTTGCCATAATCTTTTAATTACATTTAACAAATTTAAAGAAACAATATATATTTGTTAAAATATTTTTGGTACTATCAACTCCCTTCTAAGTTATAAAGACAGTCCCTCTATTTTCAGAAGAGAGTTGGTAGTTATTTTTTTTAATTTAATGAATTATTATTTTTATTTATTTATTTTATATTGAATTATTATTAATATAATTGTGAATATCTATTTTTGAATTTATATTTTATTTTATTTATTTTAACTTTATCTTACTCAACTTCATCAGGGTTGGATTATTTGTTGTCTTCTTCTATTATTATAAATTTCTTGTTTTTTTTAGATATTATTTCTGTTAGATTGTTTAATATTCCAAAATATTCTTCATTTTGTAATATATCTCTTATTTCAATTATTTCTAATCTTCTTCTTATTTCTCCATGTTCTTCATTTTCTATAGTATTTTCACAATGTAACACTATATATGCTCTGGTGTACCTAGTTCTCCACATTCACAATATGCATCATCTTTTAAGTTAAATCTTTCCAAATATGTTGGATACGGTCCATGCCCTGTTAAAAAGTGTACTAAACCTTGTTTTGGATTAAAATAATTTGGAATGTTTTCTAATATTGCTATAAAATTGTATAAACGTCTAGATTTTGTTGAATTTTCCCATTCATTTTGTCTTTTTCTATTTATTATTTCTTTTGATTCTCTTTTATTTTTTATATCTAATCCTATTATTTGTATTATTTTTTCATATTTTTCTTTTTTTAGCCAATAATTACATGCTCTTTTTTGTGTTTCTAAATGCATTGGCATTACTCCAGTTAAAACTGTGAGTGCCTGTGTTGCAGTTGTTCCAAATGCTCCCGTCATTCTTACAAGAATTCCTCTCTGAGCTCTATTTAATTTTTCTGCATTTTTTTTATTTATTAATCTATGTGCCCATATACTTAAACCGTACCCTACAATTGATGCAAGTATTGTACTTAGGTATATTCTCATCTGTCGGAACGAAATTCTATATTCCTTCTGTGTTAGACTAGCAATGCTATGCATGATCTTTGTTGCTTTTTCACAGACACAACTCATGTGTTTTGTAAATAATTTTTGTTCGTCTATTATAATACCTAAATATCTTGTTTCCTTTTTTCTTTTTATTGTTTTCCCTCTAATTTTTATAATTGGATCTCTTTCTAAATTTCCTTTTATTAAACTATATGTTGTTTTTGAATCTGATATTGTTAATTTTACTTTATTCATCCAATCATTTACTCTTATTAATACTTCATTAGATTTATTTTCTAATTCTCTTCTTGAGTTTGCATCTATGATCAACAATAAATCATCTGCATATGCTATACTTCCAAGCACTTCAGGATCTATAGTCAATTGTTCCAACAGTTCCTCTAGCATTACATCCCAGAACATAGGTCCACATACTGATCCTTGTGGACATCCTTTTGTCTTTTGTCATATGTTTTGTCTTTTTTCCTGTTGGACAGCTTAGGCTTGCATATCGGTCTTGACAGTAGTTTCTGAGACTTCCGTACAGATTCTTTGGACATCTCGTTCTTCGAAGTCTTTCAAAGAATGACGGCCATCAAAGATTGTCAAAAGCCCCAGACACGTCTATAAAGATCATTAAAACATACTTTTTTATGCTTTCATTTACTATTTCAAATACTTTATTTATTGCATCTTCTGTTGATCTACCTTTCCTAAAACCATACTGACCAGGATGTAATCCAATTTCTGTTCTTATTTGATTTAATTTTTTACATAGTAATTTTTCTTGTAATTTTCCCATTGTATTCAATAAACCTACCGGTCTATATGATTTCGGTAAGGCAGGATCTTTATCTTCCCCTTTATGTATTATTATAACTTCTGCTTGTTTAAAATTATTGGGAAACCTTCTTTGTCTAAGACATTCATTATATGAATGATATTAGTACTGGAATTATTTGTTCCGACAATGCTTGAAGTATTTCAACATGAATATTATCCGGTCCAGGTGCCTTCTTTCTTTTCATTTCTCTCATACTTTCATATACTTCTTCTTCTGTGAATTCCTCTATTTCTCTTTCTTTTTCTATTTGGTATTCTTGTATCATTTCTTCTCTTATATTTCTTTGTTCTAATGTTTCTCCTTCTAATTTATCTGGAGGTAATAATACTGTCACGGTCTCTGGCGCCGAAGTGTCTGAAACCCTGTTCGTCGGCGAGACAGCTATTTACGTATCGGCATATCTAGAAGAATCACCGAATACACCTTTTTTTATTGCTTTGTAAATAATACATATCTTTCTAGTCAATTAAATTAAACTTAGTGCCTAAAAACATAAACAATAAAATAGTAGAGTCAACCACGTAAAAAGACAATTACGCCACAATACATTAAGTTATGTTTCGTCCGATTCTTCCCAATTTTCTGTAAATGTTCCATCTTCTTTTTTTAAAGTAGAAAGCATTGTCGGACATCTAATTTTTTTAGAAACTATTTTATATGGTATTCCCCACATATCTATTTCTAAGTGTCTGGATACGAAGTTTTCCCAACTTTTAGCTTTTGTTATTTTTATTTCTTGTTTATATTCTTGTTTTAGCTTTCTATACTTTAGTGATTAATTTATTATTATTATTATCCCGGTTATTTAAGGCGTTCTTCGCCTTCCAGTTTCCAGTTTCCAGCTTCGTCGGTCGTTCCATTCGCCAGGGTAAAGATTCCTTTCCGATATTGCCTTCCGAATGCCGCCTAGCCATGACTGTTTCGGCCTTCCTCTCTTCTTTCTTTCCCTTGGCGTCCATTTTAGAATTTATTTTGGCAGTCTGTCGTCGTCCATTCTTTCTACATGGCCATACCAGATCAGTTGTCTCCTTTGAATTTCGTCTATGATGGTTGACTTGATTCCAATTATATTTCTGATTTGGTCATTTTGTATTCTTTCAAGCCTTGATTTTCTGGCCGATCTTCTCCAGAAGTCCATTTCCAATGCAAGTAGGCGTTGTTCCAGGGATTTAGTAAGTTGACATGTTTCGCATCCACAGAGCACTATACTTTTAAAAATCGAGTTAAAGTTAAGATGTTTTCTTTGATTATATAGTTCTTTTGACCATAGCATCGGGCTTAGGCATCCAATCACCCTTTTTCCTTTCACGATCCTTTTCTCTATCTTTTTTTCGGTACCCCCACTCTTGTTGATTGTTGTTCCCAAATAAACATATTCCTCGCAGTTCTTGATTGTTTCTTGTTCGTTAACTATTAGATCATCCACTTCAGTCCCGATGCATAAGTATTGCGTTTTGTTTCTATTTACAGAAAAGCCCCACTCTTCGTACGTTTGAAATAACCGTCTTGTCATGAATTCTAAATCTTTCTTATCCGCTGCTACTACGACTTGGTCGTCCACGAAATGTAGAGTATACAATGTTGTATCATCGTCAAGTTGAATTCCCATCCCTGAACAAGATCTTCTCCAGTGTTTTAGTGCTTCATTTAGTGATTAATTTCAATTATGATTAAGAATGCATGATAGTCGAGCCAGGTTCAGAAGAAGACGTAGTGGAAAACTAAATCCACAGTTTTCTGTCGAACGGCACGAGCACAACACTGTTGGGTTTTGGTGCGAGTGCTATTGCTTATGGTTCAAGATCACCTTTTCATCAGAGAAGTCATGAGAGGTTACCGATCATTCAATGTTGGGGTGCTTCAGGAGACGCTAATTGAGAAATGTAACGAGATACTCTCTGAGGATATTTACCACCTTATTAGAAGTCAGCACAGATGCATTCAGGTGTATGTTTTCCACCGAGGAGAAGCCACATATTATTTATTCATTTACCCGTGTAACTTGTTTGCAGGAGGTTTGCAATTGAAAGCAGTTGGACTAGATAATATTCCTATCATGAAACATGGTCATACCGATGTCAACCCCCTTTAGTGATATGGATATGTACTGCAGAGTGTCTTCCCAGTTTTTTTTTAGTCTTCATCTCTTACGCATCCTAGGAACCAACAGATCAGCAATTCTTCGTATTGGGCGATTAACTTCTCGAAGGTGACCAAACCATCTAAATATTATTCGCTCCCATTTTAACATCACTTGGAGCTACCTCTAAACTTCCCTTAGATCCCAAAAATTCCTCCCTCTATCTTAATTTTATCCGTTATGTCAGTAAAATGAAGTTTGGATACAGCACATCTGCATGAGATCAAAATACTTCAAACAGATCTTTGCGAGGTTCGAGACATAATCGGTGATCTAGACCACAGTTTTTGAGTGAATAAACTCGATGGGAAGAACTGCAAGAGACATCAAAATCAAAAACTTGGGAGCTTGAAGAAATTTCGAAAGAGAGCTATCCGTCAACGTAGATAAAAGTAAAGCCCTAATACAAGCAAGGAAACAATAAAGCTTGCTTGATTTGACAATAGGCGAGGCTAATATTTAAGTAGTAAAATAGTTCACACACCTGGGTGCACACAAAACTGAGGAAGATAGCGAGGAGGAGGAAATACGGAAAAGAATAATGCTTGCTATCAAAGCAAACTTTCCTTTGTCGCAGATGTTTGGATCCAAAGACATCCACCCGTGTTGAGCTGCCCCCCCCCCCACTTGCAAAAATTAAAAACAAATAGCCCTGATTTACTACCTATTTATGAGCTTTCATATTCCGCAAACTAAAAATTTTGAGCTTGTTCCACTGAGCAGGAATTTAATACATTAGTGGGGGGCGGCTGAGTCAGCCCCCCACTGCTTAAAAATACGAATATTGAATAGGTTTTTGCGGCAGAATTAAGAGCTATTTATGAGTTCTTGAAATTATATAGTTTCGATTTTTGAGCTCATCCCCTTCACCCCCAAACAACCCTTTAATTGATTTAACTTAAGAGAAAAATGCCTTAAAATATTTAAATGCTTAAAATATATCGTATTGCGGATATAATTCCTATAGCTTATATACTCTAAGAATAAACTATTAAATCACGTGCATTTCGATTATTGAGCTACAACCCCTTCGCAAGAAAACCACCCTATCTTCCCGGCTTAAGAGAAAGTTGTACTTAAATGCATTAAATGAATTATTTGGCGACCACATATCATTTAATAATTTATAAGCTTCCAAATTACGCGCATTTAGATCAGTAAATTGGAATTTATTTTGTACAGTGCAGTCACTGAAGGTAAAAATCAACGATTACTTTCAATTTCGGTGAACCTTCATCGATTTTCACGAAAATTGGTCAGTGGTTAGAGTATACCTCAAGAAACAAAGGTGACATGGTAACACCTTGCGCCTATACCCTGAGGGTGGATACCGCCCCTTCTCGCGGGTGAAAATTATTTTATAAAAAATAACTTCACAAATCTATAAAAGAACAAATTATAAGCAAAATTTATTATATAAAGTTACTAAAATAAGTCAATACTTTTTAAGATATTTAAGATCAAAAATTTTAAATACTCGTGAAATAATGCATGTTTTAAAGCAGGTTTTCGTTAATCACTGAAAAACTCTAAGTTTTTACAAAAAAGTTAATAGTATACCTTATATAATTTATATATATAAATATATAAATATATTATATAAATATTATAATTCGTATACCTTATATTCTAAGAATAAACTCTTAAATCACGCGCCTTTCGATTATTGAGCTACAGCCCCTTCGCAAGAAAACCATCCCATATTCCGGGCTTAAGAGACAGTTGTACTTAAAATAATTTAAATGAATTATTTGGCGACTAGATATCGTTTAATAATTTATGAGCTCGCAAAATATACGCATTCCAATTATTGAATTGCCATTTTCTTTCTGTAGTGCAGTCACTGAAGGTAAAAATCTACTATGACCTTCAATTTCGGTAAATCTCCATTCATTTTCATGAAAATTAGTGAGCGGATGTTGATGCTATCAACTTTTTCTGGAGCTCATTTTTGATAGGTATTTCTAAGTACTTTGAGAAGTATTTAGTACCTAAGTGTTATAAAATACATCTCTCTCCGGTTATTTAAGCTTGAATCCTTAGATTTAAACAGTCGCAGAAAAAATATACACTTAATTACCAATAACTTACTTTAAATTAACATTAAAGGGTTTTCAAGTAAGCAATTTATTATATTTTTTATCAGCTTTAATTTTAGTGATGAAAACTTTTTTGTAAAAACTTATAGTTTTTGAGTTATTTATTAAAAATAGCTTTAACCTTCCGATGACCAACCTTTTTTTGTTACACGGATGACCAATGGGGGGGAGGGGGGAAATTACCCAGGTCAAAAATGTCAAAAATGACAATTAACAAAAAAATGAAGTTTTTTTTCTTTTTTTTTTAATACTTTTTTTTTGCATGGACTTTATGTCATTCAGCCAGTCACAACATGAGTATTAGTGTCATGTGTAGTGTGTATGTTGAGTGTATTGTTATTTTGCAAAGTCGACGTCATTAGCGTAAAACTACTGGGAATTACACACAATAGACGGTATTTTACTAAACATTTCAGAAAATTTTTTAAAAAAATAATGAGTTAAAAATTGAAAATACTTTTGAATTTATTAAAGAAAAACATACGCTGGAGTCATAATTTCCCCCGCTTGGTCATCCGAAGGTTAAAGCATGCATTTTCTTTCACAAAAATTAAAATATTTGATCTTTAATAACTCAAACAGTATTGATTTATTAATAACATTATATAACAAATTTTGCTTAAAATTTGCCCCTCTCTCGATTTGTGGGGATATTTTTAATAAAGTAATTTTCACCCCCAGGAAGGGGTGACATATACCCCAGGCTAAAACCGCAAGTTGTTATTGTCAATTCGTGAAATTGAATGGAGATTTACCGAAATCGAAGGTCATAGTTGATTTTTACCTTCAGTGACTGCACTATAAAGAGAAAATGGCAATTCAATAATTGGAATGCGTATATTTTGCGAGCTCATAAATTATTAAACGATATGTAGTCGCCAAATAATTAATTTAAATTATTTTAAGTACAACTCTCTCTTAAGTCGGGAATATGGAATGGTTTTCTTGCGAAGGGGTTGTAGCTCAATAATCGAAAGGCGCGTGATTTAAGAGTTTATTCTTAGAATATAAGCTATACGAATTAAACTACTATTAACTTTTTTGTAAAAACTTACAGTTTTTCAGTGATTTACGGAAAACCGCTTCAAAACATGCATTTTTTTTTCAAGAATAATTAAAATCTTTGATCTTTAATAACTTAAAAAGTATTATATAACTATATATAAGTATTATATATAACTTTATATAATAAATTTTGCTTTTAATTTGTTCTTTTATTGATTTGCGCAGTTATTTTTTATAAAATTATTTTTACCCCCCAGAAGGGGCGGTATCCACCCTCAGGGTAAAGGCGCAAGATGGTACCATGTCACCTTTGTTTCTTGACGTATCCTCTAACCACTGACCAATTTTCGTGAAAAACGATGAAGGTTCACCAAAATTGAAGGTAATCGTTGATTTTTACCTTCAGTGACTGCACTGTACTAAATAAATTGCAATTTACTGATCTAAATGCGCGTAATTTGGAAGCTTATAAATTATGAAATGATATTAAGTCGCCAAATAATTAATTTAATGCATTTTAAGTACAACTTTCTCTTAAGCCGGGAAGATAAGGTGGTTTTCTTGCGAAGGGGTTGTAGCTCAATAATCGAAATTCACGTGATTTAATAGTTTATTCTTAGAGTATAAATATAAGCTATAGGAATTATATCCGCAATACAATATATTTTAAGTTTTCTCAGCATTTTTCTCTTAAGTTAAATCAATTAAAGGGTTGTTTGGGGGTGAAGGGGATGAGCTCAAAAATCGAAACTATATAATTTCAAGAGCTCATAAATAGCTCGTGATTCTGCCGCAAAAACCGATTCAATATTCCTATTTTTAAGTAGTGGGGGGGGCTGACTCAACCCCCCACTAAAGTATTAAATTCCTGCTCAGTGGAACGAGCTCAAAATTTTTAGTTTGCGGAATATGAAAGCTCATAAATAGCTCATAAATCAGGGCTATTTGTTTTTTGATTTTTGCAAGTGGGGGGGGGGCAGCTCAACACGGGTAAGACATCCATTTCTTTTCCAAGTAAAGTTTAAAATATCATACGACCAGAAAAAGCAAAAAGCGTAGAAACATAGATAAAGACAATAGACCTTATTATGTAATACTTTTGAAAGAAAGATATTAAGTAGGATATTGGGACCCATTTGCGACAATGGTATATGGAGGATAAGTTTCCACCACGAGTTATACTAATATGTATTACAAACAATCCTCTACAGAAAATTATGCAAAAATACAAAGATTGCGCTGGCCAAGTGGAACGCTTAGCGGAACTATGGTGAGACGTCCGCCAGTCGAAAGACCAAGAAAAAGGTGGAAAGAGATATTGAGGTTGGATAACTGGAGCAGAGTAGTCAGGGAGAGAGATACTTGCAGACGGATGCTGGTGGAGGCCAGGGCCCGCCTTGGGTTTAGCGCCATAAGAGAGAAATCGGCTATTGTGCGGGAACGAAAAAAAAACCAAAGTTGCTTACTTAATGAATAGTTACTACAGAGCTAAAGCTTTGCAATTTGATATAAAATATTTTACAAATTAAAAAGTATACTTTTTCTATCGGTTCAAGAGAATCTATAAACTACACGAATTTTATTTCTAATTCTAATCGGTATACTCAAGGATAAAAATGTTATTAAGTGTTAGCTATATTATCATTATCCTGCTTGTATTATCTACAAGTTCAGGAACAAAATCTTTCAAATCCGCATTCTAATTTTTTTTAATCGGTAAATAAAGGATGTGGATACTTCAGTTATCGTCATAATTGGAACAAAAATTTAAAGTCGTTACTAAGGAAGTTTTTTGGTATGATGTAACCTATTCTTATGATTTCCTTTACGTGCAATAATTAAAACTGCCAAATAATTTGTTACAATTATTGGGCTCAATTGTACAAAATTATTTTTTCTTTCGGTTCTAGGTTTATTAGATCAAATATCTATTCATTTTTTGTATATTCTGGTTATTGTCAGTTATGCAATTTCTGACAATGCTGCACATTGCATCGTTTTCATTCTTTTGTTTGATCCTGTCTTCATTGACGCTCTTCTTCTTTTCCTTGTCCTCGAATCAGATAAGACTCGTTAGTCTTTGGCACTTGGTTGTAAGATCTATGTAACCTATCTTGTTTTTCCTCTGTTGTTTGACTTTATTCGTTATTGCTATCTCCTTTTTTACTATTGTCAATAGTCGAGGAAATGGAACTGAAAAAATGGCAAAACCTCGCAAAGTTCATTTTCTATATTGAGTTCTTATACGCTTTTGGTTTTTTAAAAGTGAAAACTACCCCTAATTTTAAAAAATTATAAAATGACATTTTAAATTTTAATATTGTCAACATTTGCTTCTTATTAGTTACATAATGATTGTTTTATGCTTTAAGATTTAATATCATAATATTTCAACCCTTAAAACTACCCTTGTTGAAGCTATATATAAAAAATACACTTATCCTAAAAGAATAATTTCGGCTTGCATCAATTTACATAAAAATTTGGGATTAGGATTATCTCACCCTGTACTTCACATTTTATATCATGCTCAAGGGCGTTGATTATTTTTAGGGGTGTAAACTACCCCTTATTTTCAAAAATTATATAAAAATATTGTAAATTTTAATGTGGGTAAAATTTGGTTTTGATTGGTTAAATAATGATTGTTTTATGCTTTAGGATATAATATCATAATATTTCAACCGTTAACAACCACCCTTAACAACATTGCAGTTTTTATAAATAGATAATTTAATAGATCTATACTTACAGAAAAAAAAATAGAATTAAAGAATTACAAAAACATTTTTATTTACACAAAAATATAAATTTACAAATATATACAAATACAAATAGTTTTTTAGTCATCTTCCAGTATACGAACCGGTCCTGTGGTATTATATACAATTGAATGCTCTATAAGGGGACTATTCGAATTTTTCGAAAAAAAATTGTTTTATAAACATAGCTACTTCATTTTTCGCGATAAAAGTTTTTTCAAGAACGATTTTGTAGGATTCTTGAAGAACTATAAGAATATGTAAATTAAATTCCGTAAGATATCTTAGTTTTTAATTGGGGTGGGTTTAAAAGGCTCGAATAAGGGAGTGTTTGCTCGTAAATAGAGGTTTAAACGGCTATATCCCGCTCACTGTTCACTGTAATGAAAATCTATGTACAAGTAAATTTTAGTTATTAAAAAATCTACAAATCATCAATCTATCATTTTTTTCGTATCTCCAGTATTTTCGGAGATATTTTAAAGAAAAAGGTAAAAAATACTAAATGGCAAAAAACCATTTTTTCTTTAAACTAAAATTTTTCTAAAATTAGGCATTTTAAATAGGCCAAGCTTTTTGGGTGTTACACTTTATATTATAGTACAGTATTCAGTATAAAAATATAAATAGAATTACAGAAAGGTGAAGACCAATTTTTAATTAGGACGGTATTTAGGGGGTTGTTTTCACTGATTTTTTCGTATAGAAAAGCCGGTACCGACCTTTTTTTGATCACAAGGCGCTAAATTTGTATGCTAGAAATTTTTATTGTTTTTTTT
This sequence comes from Diabrotica virgifera virgifera, assembly GCF_917563875.1. Lineage (NCBI taxonomy): Eukaryota > Metazoa > Arthropoda > Insecta > Coleoptera > Chrysomelidae > Diabrotica > Diabrotica virgifera. The sequence continues at coordinate 73,135,871 of NC_065449.1, read as the reverse complement.
TTGGAAATCACTAATTGTATACTTGATCTAAATTTTCCTCGAAAAATGCAAAGTTTTCCCGTTATTTGGCTTTGAATAAATATTTCAAATTATGCATTTGACGAAAAAAGCTAACCTTTAAAATGTCGTATCTCGGTTTTGTATTGGTCGTAAAAATATTCTAGAAAAATAATTTGGTTTGTGTTACTAAAAGATACAATTTTGATATCTACTTTTGATATCTATTTTGATATTTTTTCGTCGAAAAACTGTTACTTTAAAGCCCGAATGACTCGAAAAATATTAGTTTTACGAAGAAAATGTAAAATACATTTTTTCTTAGAATTACTTTTTACATCGACATACATGGTTAAAATGTAATAAAAAGTTCCCACCCCCGAGATGAGGTGGCAACCACCCCCAAGGTTTTAGCGTAAAGCGGCATGATATAGAAAATGATCCTTGAACTATTCCCTACCTTCTGTGAAAATTTCAAGTATATCCATGCTGGACGAAAAAATGGCGAGCCAAAATGCTTTATTTGCTTCCTACAAGTATTCTCTCGTTTTTAAATTTATTCTTAAGGCCTATTTTATGACAGGTATTCTTCTTGTGGCTTAATATCTAAAATTGTTTTGATGCTCACTGGTGTCCCCGTTTCTTTGTGTTTTTTAAGGCGATACGCGCAAAATCTTGGTCCAGTGATATTTGAATGCATTAAATTTTTTCGAATCCTGAGAAAACTAATAAATATTTTTGAAAAATTTAAATGCAGAATGAAAGATCACATTGTTACCGAGGGCCGAGAAAACCTTAGAATAAACAAAATGTTTCTTTTGAATGGAATATTTGAAATTAATAATCACACTAAATTTTCTTTTTTTTTACTCCAGTAATTTATTAAAATTCGGAAATGTTTAAAAAAGTTCGTGATCAACTTTTTGCAACAATCCATAAACTGATAGTTCTTATATGGCAGAATTAATTCATACCAGAAGAGTGGCTAAAGGGAGTAATATGTCCGTTGCATAAAAAAGGTGATTAACTGGATTCTAGGAACTATAGAGGCATTACTTTATTAGCATCTGCATATAAAATCTTCGGCAATGTATTATTTGAAAGACATAAACATTTTAGAAAGGATATTGTAGGTCAATACCAATGCGGATTTACTGCTGGAAAGTCAACTATACATCAAAGATAAGCACATAGGCAGATTCTAGAAAAGTCCTAGAATATAACATAGATACCCACCATCTCTTCGTCGACTTCAAAGCAGCCTATGACAGTGTTAAAAGAAGCGCATTATATATTGCAATGATAGACTTTGGGATCCCACCTAAGTTAGTTAAGTTGACCCAACTAACAATGCAAAACTTAAGCTCGTGCGTTAGAATTCAAGGAGAAAACTCTATGTTCTTTGACGTTAATAATGGTCTAAGACAGGGAGACGCGCTGGCGTGTCTCCTCTTTAATGTTGCCTTGGAAAAGACAGTCAGAAAATTAAATATTAGAATGAATGAAACTAATTTTAATAGATCGACGCAAATTCTCGCATTCGCTGACGATATAGTTATAGTGGGCAGAAGTATGAGAGACATGCTGCAGTGTTTTACAAGGCTTGCGGACGCGGCAAGTGAATTAGGACATGTGGTAAACGAGGAAAAAACCAAATATATGTTGGTTTCTAAAAACTGCCGAAATATCCAACAGAGAATTCAAATTAACAATCACACCTTTGAGCAAGTCAAGGAATTCACATATCTTGGATCGCTAGTAAACTCAATAAACACGACAAGCGATGAAATCAAAAGACGCAGAGCAATAGCAAACAGAACTGTTCACAGTCTCCATAAATATTTAAAAAAAAATATAAAACGTGCAGTAAAGCTTAATATATAGAAGACCTTAATAAGGCCGGTTTTGATATAAGGAGCTGAAACGTGGACCCTATCTCAAAGTGATGAAAGACTTCTTGGTATTTTTGAGAGAAAAATTCTTAGAAAGATTTTTGGGGCAGTAAATGAAAATGGGCTATGGCGTCGAAGATACAACTTTGAACTGTATCAGTTATATACCGATCGAGATATTGTGAAATTCGTTAAAGTGCAGAAACTTAGATGAGCTGGACACATTGCTAGGATGTCAGACCACGAAAACACTAAGAGATTAACATTTTCAAAACCAGAGGGTACAAGAAGTAGAGGACGACCACGAAGAAGATGGATGGATTGATGATGTTGAAGAAGACCTAAAAATTCTAGGGGTCAGAAGATGGAGAGAAGTTGCCAGGAATCGACAGGAGTGGCGACTTCTTTGTGAGCAGGCCAAGATCCACAACGGACTGTCGAGCCACCTATGATGATGATGAATTTATTAAAATAAACATTATAAATATTTTCAGGGATTTTTTCAGGATTTGAACAAAAATGAATGCATTTAAATAGCATTTAACCAAGATTTTGCTCCTGTCCCTTAAGTACTAAGTGCATTTAAAATAATGCCGTAAATATACAGACTGTAACAAAAAGGCATCTCCTAAAATTAAATCAGATATTCTGGGGCTAAAAGTAGTTCGATTGAACCTAACTTAACTTAGTACAAATATGCACATAATAAAAGTTACAGCACTTTGAAGTTACAACATTAAAATCGATTTTTTCCGATATATCGAAAAGTTTTAGAGATTTTTTATTGAAAATTGACATGTGGCATTATTATGGCAGGAACGTCTTAAAAAAATAAAAGTGAAATTTGTGCAGCCCATAAAAAATGTATGGGGGTTTTGTGTACGTTCCGATTAAATTATTACTGTTAGTCCAGGAACCGAAGCATTTCACCTCGCAATTTTTACAGAATGGATCGATTTGCTTGAAAATTTGAGAATAAGTAGTGGATAGTTCAAGGATCAAAATCTATATGATGCCGAAGAGCGCTTTTACCATGGGTCGGTTGCCACCCCATCTTATGGGTGGAAATTTTTTATTATATTTTGACTGCGGAAGTTGATAAAACATTCATTCTAAGCAAAAAATGTTCTATACATTTTTTTGATAAATTTAATACTTTTCGATTTATTAGCTATCGAAAATGTTAGTTTTATATAGAAAAAATCAATGTTTTTCGATATATATACATTTACCATTCACTCAATTTTTGCCGTAGAAAAATTTTTTCAAACCAAGTTCTTGGGAATTAACTAACCAATAATTTCATATAAAAGCATTTTTTCGTATATCTGATGCTAATCTTTCTATTTTGAAGGAAATGGCATTTTTCACCAAACTACAAAGAGTCATTATTCGATTTTAACTCTAGTTTTTTAAAAACTAATCATTCTAAACCAGTCAAACTTTTAAAATCTATTAATAATACATAAATAAAGAAGAATTAATAAGACCAATCGCTAGAAGCAAAGCTACCTTACGTTATTATGCTTCCAATTGGATTTCTTTTTTTTTTTTTAAATATATTGATTTTTTAAAGGTAACCTTTTTAATTTTTATCTTAGAAAGTTTGTTAAAAAATAATTTTGTAGGTTTTTACAAGGTCTATAAGACTGTTAATACCAAATCCTTTTAAAATGCTCAGTCGCAAAAAGTGGTGACTTTGAAAGGGTTGGTAAAGGTGATTTTTGCATGTTATTACAAGTTTTAATTGTCAATAGCTCACTCAATTTTTACTGTAGAGAAAAATTTTGCAAACCATGTTCTTGAGAATTAAATAAGCAACAATCTTATATTTAAATATTTTTTGTATCTCTGATCATAATCTTTATATTCTGAAGAAAAAGGAATTTTTTACCAAACTTCAAAAATTCGATATTTGCTTTTGACTCCATTTTTTTTTAAACTAATCATTCTAAACCAGTTAAACTTCTAGAACCTATTAATAATACATAAGTAAAGAAGACGCAATAAGGTCAATGACTAATTTTAATCAGGGTGGTGATTAGGGGTTTGCTTTCGATCACTTTTTCGCTGAAAAATATAGGGTCTGATATTCTTTTCATTATAAGCCGCCTAATTTTTGAGCTAAAGACTTTTTTATTTCTGAAGATAGATATTTTGAAATACTTCAAATTAGTTTAAACAAGTGATCCTCGAAAAATGCATAGTTTTCCCGTCTTTTGACTTTTAATTTAAACTACAATATTTATCATTTGCCGAAGAAGACCTAACATATAATAAAGTATAGCTCGATTATTGTTGGTCTTAAAGAAAATTAAAAAAAAAACGGTTTTGTTGATTTTTTCAAAAGGTACATTTTTTTTAAGCAAAGTTGTTTTGATAAAACAAAAACTTTTTGAGTTATTTGCAGAAAACTGATTAAAAACATTAATTTTTTTAATATAAAACTAACACTTTCGATAGCGAATAAATAGAAAACTATTAATTTTATCAAAAAAATGTATAGAACATTTTTTGCTTAGAATGAATGTTTTTACCAACTTTTGCGGTTAAAATATAATAAAAAATTTTCACCCCCGACATGGGGTGGCAACCACCCCCATCGTAAAAGCGCCTTTTGGCATCATATAGATTTTGATCCTTGGACTATATATATATATATATATATATATATATATATATATATATATATATATATATATATATATATATATATATATATGATCGGTTTAGAACATCTTGCGGCGTTGTCCGATTCCCAAATTCCATTCCTTCCTATTTTGCCACAGGTCATCCCTGATGTCTCGCGCGCTCATCGCTTTCCGGATGCCGGTGGTCCAATTAACTTTCGGTCTCCCTCGCTTCCGATGTTCAGGAGGTTGCCATTCCAGACATTGTTTTGGAAGTCTCTCGTCATTCATTCTGTTTACGTGTCCATACCAGATCAGTTGTCTTCTCTCTATATCTTTCATTATTGTTCCTTCTATTCCCATTCGATTTTTAATGTCTTCATTTCTGATATGTTCTCTTCTGGATATACGTAATGACCTTCTGATTGCATCCATTTCCACTACTTCAATTTTGTTTTTGTTTTTTTCTGTAAGCCTCCAAGTTTCAGCATCATATAATAAACTACTCTTAATCATAGTTTCGTAGATATTAAATTTTCTCTTATTCGATATTTGAGTACTCCAAAGAATATTATTGAGACATCGGATTGCTCTTTTTGCTTGTATAATTCTGGAAGTAATTTCTTTGTCATCAGTTCCAGTTTTATCAAATGTTACTCCTAGATATTTATAATCTTGGCAGGCTTTAATTTTTTGATTATTTTCCATAGTAAGATGAATATCGTTCTCTTCTGAACCAACACATAAGTACTTTGTTTTATCTATATTGACGTCCAATCCCCATCTTGAATATTCCTCGACCAACTTACGCATCATGTATTCTATGTCTTCCCTGTCGTTTGCTATTACGACCTGGTCGTCCGCGAACTGGAGCGTGTAGAGGCATGTATTGTTTAGCTCGATGCCCATTCCATTTACTTTCCTCTTCCAACCTTTAAGTGCTGCTGCAACGTAGATTTTAAACAGGGTCGGAGATATGCAACATCCTTGTCTAAGCCCCTTAGTTACTGGAAAGCTGTTAGTAAGTGAGTTTCCTATCTTTACTCGTGAACGTGATCCTGCATATAGATTTTTTAATGCATTGGTGAGAGTGTAGCTTACTTGTGAAGCATGTAGAACTTCCCATTTAAGGGTATGTTATCATAAGCTTTTTGTAAGTCAACGAATATCAAGTGCACTTCTCTGTTTCTGGCTGTTTTTTTCTCTATAATTTGTTTTAAACTAAATACGTTGTCTGTACAGGAGCGGCCAGCTCTAAAGCCCCCTTGGACTATCCACTACTTATTCTCAAATTTTCAAGCAAATCGATCCATTCTGTAAAAATTGCGAGGTTTTGTCCTATTTTAAGCTTAATTACTTGGACTATGTAGCAAAATTAGTCAAACAATGTTTTTAAAGGTTTTTGACTCTTAGTACTTGTTCGATATGCTACATAGAGATGTTTTGAACATTTGCAAAATCTACCAGATATTTGTATAAATATGGTATAAGTAAAAATTATAGGATTAGTTAACCATTTAGAAAAATATGTCGTGATTTTTACAAATTTTTAAAATATCCCGATATAAACTGGTTAATGGATAAATAATTTATCTGTTTGGGGGGGGGGGGGGGTTAAGGGAACAAAATCACCATAAATTTTTTATGGGGTGCACAAATTTCTATCTGTCAAATGCCTGTCATGAGAATGTCTCCAATAGCTTTCGATATATATATTGAAATAAATCGATTTTTTTTTTCTAATTTCAACGGGCTGTAACTTTTTTTATGTGCACATTTACTAAGGTAAGTTAGGTTCCATCGAACTATCTCCCAGAATGTTTGTATAATTATTATGACCTGCCTTTTTGTTACACCCTGTAGTTCATCCCCATAAGACACCTTTTTTATGTGTCCTAAAGTTCTCGTTCGGAGGGAGATGTTGCCACCGACCGAACCTTGCTTTTAACCCGGTCTATATAGACATTTGAAATAACAAAAATTGCCGGAGAGCCAAATTTTGGTGGAGAGCTAGGGTATACCATAACCAATAAAGTATTAAAAGTCCCCATCGATCCCATATGTGCAACAAAAGTTATTCGGGGTCAAAGGTAAAAATTTTAGATTTTTTGAATTTTTTTCAAAAGTAAGTTTTATCAAAAAAGAACCTTAAACCAAAGTTGTAGATCTTAAAATTCTCTACAAAAATAGTCCTTACTATTTTTTTCCTAAGAGTTGCCATTACTGAGATATCGCGATTCTAAGAGTCACATTATACATGATATGCACACGTTTCTACACCACCTGTGAGGTATAGTGTACTCGGCGCGTTTTTCTGACCTTGGTTTCCCCTGTAGGCTTACTCCACTAACTGTTTTGACAATTTTAGGATAGTCTAAGGAAACAATACCGGTCAAGTTCTAGATATTACCTTATTATTGATATTGATTATTGATATTGCTATTGATTATTAGGTTAACTATTGTTTTGATTTCTTTAGATATTTTAATCAGATTCAAATTCTTGAAAGTCTACTTCAGCAGTCAAGTCTTCTTTGATTTTATCTTCTTCCTCTTCCTCTTGCTGGATGTTCAAAACTTGTTCAAATGTGACTGAGTCATTGGTCTCTTCATTAAAATTACAGGAGTCTTCCTCTGTTGTACTAAACTTGACATTTGAGCAAGACTGACCTTGGCAGTTGGTACACGCTAGAGAACACAGCAACCCGACTTTTTTACATTCAACTTTTTTTTTACATCAAACCTTTTTTGCAATGGCAAAAAATAGTGTTAATGAGTTTTTATGGAGCAGGTGGGAGTAAGGTTTTAATCGGTTCCAGAGTATTATCTATTAATTTCCAACCCAAGTCTTTTGGATTCAGTTCATTGCCTAGCCCAGTGGCGGCTGGTCTGTCAGTGAAGGGGGAGGTCATATCCGGTGGTTCCAGATTTTTTTGGAAAAACAAGACCTACAAATCCGATTTTAAATAATTTCCTATTCCATCATCTGTATTGGTTTCTTATAACTTATTTTGCAATATGTTGTTTAAATTTAAGCGGATCTTTATTTGTCAAGTAAATATGAAATTAGTAAAAGGAACAAGTCTTCATTACTAATTGTCAAATAAATCAGATAAATAGTATGATATAATATGTAATTATAACAGCCAGAATATCAACAAGCTACTTAAACTCAAAACCTAAAATAAATAAAAACTTCCAATTTTATGTGGATTTAAAAAGTAAATCGATTCTTCTGACCTTAGATTTTGCGAAATGATCGATCACTTGCTCATTGAAAGATCGTTCGAATTAAAGATTTCTCCATAGTTAACATAGCTAAAGCACACAACCTGTCCTCTCCCATAGTATTTCTTAAAAACGTCTTGATGCGTTTTAACGTAGAAAAGCAACGTTCACTTTCCACTGTAGTCATCGGCAAAGTACATAAAACGTTCAATAATTTTACACATTCAGAAAAGGTATCACATAAATTGTTATTTATGAATAACTGTAGAATTGAAATAATCCCGCTGTTTTTATCAAAATCTTCACAATCATACATCACTTCAAGTTCGGTTTTCAGTTTGAAATAGTTTATAAGTGGATAGTTGACTTTGACTAACTTTAGTGCTTCTTCGGGAAATTTTTTCCTGTAGTCTATAAACCTTTCAGCATAAAAAAGTTGGGCAATCACAAGATGTTCACTAAAACTGAATCGATGTTGAATTTCTGATAAAACGATATCACACACTTCCAGTGAAGTTTGACGTTTTGATTCCTCATGTCTTGGTCGTTTATTAGAAACTGTCGTGCATAACGATGAGGGCTGTGAAGAATTGCTTCATACTTTGGCTCTGATTTTTTCAATGCACTCTTTAAACTTGGCAATATAGTTTCTAATATTTAAAACATCGATATTACGTTTCTGAAGTTGATTAAACAATATGTCACAATGCGGCATAATCACATGGAAAAAATCTAACCAATATAAGAAATCAGTATCTTTTAAGTAATTTTTCAATCCAATGGCTTGACTTAAAGTATTATTATCGTCTTCATTTTCTATAATTTTCTCCAAGCAAGCTAGAATATGTTTTTGATATAAAAATACAGTTTCTACGCATCGTGCATTAAAGTACCATCTGGTTGGCGCTGCTTTAGGTAGTATTACTATTACCTTCACAATTTCGTTCAAAACCGCTGTCCTCTTAGGAGATTTTTCAAAAAATGACGAAAAGCTGTGTAAACTGGCAAATAATACCTTTACACTCTTGTTCTGTCCAACCGCTTTTTGTAAAATTAAGTTTAACTGGTGGGCATAGCAGTGTACGAAAGTAGCTGAGTGATATTTTTGCTTTACTTTGTTTTGAACACCACCAAATTTTCCACTCATAACAGAAGCACCATCGAAACTTTGAGCGACTAGTGTTTCTGGAGTTTTATTTATTTCTAAACTGTCCAATTCATCCATAATAACGTTGGGCAGATTTTCTGTTTAGTTCCTATCGGATTAATAAATTTCCAGAACCTTTCGTGCACATTACCATTTAATACGTAGCGAAAAATAATGACCATCTGTGTTTTATTTGAACTATCTGTAGTCTCATCTGCTTGAACTGCAAGAAAATCGGATTGTTGAATTTCAGATTTTATTTTATGATGTACGACAGCCAACATTGACTCTAGTAAATCATTTTGTATTGACTTCGATATACCTTTAAAAACTGAACTTTTGTCTAGATGTTCTTTAAAAATTAAATCCAGTTCTGATACGAAATTTACTAAACCGCAAAATACATCGGGATTTTCTGATAATTCCGTTTCATCATGGCCTCTTAACGCGAGTTCAAACGCTCCGGAGAACTTTATATAGTCAATAATTTTATTTAAAATGTATTGGTTTTTTGTTACATTGTCATTAAAAATTTTAATTGATTGTCTATACGCACTATCTAATTGCATTCGGATGTCGGCACGGCCCAGAGTTGCAAAAGACGTGGCACTTTTCATGTGATTACCAGACAATGCATGTTTCTTTATTTTATCTTTCAAGTGTTTTAAATCAGTAACCCCCGTTTTGCACCACACTGGATCGTTAGAAAATAGTAAACACGGAAAACAATAAAATGCATTCGATACCTGACATCCACAAAGCCAGTTTGACAATTCGTACATATTTTGGCGAAAATAACGATGAACAGGTTTATTTTTGTCCATTGTAGTCTGTTTGATTTCAAGACACGGTTTTGGAATTCCGCAATCTTTAAACTTCAAACGTTCATTAAAATTTAATTTCATTTGGCGTTGGAGTTCATTTATACTAACCACTACCGACATTTTATAAAAATCTATAATAAAATAATATTAATCTCACGAACGCACTTAACTTTGAAATTTCGAACTAATCTTACTCCCTGCGTAGATAGTCACGAAAACGTTACCTACGGTCAATGACCACGATTTAGTATTATAACTTGCATAAGTGCGTATTTTCGTGAACGTTCGGAATCCCAACGCTGCATTCTCACAGTGAGGTCAAATAGATTTCTTGACCATCGTGAATGTTCGTATTTAGATGTTTAAGAGTAGTATTGTGGTAAATAAATTTGGCTTTTCGGTAACTTTGAACGATACTATTGTATTCCGAACACAGAATGACAGTATGTTTAATACAGAAAATTTTCTTTTTTTAAGGAAATAATTGCATTATAATCGTTTGATTGTACAATTATTACAGGGAGGTCATTGACCAATTGACCTAAAGGGATAACCGCCACTGGCCTAGCCATGTTTGAACTTGATAATATACTCAATACAAATTTTGAAAAGCAAATGCTGATGTTGGAGGAAGATATGTTAGTTGCACTTGTTCCTTGTTTCGCGTATATTTTACAAAAGTTTAGTATCGGCATTTATCAAGACAACTAATTTTTTTTGGAGCTCCATAAACCGCAATAAGAAAGCGAATTCCTTCCGTAATTATTGTTTGCGGTGTGGAATCAAGTTCTGTAAAAACTTTACAGCAGTCAGTCAAATCTTTTTTTTTTTCGAATAATTTAAGTACTGACGTTTTGCCCGTTCTGTACATTGATGACGTAGTGTCGCAGCCGGTTATCGCATGTAAAAATAAAATGTAATTATGGCATTTGGGATAAGCCGATAAACTTTTCGAAGAGTATATCTCTGTTCGCTGTTGAGCCCTTCGAGGTTTCAGAAAATAAAAAATTTTATCTACTGGAATGCTTGTAGTAAGCAGTACTCTCAAATCAACATCTTCACCAACTACAATTGTTGTGTTTGTTTCCTTAAATTTTTCAATTTCTGCCTCAATTATAAGGATATATGCGTCATTTTTAGCTTGTTTCAATTCAATATTCGCAGCTGTTAATTTGTCAGTTAACATGGAAATGAAAAGAGATTTATTATTAATGTTAGCGAAAAATTGTTGTTGATTCGCTGGAACAGTTATATTTTGATCAAAGATAATCTCGGAACCCGATGATGTTTTTGTGGTTCGACGACGTTGTTCTGCAGCTTTAATATTCTTTGTCGAGTCACTGTAGCCGTCAAATACCACTATAACTGTATGTCCGTAATGTCTGATAAATGGTAGACGCTCGTAATACGCACTTATGTTCACTTGAACTGAACCTTTAGCACTAAAAGAAACAGATAATATGAACAAGACCTACGGACAATACTATAGCCATTGTTTACAATAGACAATCTGTTCTTTTTTAAACAATGGTATAGCCAAACGTTTTTCAAGGCCACGTAGATAGAGGAAATTCAGTTTGGGACTGATTGTCTTTTGAAAAATATTTTATATAATATATTATATAAGAGAGACACAAATAGGCATTTATACTTGTCTTAAGTGCCACATTATGCATATGCGTGGCTTATAAATATGTGCATATTTTAATGTATAAAGTAACTTTTAGAATCGCGATATCTCAGGAATTGTAACTCTTAGGAAAAAAATTGTAAGCACGATTTTTGTAGAGAATTTTAAGATCTACAACTTTGGTTTAAGGTTCTTTTTTGATAAAACTTACCGTTTTCGAGAAAAATCCAAAAAATCTCAAATTTTGACCTTTGACCCCAAATAACTTTTGTTGCACACATGGGATCGATGGGGACTTTTAAAACTTTATTTGTTATGGTAAACTCTAGTTCTCCACCAAAATTTGGCTCTCCGGCAATTTTCGTTATTTGCCGACTATTTTGATCTCTAAGCCAAATTTAAAAAGATTTAAAAAGCTAAATAAAAAATGAAATTATTTTCGTGTAGAATACCTAAGTTAAAATAATGCATTTTTATGGGACAAGCCACAGTTGTTTTATTGAAAATTCCACACCTGTAATTTTGAACCAATCAAAATACGTTATTTTGACAGATCACCATGGCAACGGAGGTATTTTATCGGAAATTTTTTGCTCGTGGGGTACCCAACAGCGAATTATAGTGGAAATTTTTTGACGTTTACAATAACAGAACATTTTTGACAGACTGGTTTTTATTTGTTTACATAATTTAGTTTTGATTCATTTTCTATCACTTGTAGTTACTCAAAGCTTATGTAAAATTGAAGAATATACTATTTTCTATCTTGAAATGGTATTCCCATGCAACTACAATGAGTAGAAATTACGAATTTGAAAGCCTAAATAATTGCTGACAAAGCTATGGCGAGCTATTGATCTGTTCATGCAGCTTTGGATTTTCAAATGCAAATTTGGTGTGGAATTTTCTTACCGAATACCACGCGAAGTCAAATTAATATCCGGATATTTTTTTTTTGATCATGAATATTTTTAGAAAATTTCCCTCGTCTGCGACTCGGGAAATTTTCAAAATATTCATGATCTCAAAAAAATTTCCGGAAATAATTTGACCTCTAGTGGTATTACTAGTGACAATTACATTTTTAACTGAAAAGATTTAACGTCTTGATTTCCACTCCGGAACTCGTTTATAAAAAGATTAGTATGTAATATAATAGTTTATGTGTTGCTAAATTGAGGTTGATATACATGGTCATTGTGTTAGAGAAGAGCAATATTGTGGCTAAAAAGATCTGAGGGTGGATAAAAAGTGGAGAGAGAATAGTCAAATAACACCGGCAAATTCTGCTCTGAATACAAAATCTTAAGAAGCTGAATACAGTCTCGAAAATACAAACCTACAAGTAAAAAACATGGATGGCAGATGAAATGTTACGAATGTAAGAAGAAAACTGAGGAATAAACACCGCAGTAAATATAAAGAAATTCACAAACATAAATAAGAAGAACGTGCACGAAACATTAACAGTTGTTTTAAGAACACTTGATTGAGATAATAAAGGGATTGAAAGTGTCGACGGGGAAAGACTGCATGCTCTGAGTTATGTTGATGTGATGGGTTTGATAGGAAATGACCTAGGCGAAATCAACACCATGTTAGAAAAACTGGAAAAAGCCTGCAAAAAATAAGTCTAAAAAACATCCCAAAACAAAATAAATGACGAACCTCCCGCCCAATAACAATTTAAAAATTTAGAGAGACAAAGCAGAATTTGATAACTACATATACCTTGGACACGGAATTAGAATAGACAAGGACAACAAAACAGATGAGGTATCAAGGAGAATTGCACATGGATAGGCAGCATATGGAGCTCTTAAAAACGTATTTAAAAACGCCAACATACCGAATAATGTAAAGCGGCAGGTCTTTGATCAGAGTGTTCTGCCATTATGATATATGGTTCGGAAACACTGTCCCTAACACAAAGCAATGCTTTAAAACGAAGAATAGCACAAAGAGGATAGAGCGTTGAACGATAGAAGTAAGAATAAAAGACAAAATCGCAGCCGAAAGCCAACGAAACAGAAATGGAGTTGTGTACAAATGTTGTGTAGAGAGCTTGCTGATTTTAACAGAGATGGACTGGCTGACGAGAAGTTGGACTCATACTTCCCCCTCTGCATACAAACAAGGGAGGTCTCTGTCCTGCAGTGGACTTAACATGGATCACGAAGATGAGGATGGTGTGCAAAACAAAAAATTCTGCCGAAATGTGGTCAAAACTAATCACAATACATGAACAAAAGGCAGAAATATCTAGATCTAAAGAGTTACTATAGCAAAAATTTTATGAATATAAAAAGAATGAGAATACAAAAGTTGCAGAGCATATATCAAAAATAGAACTATTAGTTAGACAGTTAAAAGATGTTAAACAAATTATTAGTAATAGCGCTGTTTGTTTCAAAGTAAGTAATAGTTTGCCTCTTAGATTTAATGATTTTCGTACTGTCTGTGACTCTGTAGTTAGCGATCAGCAAACCTTTGAAAACTTAGCAGCAAGGTTGCTTAAAAAATAAACTAGAATGAATAACGATGTCTTTGAAATATCTCGTATTGCTTTACAAGTTGTTCAATACAAGAATAATATGGTCTTTCAGATAGGTAGGCTTTTGTCAGTTTACGGAATTTGGGGAAAGATGTTGCAGATTTAAGTTTTAGAGGGAGATGGTTGTAAAGTTTTTTTGCTGAATATAATATAGATTTCTTTACTAACTCAGAGGACGGGGTCGGTAAATAGACGTCAAAGGTAGAATTTCTCGTGAAGTAGTCATGATTAGGTCTTGGTGGAAAGACATGTAGATGTTTACGAATTAAGCAAACAGTTTCTAAAATATCCAAAATGGAGGGGTTAAAATTCCGTGATCTTTGAAGTAACTTCTGCAATGTGTTGTTCCTCTGAGGCCAGACAGATATCTTATTGTTCTTTTTTGTAATTTGAAAATAACATCGAATTAGGCAGCTGTATTAGAACCCCAAAAAAAGACCATAACGAAGATGTGACTCGAACAAAGAAAAATGTTATTTTGGAAGATGCTAAATTGAGTTCATTCGAAACAAATCTTTTAGCATAGCAAGCTGAAGATAGTTTGCTCTTTAACAAATCGATATGGAGAGACCATTTAAGGTTGCTGTCTAAAAAAATGCCAAGAAATTTTACAGAATCAACGGTACTGATCTGGCTGTTATTAAGGAGTAAGGGTTGAAGAGCTCCTTTATAAGATAATGCTACTGTTTTATCTAATGTTCAGTCTATTTAATTGTGTAGAGTTGTCCAATAAATTCACTGCTAATTCTTTGGTGTGCTTTTCCGGTCATTTGAAATATTTATCACTGCATATGACGATCATATCCTTCACTGTTTCGATCTTCAAGTCCCTGTAAATATCTTCATTTGGAATGAATTACGGTGCATTTGTGATAGCACGAAGAACCTTGGATTGAAATCGCTCCAGTATTGCTAGGTTGCTGTCTGCTCCAGTTCCCCACAGTTCAATCCCGTATGTCCAGATGGGCCGGATGATTGCATTATACACTAATATTTTGTTAGATAAATATAAGGTGGATTTTCGGCCGAGTAACCAGTAGTGTTTTTTAAATTTCATTCCTAATTGCTTCCTCTTCATCCAGATGTGTATTCTCCATGTTAGCCCCTTGTCAAGGTGAAATCCAAGATATTTAACAGTATAATTTTTAGGAATGTTCTTGTTATGCATTAGGATATTCGGTGTTTCTTTGTGACATTTAGTGAATACTAAGATAACTGATTTTGCTTCGCTGATCTTTATCTTCCATTTCTTAGCCCATATTTCAATTAGATGTATGTTTTGTTGCAATATTTCAGCTGCCTCTATGGGACCTGGGTTTTACCAGAATTACAGTGTCATCTGCGAATGTTGCGATTATAGATTCTTCTCCAGTTGGGAAATCAGCTGTAAAGATTGTGTAGAGAATTGGTCCCAAGGCGCTGCCGTGCGGGATCCCAGCATTTATGTTGTGAATGTTAGACACACTTTCTTCGTATCTTGAGTATAATAGCCTTTCTTCGAGGTATGATTTTAGTATTTTATATAGCGGCTGAGAGATTTCTTTCTTCTTTTGAATAACAATCCTGGGTGCCAAACCTTGTCAAATGCTTGACTTACATCCAGAAAAATGGCATTGTAATAGCTCTTTTCCTGGAAAGCTGATTGTACCAATTTTGGCTTTACAAGTAGAAGCTTAACAAAGTAGACTGGAAGACACTAGTAAAAATAAAACAAATATACAAGACTTAAAGGAGAACACTACTTGTAATTATTGTAAACGCATAAGACATTAAGTAAGAGAGTGTAGAAAGAGAATGTATGATTCCAAAAATGAAGATAAAACAAATTATCAGGAAATAATCAAGCATTCCGCTTTTATAATATGTGATATTTCTTCCATGTACATGTCAATCTCCAGTATAAATGAAAGTGTGGATATGTGACTCAGAAGCAAGGCTACACATGACGCGGAAAATTGTTGTTTCCAAAATTAGAACCTCTATTTGAACCTTTGTTTGTTAAAATAGCAAACAACAAGTTAATTCCTACAGAAGGTAAAGGAAAAAGGTATTATTTAAAAATATGATCGTAATGATCGTACTATAAACAATAATGTCCCCTACATTCCTGAACTTAGACACAACTTATTTTAAGGGAGAGTTATGACAGACAAAAAATTTACCTATCATTCTCATAAAAACAGGTGTACATTTCTAGAGCCAAATGGAAACATTTCATGTGTTGGGGTACGTAGAGGCAATCTGTGGATTAAGCAGTTTCCAGTTAAGCCTATTGCAGAATGTAATTTAGCTTGCAAAACATTAACGAAATTACGGTATGATCGCCTAGGGCATATAAACTTTACTACAATTAAGAAAACAGCTAATTTGATAAACAATAAGAGAGTTGATGACATAGAAGAATTCTTGAAACATTATGGAGCCAGTATGGGAAGCAGTCAAGAAAATCCTATGAAAGTATCTATTATGTACAATGTACAAAATATTCTTCTAAAAGTAACCATATCCTCATTCTTATGTAACTTTGTTCCAAGAAAGGTAAACACTCACCTTCTATAAATAATGCATTAGACACGGCAATCAGCGATACCAGCACAAATCGTAACCACATCATCTTAATTCAGTTAATTAAAACAAACTGTTAGGCATCATTTATTTCACGTATATTTTGCTAGATTAATTAATCCAGTCTACCTTGGATAAGGTCAGCACTATCAGTCACAATTTTTAATACTTCCCATATATTTAATTTGTGGATTGATACGCGTTTGATTATTATTTAAAAAAATATTTACACATTTATAACCTGATCTTCTAGTCATAATATTACAAATACAAAATTACTACTGACTATTTTGGAATGTAGTGAGCAATTATTTTATTTTTATTTTACGCCTATTATGTAATCAATATTATTCTTGTATTGTATATATTATTTAGTAAATATGTTATTTATTATATTATTTTTAGGATGATAATGTTTCCGAACTAAATTAGGTTGTATTTTATAAACAAGAATAAAAACTACTAAACGCAGTAATATTCCATAATATTTGCTAAGTTTTAAGTAAAACGCTCTGCAAAATACCAAAAGAGCCTCAAATTGCCGACTTTATCAAAGGTACCAAAAGTGTCAAAACTGTATGTAATATTGAGTGTGTCACTCATTTTTACCGCGTTTTGCGTTTTTCTTTTATTCTTTTTTTTTTGAGTTTTATAAAAGTCTTTTAAAAATTTAATGTTTGAACTTAAATTTGAAATGAATGTTACTTACTTAGTCATAAGTAGAGCTCGGGAAGTATGCACTTAAAAAACCCTGAAATATGCATGCAAATATGCACAAAAAACAGTTGAAATATGCACTAAAATATGCTTTTATTCATTTAATGCATATAAATAAAAAACGCAGCAATCTTTGTATTGAAAGTATTTAATTTATTTTATGCTAGTCACAAAAATATTTATTGAAATTTCTACATCATTATATTCATGTATTCTTTATATTCATCATCATCATCATCATCATTCTTTATTATATTGTTGGTAAAGTTAAAACTATATATCATTAAAAAATTTTTTCTACATTTTCTAGAGAAAAACTGTGCAGTCTATCCGATAATAATTGTTTATACACGGAAAAACTTCTTTATATTTCACCCCTGTTGAGCTGGCCCCCACCTTATAGAGATTAAAATATAAGTAGTGCTAAATTACGAGATATTTATGAGATTTCATATACGGTAGATTAAAAATTTCGGGCTCGTTACACTGGGCAGAAATTTAATATTTTTGTGGGGGCTGACGCACCCCCCTCCCACTACTTAAAAATAGAGATATTGAATTGATCTTTGCGGCGGAATTGCTGTCTATTTATGAGCTTTCGAAGTGATACAGTTTATATTTTTGAGCTTATCCCCTTAACCCTAGAACAACACTCTAATTGATTCAACTCAAGAGAAAAATGCCGAGAAAAATTAAAATATATCGTATCGAGGATATAATTCGTATAGCGTATAAATTCTAAGAATAAACTTTCAAAATACGCTCATTTCGATTATTGAGCTATAACCCCTTCGCAAGAAAACCTCCCCATCTTCCCGAATCAAGAAAGAATTGTACTTACAATTAAAAAAATTAATTATTTTGCAACTACACATGTTTACTAATTTATGAGCTTGCAAAATATGAGCATTTCGATTATTGAATTGCAATGTCTTTTCTATAGTGCCGTCACTAAAAGTAAAAATCAACTATGTATTACGTTCGATTTCAGTCAACCTCCATCGATTTTCACGAAAATTGGTGAATGGTTAGACGATACCTCAATAAACAAGAGTGAAATAGTGCCAACTTGCGCTTTTACCCTGGGGTGGATGCCCCCCCTTTTTGGGGGTGAAAATTACTTTATTAAAAATAACCCCACAAGTAGATAGAGGGACAAATTCTAAGGAAAATTTGTTATATAAAGTTATTAAATAAATTAACACTTTTTAAATTATCAAAGATCACAGGTTTTGGTTTTTCGTGAAAAAATGCATGTCTTAAAGAGGTTTTTCATAAATAACTCAAAATATGCATTTTTAATAAATGCATATGCACTTATAAAATTTATTCAAAATATGCAAATATGCACTTAATATGCACTTTGCACATTTCCCGAGCTCTAGTCATAAGCCTTTCTACCTTTAGGTGTAAGGCTGGTGAAGTTGAGTTTGGCACTGTAGTCTCCATGCTTTCCGATCTTGTGTTAGGATTCTTGCACTTTCCAATGTCAATCGTTTCTTCTCGACTTCTTTCCTGATTTCGTTTACCCACATAACTCTTGGTCTTGTGAATGATAACACTTGGACAACGTGCCCGAACCATCTAAGTTGTCCCTCTACTATTTTTTAATTGATTAATATTTCTTGTTACAGGTTTTGTCTGATTGTTTAGTTTCGTATTTTGACTGTCCTCTTTCTGTTTACTATTTTCCTCAGGAACCTCATTTCCATAACATTAATTCTGGATTTTTATCTCCCCGTCAATGTCGATGTCTTGTTTTAGTTTTCTCTGTCTTAATTTGCATATTTATGTTTGATAGTTCTTCTTCTAGGAATTCAAGATTGTTCTGTAAGTCTTCTCTGTTTTCTGCTATCAATACCATGTCGTCTGCAGATAGTAGCTCCGATAGTTGAGTCTGTTTCATTTGCCAGTATCCTAATGCTAGTTTTCTCATTCATCTCTTGGCTTGATTTATTGCTTTATCCAGTACCACTGAGAATAGCAGTGGACTCAACGCGCATCCCTTTTTGACGCCTTGACTTAAATTCTCTGCATTTCTCGATATTGATTATTGCTCTATTTGTATTATTTTTGTACATATATCCTTTATTACTTCTATTATGTGCCTGTCGACTCCCCTTTCTTTTAGTATCTTCCATACGTCCTTTCTTCTGATTGTGTCTTACGCCTTTTCCAGGTCGATGAAGCATATCATATGTATCTCTCTATTCTTACTGATTACATTCTCACTTACTTGTCTTATTGTGAATATTAGGTGTTGCGTGCTTTTGACCTTCCTGAATCGACAATATGTATCTTTCTTAGTTGTTTCTATTTGGGTTTTTATTCTTGTCTCCATTATTCTTGGGAATACATTCCCAGGGATACTTGACATGGTGATACCTCGGTCATTATTACAGTAACATGAATCTTACGTTGCGCAAAAATGTATTTTTGACCAGTCCACCTTTGATAAGGTCAGCACTATCAGTCACAATTTTTAATACTTCCCATATTTATATTTTGTTTGATTATTATTTAAAAAAAGATTTACAGGTTTATAACCTGATCTTCTAGTCATAATATTATAAATACAAAATAACTAGTGACTATTTTGGTATGTACCTAGAGTGTTATCGATTATTTTTATTTTACGCCTATTAAGTAATCAATATTATTCATTTATTGTACATGTTTAGTAAATATGTGGTCTGTTATATTATTATTTTGCATGTAGACCAGGGCGCATCTGTAAAAATATTAGTAGGGGAAGTCGGGGCAAAGTGAACCAGTTAAGATTTGTCAAATAATATGACTTATACGAAGATAATAATTACGACTATTTTTTGTTCATACGATAGCAGAATCATTTCATTACATATTCCAATATCTAATAACTAAAACACAGTTTTATGTAATATGCTGTAGACATATTTCCCAAAAGTCGCAAAAAGTTCACTTTGCCCCACAGGCGGGGCAAAGTGAACTTTGTGTTTGGGGCAAAGTAAAACATATCAGATCAATTAAACATTTTATCAGGAAATACAATTAAACAAACTGAAAACATAAAAGATTCTATATAAACTGGATTTTTCCATATCTGAGTCTTTTATGGCGAAGCTTTCCCATGATTTGAGATGCAGTTATTACCGAGATATCATCTACCTCTGGAAAGACGAAGATGTTCCAGTTTCCTCTATACTGTCTCATAAATTTTATTTCATACCCGTTTTTTAATGGATCTTTAACTTGGGCAACAAATTCTTTTTTTATTTTATCATTAGTTAGTTGAACTAATATAAAATCTTCGGCAAATACATTTTTCGTTGGAACTGCATTAAGCTGGTTTGTTTGCAAAATTTCAACATCTTCATCACTGAAGGTTTCCGTGTCACTGGAATCTTCGCACAAGTGGGCGTCATCAACATCATGGTCTTCGGAGTCAGAAGATTCTGGAACAGCAATTTTTGGTTTTACTGCAACTTTTTTTTCTTTTTTCACTATTTTTGCCTTCTGTTGTTCTTTTTCAGCTTTCAGGTCAGCAAGGTAAGGGGAAGATGTTATTACCGTTGTAGATCCTTTTTTTCTCTCCTTTCTCAGAGCAGTTTTAGGAGCTACTTTAGGGACAGGCATTATATCTCTTGGGGATATCGCTTGGCTAAAATTGGCTGAGTTTGTGGTATGGAGTTCGTTAGCTACCGAAACATTTTGCAGCTGATAATGTGACGAGCTAGAGGGTTTATGGATAGGCGATACATCTCTTGATGGCACCAAGTTGTCTAAAATGTTTGAATTTTTGACAGCGCCTTGAACTTCATCAGATGTTGAACGAGTTTGTTTTATTTGTGAAGTATGACCATAAAATTTATTAGTGGATAGTGGTGGTAGATTTTCATTTGTTCTGCTTTTCTTACTAACCGTACTGGAACTTTCAGCCCAAACATAATCATTTTTGGGTGCATTACAGCGGTCGGCAACATCTGCAGTATCACGAGTGATATTTTCTACACCGCCATTGTCATTATTTTGAGTTAAAAGAGGACGGTCAGTAACCTCTGCAGCCGTAAATGCCATATCTGGGAAATTGTTGTTATCATAAGGACAAATTCCCGTTTTTTTAAAACCGGATAAAGCATATTCAAGTGTTGCAGCCCTCATATATGCTTGACCAAATATTTCGCTCACATCATGTATCGTCACGACTTTACCAGGATTATTTCTTAGCCAATTCTGAACACCCTGGCTATAATATGAACTCTACGGAAACATAAACGCAACATCAAGAGGCTGCAAACGATGAGACGTGTGTGGGGGATTATAATAATGTGAACGTTACTTTTTCTTGCCATTAAAATCAAATTTAAATTTTTAACATGTGTTGAATGACCGCCACAGATAAGTAACACTGGGTCTTCTTCTGTTGGCTTAGCATATTTTATAAAATGGGTGAACCATGTTGGTGCAAAAATATCACTTTGCATCCAACCTGAAGGATGAGGAACTACTATACTTTCAGGTGGTAGACTCCTTGAGAAGTTGGGATTATTTTTTACACGAGGGAATATCAGCAGAGGTGGTATATATTGACCTCCTGCATTAAAACAAATTTCTGCAGTGATGAGTGTACCTCGCTCTGCAGATGAGAGGCTACCGACCTGTTTTTTTCCTTTAAGAGATAACACTTTGGATTGTCTATTCGGAACTGTACTAATTCCGGTTTCGTCACAGTTATAAATTCTACTGGGAGAAAATTTGTAAGTGTCCATAAGATGTTTTAAAAGATCAAAAAACTTTTTGACATTTACTTTATTAAATGCAGATGCTCGGGCTGCAGATGTTGCCTCCGGTGTTCGAAGAGATAAGTTATGGTGTCTTTGAATAAATTTGGAAACCCAGTCTCTTACTGCTAGTTGTTTTTCTTGAGAAAAAGTGTGCGGAATATTATTTCTTTCGGCATATTGATAGGCAAGGTGCCTAAAATTTTGAATCGTTAAACCAAACAAATGTCATTCCATGTCAAGTACATGCTCATTTAATTCATTTTCCTGTTCTGGCGTAAATACTGTTCTAAATCTACCCAGCCCTTTCTTTGCTGCCAGGTCAGATGTTCTATTTAATTTCAGTCTTCGGAATAACGTTGCTGGTGGCACATTAAACTGTGTAGCAGCTGCTTTATATTTTAATGTTCCCTCCCGAACAGCATCAATAGCATTTTTCATCGATTCCTCTGACCAAGACTGTTGATTGCTTTTACGAACATACGTTCTAACCATTTTACCTTAAAGATAAATTTCTCAACATTAAAAGTGTACTCACTCCAGCAAACAACTAATTTATAATATATCTATAGTAGTCGTTTTATCCGGTTTAATTTTAGGCGATACAAGAATTAGTAAATTAATCTCGGATAATTATTAAACCGAGATTTACAAATCCCGACTAAATATAGTTTCTAACCACCAACCTTCAATAAATACATTCTACAAATCTACCTACTACAAAACAATAGTGGGGGCAAAGTGAACCTAGGATCACTTTGTCCCTTGTGAAAAACTTCACTTTATCCCACACTGGTACTTTTTTGACATTTGACATGTAATGTGAAACTGTCATTACATATCATCTTCGTTTTCTTGCAAAAGTATATCTAATTAGATGCCTAACATAATAGATTAACAACGTTTGAATGTAATAATAACTAGTTGAGTTATACATTAGATTACACACTTACCAGATTAGAATTTTACCACGATAAAATAAAAATTTCATCCACAACTTAGCAGCTTTCGTCAAACGTGTTCTCGTCGTAAGCACACTGTTACCAACTTAAATATATTCAATTTACGTTTGAAACTGTATAACTGGCGCGAATAATTTACAATTTAAAAAGATAGTTCACTTTGCCCCAACGGTTCACTTTGCCCCGACTTCCCCTACATTTGGACGTTGAAAGGTGACTCAAATTTTTTTGCAGAAATTGCTTGAAAATAACTCAAATAATAATATTTGAGTTATCCTCCCACTCAAAAAGGTCCGGAACATTGTTTAAATAATCCAAATATCAAAAAGTGAAGGAAAAATTCGATTTTTTTCTTCGTTTTTGATTATAACTTTGAAAGTATTCATTTTCGAGAAAAGTTGTATTGACCTAAAAGTTGCGTAATTAAGTTTCCCACAATACAGAATAGGTTAAAAATTTAAAAAATAGTCATCCTTGTTGCAAAATAGCAATAATTGCGAAAAAACCATAAAAAAAATAAGTATTCGCAGTTTACGTTTTCCAACCATTTATGCTACACCTAAGACCTTTATATTTTACCCAAAACAACTTTATGATATAGTAAACAATACTGTAAATTTCATTAAGATCGGTTTAACAGATTTTGCAAAATAAATTTTGCAATCCAGCTTTCGCAAAACAGAATCATTTTTTCAAAATATTGCAGGACTCAAAATAAAGAAGATAGCAAGTTGAAATTTTTTTTTGCGTATAGAAGTGAACTACCTTTCATTTGCAATTTGCAAAATTAAAATCGATTAACTACCACGGCGTCAGAAATTTTGTAATTACACATTAATTTTTGGTGCTACGCGCAGGACAGCGGATAGTTGGCTCTGATTGGGCATTCCAATGACCTGTGATAATGATTGATACATTTTAATTTTTATTACATTTCGATATAAATAAATAAATTTGTTTATTGCAAAATAAAAACACATACTCTGTCCTTTTAAATAACACTTTTTTAGCACAAACTATCTTTGTTAATATATTTTAACTTAAGAGAATAAAAGTTTATTATTTTTAAACATATGCAATTGTTTAAACAAAACTTCACAAACAATAATAAAATTAGTTGATTTTGGTGGAATAAAATATTAAAATACAACAAAATATAGAGTAAGAAAATAATATATTAGATAAAGATTGGAAGAAATTTTGGTGGAAATCAACTGGTGAATCGAACACCGCTGTTCTGCGCGCAGCACCAAAAATTAATGTTTATTTTAAAAATTTCTGACGCCGTGGCAGTTAATCGATTTTAATTTTGCAAATTGCAAATGAAATGTACAGTACACTTCTATACGCAAAAAAAATTCAATTTGCTATTTGCTTTATTTTCAGTCCTGCAACATTTTGAAAAAATGAATTTTTTTGCGAAAGCTGTATTGCAAAATTTATTTTGCAAAATCTGTTAAACCGATCTTAATAAAATTTACAGTACTGTTTTACTATATCATATAGTTTTTCTGGGTAAAACATGAAGGTCCTAAGTGCAGCAAAAATCGTTTGAAAATGTAAAATGCCAATACTTGTTTTTGTACGATTTTTTTGCAATTAGTGCTATTTTGCAACAAGGTTTGCAACAAGGGAATTAAAATTTTTAGCTAATTCTATGTTGTAGGAAATTTAATTACGCAACTTTTATGTTGGTACAACTTTTCTCCGAAATGTACACTTTTTAAGTTATAATCAAAAAACGAAGAGAAAAATCGAATTTTTCCTTCATATTTTGACATTTTGATTATTTAAACAATGTTCCGGACCTTTTTGAGTGGGAGGGTAACTCAAATATTATTATTTGAGCTATTTTCAAGCAATTTCTGCAAAAAAATTTTAGTCACCTCTCAACGTCCATCTCAAAACAGATGCGCCCTGGACAAATGATAAATATAGAAATATAAATTAATATAGTTGCATAAAATCTCGGAACTCATTTTGTTTCATTTTGGGGAGTGCAATTAGAACGAAAATATGCATTGTTTCGGAAAAATCCAAACAAACTTATATTTTTCTAAAACTTTTTTTGTTAGTTTATATACCTGTTAAAGTAAAAAGTTCTACTCCCAGATTTGGCCGCTAATTGTTTATTAATTGTTTTGGCAATAACAATTGGTTTGTATAAATAATTTTAAAAATATTGTTAAATTCATCATTTTACTTTAATCAAATATGTTTCTATTTTGTTTTTGATTATGCTGAATCCATTGCAATTTGACAATTCTTATACAGAAGCTCTTATACAGTGTGTCTGCGTAGCTAGGAACCATATGAAAAACTTTTCAACGAAAACTTTTCGTTTATAAATTTGCAAAAGTTTGTGTGTTATTGCGTCGCCGCTACTGCAATACTTAGAGCAAGTGTATCGATGGATTCTTATGTAGTTTTGCCTTCTGAATCCAAATCTGAAAACGGCATTTCGATACCTCTAACCGTCTTCGAGATAATCGACCTCAAACTCTAAAATGTGACGTCACAATCCGCTTATCTCCTACCGACGCACTAAACGTCAGCTCAAATGGTTGATTAGGAAGTAGGCTACTTTTTTAAATCTCGATTTGTTAAACATAACATAGGTTATTTGTTATTTACATTTGAGTTTGACACTTCGTGAATGTCAAACTAAATTTTAAATTAAGTATTAATAAAACATCAATGACATTTGATAGTGAATTTAATTATTATATAAAATAAATAAGATGTTCAAAAATACAATTTGAGTATAATATTTTAAAAGCAATAAGTTATTAACAGCTCTAAAAAGGTTTATACCCGTACGCCCTCCCCTTTATGATAAATGGACTGTTCCATTTGCTACGAAATATGAAATTAAAATATACCTAGCCGGTTCGCTAAACTCGACACAACTGGTTAGTGATTTTAGTAGGTAATTTTTTTGTTTTTTGAGAATTTTGCCGAAATTGGCAAAATTACTAAATATTTAGTAATTATTAACTATTTAGAAATTATTTTTTTGTCGAATTGGCAAAATTATTGACTAAAATCACTAGCCAATTGTGTCTGAGTTTAGCGAACCGACAGTATATGAAATAATATTGTTTGGTATAAAAAATATGGTCTGATATGTGCAATTACATCCTTCTAATGGAAAAAAATATTTGAAGATTTTTCTCAAATTACGGATACTAACAACATTTTCATTTATAACTATTTTATTTTTAATTTGACGAAGAAAAGTTATTCTTCATAAAAAGCTCTTCATGTTCTAAGATTTATGATGCAACCATCATATATAAAATTTTATTCATTTTATACGAGGTATATAAAAAATATGAAATTCGATCAAGAGTAAACTACCTTTATAGTTCATAACATTTAAATTTTAATGATATAATTGCACATTAAAACATAATTATTAATTCTAACCTACTTTTCATAATAGCAATTTTCCATATTATGAATTAAAATACGTAAATATACAAAGTTTTCGTTATGATAATGCTCGCATTTTCAACTTGTTTATTATCAATTTTACGGAAAAAAGTTATTCTTAATAAAATGCTCTGGATAGTTAAAAATTTAAAACTGAACCATCAGATATTAAATTTTATCAATTTTATACGAGTTATGTCAAAAATATGAATTTCGTTAAAGAGTAAAGTACCTTTATATTCCAGAATATCAAAAAATGCTATTATGAAAAGTTGTTTGAAATTAGAAACTACATATGTCTAAATATACAGTCACATCATTCTAATCGAAAAAAAATTTTTCAATTTTTTCTCAAATTATGGATACTCATCATCATTTTATTACAATTATTATAACTAATTTATTATCACTTTTACGAAAGAAAATTATTCTTCATAAAATGCTCTCCCTGCCCTAAAATGTCAAAAATCAAAGACACAACCATCAAATATCAAACTTTTTTAATTTTATACGAGTTATGTAAAAAATATGAATTTTTCTCAAGAGTTAAGTACCTTTATTATTAACAAAATTTTACTTAGAAGGATATAATTGAACACCAAAACATTTTTTTAATTCCAAACAACTTTCCTTTATAACAATTTTCGGTATTGTGGAAGGTAAAGGTACTTTACTCTTGAGTGAAACTCATATTTTTTGACATACCTCGTATAACATTAATTAAATTTAATATTTGATGATTGCATCTTAGATTATATACGATGCAGAGTATTTTATAAGGAATAACTTTTTTTTCGTAAAACTGATAATAAAAAAGTTATCAATTGGTTCCAAGTTACGCAAACATACTGTATAAGAGCTAAAAAAATTTTTCATGTTTGTGAGAAGGGTGACTTTAGCGTTATAAATAAAAAATTCTAGAAGATACAGATTTATTTTAGCAAATTCTTTATATAAGGTTTTTTTTTTAAATTTTCGGAATTTTTCAATTAGACCAGTAAGGATCTGCGAAAAAACGTCTATTTTTGGATGTGAGAGATTCGGATTTTTGCAGATAAAGTTAGGTGACACCTTCAGTAATAATAATTGACTTATGTTCCTTCTCAAGTAATCCCGGAGCACTAATAAAAAAATTAAAATATTTAAAAATTTCGAAAAACATCGATTTTTGCTGATTTCTCTGCTTATAACTTTAAAACGATTCGTTTTGGAACAAAATCGGTGAGAAATAAAATAAAGATAATTGAATTTTGTATGATATACGACTGGTAAAAATGTCTTAAGGTATTACCTTTTCTGCAATATAGCAATAAATACAAAATAAGGGGGCAAAATTAGTCTGTTGATATTCAATATTTTTTAACCACTTTGGTGGCACTTAGAAGCTTAGTAATTCTTATAGGAAATTCTTTGTAACATACTTAAATCGTGTACCAAATTTCAATAAAATCGACCTCAAAGATTTTGCATAATAAATTTGCAATCTAAATGTTTTTAAAAAAGTTCAAATTTTTTAAAATCTTTCTGAACAAAAAGTAGACCATTTAGAAGTTGGCTAATTTTTTTACATATAAAGAGGTGCTTTACCTATCTAATACACTTTACAGAATTAAAATCGGATTATTTAAGGGGCCTCAGCAATGTTTTAAATTTATAAAAAAAAATTTGGCTTATAAACAAATAGCTTTGTTTAATAATAAAAAAAATAATTTTTAGCAATGCAAATAATTAAAACCGGCATAATTTGACTTAAACTTTCAAATGCTGTCAGCAGAATTGCTATTTTATTTTTTAATCAAACGTTATTCGCGTTCAAAAATTGCAATTTCTCGATTTTTTTAAAGTTCCACCGCGTTTATCTCGAAAACTATGCATCCTACGAAAAAACTTGTAACTTGTATTTTTTGCTTAGAATTACCCAAGAAATACAAAAAAAATGTTTTATTTTGCGAAAATTCGATGTTATGTAATTCCTCAAGTTCTTTGTTTATAATAATCTTATAGACATCCGGATCAACTGTTACCCAAAAAATTTGTGTTATACGGGTCAAAATATATAAAAAACTTAAGTAAGTCTATCTAAATAAAGGAGCCCGTAGCACCCCCTCCTGGCCAGAGCACTAATTTGTTTATAGGCCAAAAAATTGTTTATAACTTTAAGACATTGCTGAGGCTGCTTAAATAATCCGATTTCAATTCTATAAAGTGCATTAGATAGGTGAGGTACATCTTTATATGTAAAAAAATTGACAAATCTTTGTATAATCTAGTTTTTGTTGTGCAAGATTTTAAAAAATTTTAATTTTTAAAAAAAAAATTTAGATTGCAAAATTATTATGCACAATCTAGTAAGTCAATTTTAATGAAATTTGGTGTACTATTTTAGCACATTACAAAAATTTTCTAAGCCAATTAAGAAGGTTCCAAGTGTAACTTAAATGATGTAATAATGACAGGCTTGTTTTGCCCAATAATCATTGAATAATGACAGGCTTGTTTTGCCCCCTTATTTTATATTTATTGATATTTTGAAGCAATTGTGATAGATTAAGACATTTTTAACCAATCGCATCTGATAGGAAATTTAATTATCTTTGTTTTATTCCTATACGACTTTGTTCTAAAATGAATAGTTTTTAAGTTATAAGCAAAAAAATAGAAAAAAAAAACGAAATATTTTGAAATTTTTAAATATTTTATTTTTTTTATTAATGTTCCGGGCATATTTGAGAAGGACCATAAATCAATTATTATTAACGAAGTTATCACCTAACTTTATTCGCAAAAATCTGAATGCCACCTCTCACATCCACCTAAAGACAGATCCTTACTTGTCTAAATGGTCACGTCAGTTTTTTTCTAAAATTTATATTTTCGGAGTTATTTAAAAAAAACATCTAATTTCGTAATTCTTTTGTTTAATAAAAAATTAAGCACCCACTTCTCGAGTAGAACATTTTGACGTGTTGTTTATTAAACATTTCTTAATAAAATTACAAAAAGTTCTATTTTGTTTGATTTTTTCCGAAGTGAAAGTCTATATGCACTCCCCTTTAAATAAAAAGCAATGTTTAACATTCCTCCTTTTTAAAAATGACGATTTTTATAATATATTTGGGTTATTAAGGGGATGACAAAATACTATAATTACTACATAAAATTAAAAATAGTAGGGAGCAAAGTATGCTAAATGTGCAGTCACTCGGGCGTTATGGGGACCTATTAAGTTGTGAAGAGTAGGTCCTAAACCCAAAAAAAGTTAAGTATAGTTTTCCATCTTAGTGGGCGCTTGCCATTTTTTAATTTAATTTTCCATTTTCAACAATCGTTTTTCCGATTATAACGCCATCTATCCATAATTCGAAAAAATGTTTCGAATAAAAGTTACTTATTTTTACGTAAGGAATCCAAATCTGAAATAAAAAATGGGGGTCCTTATTTAAGATTTTAAAGTAACTCCCCACCCCACCTCAGTGGGAGGTCGTGTTTGGTGTTATTCGGTAGATTTTTCAAAAATATTGATTAAGTGTATTTTGCAGTTTTTCGATCTGATGTTTATTTCGGGAAATATCGCGGGATTCGTATTTAAAATAATAAATTAACCACGCACCCCTCTCCGTGGGAAGTCGTGTTTGGTATCATTCGATAGATTTTTAAAATATATTGAGTACGTATTTTTAGTTTTTTGATCTGTCATTTATTTCGCGAAATATTAGCTTTTTTCTTGTAAAACTTTGGGACTCACCCATTTCCTTACGCCCGGCTCAAATCGTCAGATTTAAGAAATATACACTCTTTTGCATGTACTTAACTTACCTTATCTTAATCTGACAATTTCGAGTTTTTTTAAGGATAGATATTTTTTTCGGGTCCCCTTAACGAACTTCTCTTGAAGAGAGATTAGCTCTTCTAACGAAGAGCCAATATATGGTAGAGGTATCTGCAGGGTACCAGGTTTCTCCCCATAGGCTAATCTGACGCGCTCGAGTAACTGCAAAAATCCCCGCTTGGGCTCCCCTACCAAAAGTATAATTATGATTTCAGTTAGTAGGTTAAGGCAATTAAAGTTATATCAAGATCTATGAAACATAAAACTAATTTATAAATTTTTAGGGATATAAAGGTCTTCAAGTGTTTAAAATTGCAATTAGATTCTAAAACTAATTATTATTAAAAAATATTGTCAGGTATTGAGGTTTTATTTCTTTCGTTGATGTATATATTTATTATTTATGTAGTACAATCTACCATAACATGTGATACAGATATACCACAGTTACAATATTTACAGGGCGTTTAGCACAAAATAAATCAATAGCACCTAGAGACTTGCAACTTTTGGTATTGTGTTCAGGATGATGTCAGGAAAAAAGTCTACTACAGAAAATGGGGTGAAAATGGATAATTGCAACTTAATAATATGCATCCAAAAGTACATAAACACGTCAAAGTAAGTTTATCAAGGGCCAGATTTTGTTATTCGGGGATTTTTGGGGTCGCTGAAGATGAATACGCCATCAGAATTGACCACCGGAAGAACTGGTCCCCAATTTTACTCCTAAGGCACGTCATCTGTAATATCGAGGGTTTTATTTGCATCCATGCAAATCCTTCGAAAATCCAGAAGATGACGTTCCTTAGAAATAACCATGTGCACTAGGTGCTCCGGGAGTCGGTTCTAATGGCATATTCGTATTCAACAACCCAAAAAACCCCTGGTGTAGTATATGTTTGCTTCAAGTGGTCAAATTACTCCACACTCCAGGAGATCCCACCCAAAAAGCTCCCAAAAAATATGTTTGCGTCAATTTAATGCCAAAAACCATCAAAACTGCAGAAGATGACGTGGCTTAGCATTAACACTAGTGTTTCCCAAAATCGGTCTTGGTCTTGCAGTCTTGGTCTTGGTCTTGCGTTTCGCAAGAGCAAGACCAAGACCAAGACCACCTAATTTTAGCAAGACCAAGACCATGACTTACCGTGCAAGATATGAGTAAGAACAAGACTAAGCCTGCGAGACTCTTGCATCTTGCAGTTAGAACTGAGGGTCGTTTTAGGGAGTATATAAATTTCCTCCACATACTATCACCTCTATTATATAACGCTTATTCTGAAGAGGTAATGCGAGAAACTCTGGAAGATGAAAAAGTCGGCATAAGAGTAAATGGAGTCTTAGTTAATAAAATCAGACATGCAGATGATACAGTAATAATAGCCGATAGTTTACAAGACCTGCAAAGACTCATGAGTAAAATAGCAAGGTGTAGTAGGGAGTACGGCTCTCTCTCAATATCAAAAAGACAAAGTTTATGAAAATTAGTAAAAACAACCATAATACTAACGAAATCTTGATAGTAGAGGGCCAGCAGATCGAAAGAGTAAAAAAGTACACTTACCTAGGAACACTTATAACAGAAAATAATGACTACACTACAGAAATAAAAGTCAGAATCGAAAAAGCACGTTCTAATTATATAAAAATGTAAAAGGTCCTATGTAGCAAAGATTTAACATTAGCTCTTAAAGTACGCCTAACAAAATGTTACGTCTACAGTGTACTATATTACGGAGTGGAATCATGGACGTTAAATGTAGAGACAATGAGACGACTTAACGTCTTTGAAATGTGGACCTATAGAAGAATTATGAGGGTTTCCTGGATAGATAGAGTTACGAACAATGAAATACTGAGAAGAATAGGTAAAGAGAAGGAAGTTGAACTTACAATTAAAGAAAGAAAGCTACAGTATCTCAGACATGTGATGAGGCGAGAAGTATGGCATCCTACGGCTCATAATGCAAGGAAAGATAGATGGCAAACGAAGCATCGGAAGAAGACGAATTTCATGGCTGAAGAACCTGAGAGAATGGTTTGGATGTAGCTCAAAACAACTATTTAGAGCTACTACCTCAAAAATTAAAATAGCTATGATGATTTCCAACGTTCGTAGCGGAGATGGCACCTGAAGAAGAAGAAGAAAGGGGTGATTTGATTTACGCATAAGGTACCCATGAGTTGTTATTCTGCTGTTCTCTGTACGCAAACGAGCGACTTTAACGTATAACTGGCGGCTAATAATTGTTTCACACCATGAGTTTATTGTAGGCTTATTAGTAGGGCAATAAAAGATGCCCTAATTAAACCAATCGGCGAGTTTCCTTGCGCAACTCTTTGCCAAGGTAATCGACTAATTGATGGGTACTGTGGGTTGATATGTGTTGATGAGGAGTCCTTTAACCCGCGAGTAGTCGCGCGGTGAGATAGAATCTCAATTTTTATCCTTTTTCGCGATAACTTGATGAAAAATTTTGCAATTTTGAAAAAATTTCGTAAGTGCCTCAAGGAAGGGTGTAGTAATGCGTAGGATTTTTTTTTTCTTCTTCTTCTTCTTGTGGAATTTATGGCTTTTGGGAGAGCAAATTAGCTTTAACCCGCGAGTAGTCGCGCCGTTAGATAGAATCTCACAGTTCATCCTTTATCGTAATACAGTAAAACCTGTCAGTAACGGCCACTAAAAATGAAAGAACTATTGGCCAATATAGAAAGGTGGCCGCTATTGCCAGTTTTTGTAGTCTACATATAATTGGTTTGGGAAACTTTTAAACTGGCCGTTAGGACAGGTGGCCGAGGTTAGCAGGTGGCCGTTAACACAGGTTTTACTGTACAGTAAAATTTGTCAGTAACGGCCACTAAAAATGAAAGAACTATTGGCCGATATAGATAGGTGGACGGTATTGCCAGTTTGTGTAGTCTACATATAATTGGTTTGGAAAATTTTTAAACTGGATGTTAGGACAGGTGGCCGATGTTGGCAGGTGGCCGTTAACACAGGTTTTTTAATAAAATTGTTAGAAATATATATTTTCAATATAAAATGTAGATAAAAATAATACAAAATAAAAATTTGTTTTAAATTCGTATTTTGAGATAGAATCTCACACGCGACTATCGACGTTACAGAAGTGAGCGCGACTACTCCCGGGTTAAGGTACCAAAGAATATTTCCATACCAAATAATATCTGGTACAGTAAGAAAATGTGCCATCCATATAATATATAAAATTGAATGTGGCTAAAAGTCTTATATTTGTTTCACAATTATTTTACTTTTGACACAGTTTATAAAGAGAAAATTTTCCCTTTTGGTTGTTTTTTAAGCACAACAACAAGTTCACAAATTCTTGAACCTTACCAATATTGGAAGGAAGTCGACCAGGCATCATTTTTCGTCAATAATTATAAGTATATATTTTCAACGAAAACTTTTCGTTTATAAATTCGCAAAGTCTGTGTGTTATTGCGTTGCCGCTCCTGCAATACTTAGAGTAGATTTATCGATGGATTCCTATGTAGTTTTATCTTCTAAATCCAAATCTGAAAACGATATTTCGATATATTTAACCGTCTTCGAGATAATCGACCTCAAAATCTAAAATGTGAGGTCACAATCCTTTTATTTTCCGCCGACACACTAAACGTCAGCTGAAATCGTTTATAGTAAGTAGGCTAGTTTTTTAATCTGAATTTTTTAAGCAAATCATAGATTATTTACATTTGAGTTAAATTATTATTTATTATAGGTTTATATTAGTATACGGCCTCCCCTTTAATGGGACTACCTAATGATAAATGGACTGTTCCATTTGTTATGAAATGTAAATTGTTATTATAGTCGGTTCGCTAAACCCAGACACAACTGGGCCTCGATTTTTGACCCTTCGCTTCGTTATCGAACGTATTCGTTTCGTATCTGTTTAGTATATGAAGCGAATACGTTCGATAACGAAGCGAAGGGTCAAAAATCGAGGCCCTAGCTAGTGATTTTAGTAGGTATTTTTTTTTGTTTCTTGCCAATTTTGCCGAAATTACTAAAACTACAGAATTACTAATTATTTAGTAATTATTAACTATTTAGTAATTATTTTTTTGTCGAATTGGCAAAATTACTGACAAAATCACTAGTCAGTTGTGTCTGAGTTTAGCGAACCGAATATATGAAATGTTCTTTGGAATAAAAAAATATGGTCTTATAATATGTGCAATTAAATCCTTTTAATGGAAAAAAATATTTGAAGATTTTTCTCAAATTATGGATACCAACAACATTTTCATTTATAACTCTTTTATTTTTAATTTGATGAAGATAAGTTATTCTTCATAAAAAGCTCTTCATGGTCTAAGATTTATGATGCAACCATCATATATAAAATTTTATTAATTTTATACTAGGTATATAAAAAATATGCTCCCAAAGCCACGTGAGCGGTATAAAACGGGAGACTATTATTATATAAAAAATATGAATTTCGATCAAGAGTAAAGTACCTTTATAATTCACAACATTTAAATTATAATGATATAATTGCACATTAAAACATAATTTTTAATTCTGAACAACTTTTCATAATAGCAAATTTTCCATATTATGAATTAAAATACGTAAATAAACAAAGTTTTCGTTATGCTGGCATTTTCAGATTATTTCTTATGTAACTGACATCAATCGTAGAATTATTTCAGGCAAATTAGCTGCAAGCTCTTGGCGTATAATGTTTGCTGGGTTTTCAGTAATATTCTCTTCAGCTTTACGTTTACAAAAGTTAGAAACAATTTTCCCAACAATTTTCTGACGATCTGGTTCATGATAATGTTGTTGTTGTTGGTTTGGGTTTATATTACTGCGGATACTAAATCCATTCGCCAATTTTACTATTTTTTAATTTATTAGTCATTTTTTCGTATCCTATCCTAAAACTAATACTAATATTAATCTCTAATAAACAATTCTACTAATAAATAATGTTTTTTTATTTTTTTTAATAATTTTTTTTAACATATTTTTTTATTTATTTTTTTTTCTAAATGATGTTCTCATAGTTCGACAGCAAAAACTGCAACATTCTTCTTTAGCCCTCTACTTAATTCGAAAGCTATTTACTATGGACTGTCCAAGTTCGTCATTCATTTTTATTTACATATTTTTTATATATTTTTTTATTATTATATTTTTTTTTTCTATTACTTTTTTTTATATTTTTTTTGTTTATATATTTTTATATTTTTTCTTTTTTTTTACTTTTTTTATTTTTTATTTTTTTTTATTTATATTTTTTTTCTTTTCTTTTTTCTTTTTTCTCTTAACATATAACAATTTACAAGAAATACTCTATATTTTACATTTACAATCTAAGTTTAATATCTAAAATATGTTTATACAATAGTCGGTATACCAACTCATTATTTTCTAATGTTAATAAATAATTTAAATTAATGGGATGGTGGACATCAGTCAAAGAATACAGTGAATTTAAAAACATATTAACTTTATTAGAGATAAGAGAACAGGTCAAAATTTTGTCTTGTAGATTGCCCAACGGTCCACAAATACATTGTGGACTATCAGCTATTTTAAGTTTAAATAAATATGATTGTGTAAGACAGTGGTTAAATCTCATTCTGCATATGGTTCTTGTCATATCTTTTGTCGACTCCATTTTAGAGAACCAAGGTTTATCTGTTATATAGTTTCTGATTGATCTGTAGTGGTTTCCTCTATTTATGTTTTCAGCAATATACCTTTCTTTCCATTCTTTCTTAATCGCTTTGAATAAATCTGATGCAATTTCTTTTGAAATATGTTGTAGGCTACTTCTAGGTATTGTAAAATTTGCACCAATGGTAAACAATTTCGCACTACAAGTTGTTTTATTACACCTCCAGAACATTTCTGCACTTTTTAAAACTTTCACTTTATAAAAAATAAAATTTTAAAATACCAGTAAAGGTTTATCGCGATTATTTTCTAATAAGGGGATGGGTACCTACGTATTTTCGCCTACAATGGTATTTAAATGGGGATTCATTTTTTTTCCAATCCTGAGAAAACTAATAAGTATTTTTGAAAAATATAAACGCAGAATGAAAGATTACGTTCTTACCGAGGGCCGAAAGTCCCTGAAAACTTCTATAATGTATATTTTAATAAGTTACAGGGGTGAAAATCTAAGAGAAAATGTAGTGTGATTTTTAATTTCAAATATCTCATTCAAAAGAAACTTTTTATTCATTCTAAGGGCCTTTCGGCCCTCGGTAATAAAGTAGTCGTTCATTCTGCGTTTAAATTTTTCAAAATATTTATTTTATTAGTTTTCTCAGGAATCTAATAAATGATTTTTGTCAAATTTTAATTGTGACTAAAAATAAAATACTACAATAATTAATTAAGTAATTATTATAGGTACCTACTGTAATTTTATAGTAGGTAGATAAATAATTCCCTTGCATGCCTTTTATTAAAATCTACCTGAAATAACCACTTCGATTTTGGCGAGGAAAATACCTGTGTGATTATGACATGACATACCCTTCAAAACGCAGGCAAAAGATTATTTTAGTGGGGAAATTACACCCGCCGAAAGATGGAGTGACGAGGTAGAGGGGATCTTAAATCATGAACATCAGGCAGTGGCGAAGGAAAGTATCCGACAGGTCAGAATGGAAAAACATTGTTAAGCAGGCCAAGACTCACACAGGGCTGTAGCGTCGTTAGAAGAAGAATAGGAAGAAGTTATTTGTCGAAAATAATTTATTAGTAGTGCAGTAACTGAAAGTTTTCACCTCCGATTTCGTTGAACCTTCATCGATTTCCATGAAAATTGGTGTGTAGTTAGAGGATACCTCAAGGAATAAAGGTGACACGATGCCAAGTTGCGCTTTTACCCTGGGGGTGGATGCCACCCCTTCCTGTGCATGAAAATTATTTTATTAAAAATAATACCACTAATCGATAGACGGACAAATTATAAGCAAAATTTGTTATATAAAGATATTAATATAAATAAATACTTTTTGAGTTATTAAAGATCAAAGATTTTATTTTTTCGTAAAAAAATGCATGCTTTAAAGCTGTTTTTCACGTATGACTCAAAAACTCTAAGCTTTTACAAAAAAGTTATTATTACCAAAATTGAAGATAATGAAAAAATTAATACACTCCTTAATTCAAGAACTAAACTAATGTTAATTCAAAGTGAGTTATGGGTAATTGAATGCATATTTTTTTCGACGAGTACTCAAATCTAAGTATCCAATCTTAAATAAAGGGAAAACTGTGCATTTTATAAAATATGCATGCTAAACGCTTCGTCAAAGTACTTCGGAATACCTATCAAATGAGCTCCAGAAGAAGTTAATAGTGTTAAAATTACGCAAGTTATGATGGATATAAGAGAACCCTTTCGAATTTTTTAGGAAAAATGAAAAATAAAACATACGCCATTTCCACAAAAATTAAAATGTATAGTAACCCTTACCATAATTATTTTTTTATATTAACATAAGTAATGATTTCAATAATTTTGACCGGCTTAGAATGCATATTTTTGAAAAAAAGGTGTAATTTAAAAAAATCAGAATGTTTAAAATTATTAATTTCATTTTCTTTTGATAATAACTCAAAAAATATCTATTTTATAACTGTATTGAATATTTTACCAGTTTTACTATTTCTGTTGGGTAAAAAATACCCGAGATAGAAACGTTTAAAGCTTAAATTTTTCTACGAGAACCATGCAGGCGGGGCCATTTAACCTATTATTTTTTAAAAAGTAAAGGGTTTTGAAGATTTAATTCAACGCGGTGTGATAGCCCCTGGAATTAGCTTTCAATTGGTTTTCAGGTGAACCAGATATCGTAAAAATTAATATATAAAAAAATTTTAAAAGATAAATTTTTAAAAATTTTTGGAGCATGAATTTTAATGGAGTTTACTTGTTCGGGGGCAAAGTTGATAGATATTTCTAAGTACCTTGACAAATGTTTAATAAGTTTATGTTATAAATTGCATCATTTTGCCGTTATTTAAGCTTGAATACTTAGATTTGGGTACTCGCAGAACAAAATATACATTCAATTACCTACAACTCACTTTCAGTTAGCACTAAAAGGTTTTTCTAGTAAGGAATGTATTTAGTTTTTTATTAGTTTCTCACGAAAAATTAAAATTTTTAATCTTTAATAACTAATTAAAGGTTTTGGTTTATTTTAATAACTTGTATTTTTAATATAACAAATTTTATTTAAAATTTGTTCCTTTATCGAAGTATGGGGTCATTTTTAAGAAAATAATTTTCACCACGAGAAGAGGTGGCATCCACCCCCATGGTAAAAGCGCAAGTTGGCACCATGCCACCTTTGTTCCTTGAGAAATCCTCTATCCACTCACCAATTTTCATGCATATCGATAGAGGTTCAACGAAATCGGAGGTAACAGCTCATATCCAACTTCAGTGACTGTACTATAGTCGATTATAACATTATAATTGTGTTTCAATAAAATTTTGAAATTTAAAGTTAAACTGACGAATTTTCTTTGTTATAGATATTTAAAGCGAGTTTAACTTTTCAATTTATTCAAAAAGTAAAAATATTTATCTGATAAATAAATAAATAAAACAAATCTTATTTGACGTTGCGCGTTGGTGAAACGCAGATCTACTAGTTTTTTTTGATCGAATAACTTTATTCATCAAATAAAGTACTCTTCGTCATTGGTGAAACCGGCCATTAGATTTATAATATTATACGAGTATTTCTATATTGTTTATATAAATAACAATGCAAAGTGTACTTTAAAAACTATACTGACAGATATAATATACAATATAAACAAATTTCAGTTGTCAATAAATGTGACCATGTCACAATCAAATTTATAAAATGTGTAAAAGAAGTAAACAATATATATATAAATACAAATAAAATGACTAACAGATCAAATACAACATTATACGCTAACGCTGAGTCCGATTTCTCAGATTGGTCATCTAGTGAAGAAAAAAGTCAAAGAAATACAAACTCCATAACTCTACCACTTTATACAGCGAAAAAGGATGAAAGCAGTAAGCCAAAGAAAAAGAAAAAACAACCAGTAACAGTTTGCCTCACCCATTGTAGGTACGATGTCATTCGAAGAGTTGCACAAAAGTTTGGATTCCGGGAAGTAGCTGAAGGAGAAAACTGGAACATGTATTGGATGGATTTATCTATTACAGTTGATAGATGTAAAGATATGAAAAGATTTCAAAAAATTAATCATTTTCCAGGTACTAAGATTTTGAAATTATACAGTCAAATTTTTATTATTTAGAAAATATCCGCATAACCCTTAAAGTCTAATAAATTGAGGTAAAAATAAAACAAAAATCTGTGGCTAACGGACCTGCACCAAGCCAATTTTTCACATACACACACACACACAACCCTTATACGCCCAACAATATTTAGGTTTCATGTATGCTCAAGGGTGGGTAAAAATGTCCATCTCGAAAATTGCTAGTATATTTATTGGGAGTTGTTACAAATGTCAGAGATAGATTAAACTTAACCCTTAAGTACTAACACCCCGTCTCTCAGACGGCATGCTTGTCGAAAGTGGGATCTTTCCCTTCCAAGAAAATTTTGAAGGTCACCCGTTTATGACTTTTTAAGTTGAGTTGTTCTTTAGTAGTACTGAACTCGGAAATTTGCGGCAGGTTGTTATTCGAAAGATATTTAGGCTCAAAGTGTGATTTCCGTCTAATAGACGGGGTGTTAGTGTTTGTGCCCAGTTCGTCATTACACATAATGTGTCTCAGTTCGTCAAAAAACATCAACTAAGGGAATAAAGACCCTGAGGAAACTCTTTAGAAATGGTTTGATGAGGTAGAAGACGACATAAGCGAAGTGGAATCAATTTGTGATGAAAATGTTGCCATTGACTACCATCTCTACACTGTAATAACTATAGTACCTACCTGTCAGTTTTTGTTTGTTTTAACATTTTTTAAAAACTACTTTATTTTAATTTTTCCCTATCTTTGTTTAACTCGATTATAAATTTTTATTAATATTTTTTAATTTGTTTAATTTTATCACACTTTTTTCAGGAGTAAAAAGTTACACAAACAATCCTTCCATTCTTGTTATAGTGTTTAATATTTTAATAAATACAGAAAAACTAGAATAACTACTGTGTTTTTTAGATAATAAATACTTTAAGTAAGTCATCGAGATATTTGTTTGCGTTAAAATGCCGGGTGTCCACTTATATTTCCCCCATTTTAAATGTCTATAAACCTATAACTTCTAAACGGCTTAAGATAGAAATATGCAGTTTTCGATGAAATGTTTTATTTTAGTAAAAGTTTTGTCTGAATGGATTGAATTTTTTATATCGCTTTCAAATACGAAAAGAGAAATGGCGGATTTTTGAAAAAAACGTTGTTGACTTTTTTAGTAGAAAACCCAGTATATTTTTTTGTAAATTGAAAGAAAGGTCATTCACCTATCCAGCGATATAAAGTTTTTCAAAATCGGTTGTCAAATCACTGAGTAATTAATTTTTAAAATGAGCGGTGCAACGTGGATATCACATACCTAAATAACATAACTAAGCAAAATGATATTTATGTGATTTCCACATTGCATCTTTCATTTTAAAAATTATTTGCTCAGTCATTTGACAACCGATTTTTAAAAATTTAATATCGCTGGATAGGCAAATGACCGTTTTTTCAAGCTACAGAAAAATATACTGGGTGTTTCAATAAAAATAGTCAACAACGTTTTTTTTTCCAAAAATCTGCCATTTTTTATTTAAAAGCGACATAAAAATGGTAATTTACCTAAAAACTTGAAAAAAACGGTCATTTCCCTATCCAACGATATACATTTTTTTTTAAAATCGGTGGTCAAATGACTGAGCAATTAATTTTTAAAATGAGAGATGCAATGTGAAAATCACATATAACATAATATCAATTTGCTTAATAATTATGTTATTTATGTATGTCATATCCACGTTGCACCTCTCATTTTAAAAATTAATTACTCAGTGATTTGACAGCCGATTTTGAAAAGCTTTATATCGCTGGATAGGTGAATGACCTTTCTTTCAATCTACAAAACAATATACAAGGTGTTCCATTAAAAAAAAGTCAACAACGTTTTTTCTCAAAAATCCGCCATTTTTCTTTTCGTATTTGAAAGCGATATAAAAAATTAAGTCCATTCAGACAAAACTTTTACTAAAATAAAATATTTCAGCGAAAACCGCATATTTCTATCTTGAGTCGTTTAAAAGTTATAGGCAGTTAAAATGGGGGAAAATATAAGTGGACACCCGGTATTTAACAAAACAAAAATTACCACTAAAATGTTAAACCCGTCTGGCAGGCGGTTAGCTAGTGTTTAGGTCATTGATTTAAAAGGTTAATACTTAAGGGTTAAGAATCTACTTATGTTTAAGTAATTAAAGAATCTTAAGAATACTTAGTAAACACATATTTTTCTAAAATATTAATATAAACGATTAGAGCTGGATCCCGCGTAACAAAAAAAGTTGACTAATAGCAAGCTAAAAATTTGTTAATAGCTTAACGGTGTCTAGTCGAACAAACTTTGCTGTATGGGAACACTGGAACAGAGGAAGTTTTAATTGTAAAACAGGTTAAAAATTTGGAACGTCAGACTACGAAAACGTTCCATGTATTTTGTCGGACAGAAATTCCAATTGACTTGTTACCATTTCATTAAACTCTCATGCAAAAATCAGACTGGTGTATATCACCAACTGGACATTTTAATAAGTGGAACACGAAGAACATGTCAAATGACAGGAATCATGTTGGTTAGTAATAGCAGCCTGATTTTTGCATGAGAGTTTAATGAAAGGGTAACAAATCGATTGGATGTTCCAAATTTTTAAACTTTTCCACAATTAAAGCTTCCCCTGTTCTAGTGTTCCCGCACATCAAATTTTGTCTCACTAGACACCGTTAAGCTATTAATAAATTTTCAGCTTGCTATTAATCAACTTTTTTTTGGTCCGCAAGATCCAGGTCCAGATGTACAAACCTTACGAAACGAACGAACTATTGAAAAAACAGTCTGAAATAAGAAGGCTAATCTGACTCCCAAACAACAGCGGAAGGGTGAGCCAAGTATGCTCTACCTGTTTAACTCACATACTGATGCACGTGCGTTGCATCGGAGTTGTCATTCTGAGAATCATCAATTTCAAAATCTTTGTTGTGTGGATCGGGTAAAATACAATCTTCGGTTTCGCATACATCTGAATCATTATCGTCTTACTCAATGTCTGAATCACTAGCACTATTATTCTATATCTTTGCTATTTCTAATTCCACCTTTTTATTCTGACAAATAATTGCTCATTTTAAATCAATTGCGTCCAATATTTAGTAAAAAATTTTACGAAGAGTGGACATTTTGTGCCCACGTATCTTTAACTCATGATATTACTTTAATTTTCAAAAATATCGGTAAAATCAAATTAATATTCGATAAACTGATAGTAGTCTTTTCAACAATAAATAATTTTTGAAAAATTTTGAAACACATAATAAATTTTATTGAAAAAATCCTTTGTAAAAGGTATATAAGCTTTTATTAAAATCCTTCTACATCACAACATAACGTTTTCGATTTTCTTACAAAATCATCATCAGTGTTAAAACAAACAGGTTGAATGCTAGCCGAGCCACCAAAGAAATACCAGGGTGAGAAGCCTTTAATTAGTATGTAGTTATTTTACAAATACAAACTAGGAATTATGCCCTTAGGTAAGGTATGAACACTCCCATCACATGGGATGTAAATTGAGTTGTTTTTACATTACGACAGTCTACATTATATTAAAATACATTACATTACATTACATTACATTACATTACATTACATTACATTACATTACATTACATTACATTACATTACATTACATTACATTACATTACATTACATTAGATTACTGTCGTAATATAAAGACAACAACTTAATTTACATCCCACGCGTGGCGGCTCGTGGCTTTAGGGACAGGGTCGGCAAGGTTTTGTCTCTTCAGATAGGTATGCCATCTAATTAAAAGGCTTCCATTTCATAGGGGATTTTTGGTTTTTGTTTTGTTTTATTTTTTATTTTTTTTTTATGTTATCATCCAAGAGTGTCGTATATTCGTGGAATGGGGTACCTATAGGTACGTGCCTTGCTACCGTTGCAGAATACGGGGAATGTATAATTGGTTGCCTATCGGCTAATATTCCATAGCTTCTTATTACAAGCAAATCGTCAATCTGGGGACGGCTTGCCGAAGCGGGCCTTGTAAGAATTCACACAATCGCACTCGGGTGCATAGCTATAGGATCATTAATTTGAAAAGTCTCTTACGCATAGCGCACAGGGATCACTTAACGTATCGGATCGAT
Organism: Diabrotica virgifera virgifera; assembly: GCF_917563875.1. Lineage (NCBI taxonomy): Eukaryota > Metazoa > Arthropoda > Insecta > Coleoptera > Chrysomelidae > Diabrotica > Diabrotica virgifera. The sequence goes on along the minus strand of NC_065449.1, from coordinate 73,092,269 downwards.
CGAATTCTTTTAAAAACAAAGAATAAAATTTAGTCTGTATTATCCCACAGATATTTTTTTTATTTCACAGAAACGAATATCATCAACTCTTAGTCCAGAGAAATAAGATTTTTCTCGTGACACATCCCCCTCCAGGCCGAAACCAAATTTTTTGAGTAGTATGGATATCTATATTATTAACCTATATGTTTCCTGAAGCCAATTTTGATGATGTACATAGTTATAAACAAATGAAGATCAAAAAACGCTACATTTTCGCTTTTTTCGTCTATTACCAAAAAGTTAAGCAATTTAAACAAATTTGAGTATAAGAAACTCATAAATCGTATAAAAAACTTCAACATGGCGTTCGCTGAATATGTCCATCCTTATTGGTTGCTTAGAAAATTGCAAAATAAATCATAAATTTTGAGTTTTTAAAAATATTCATAACTTATGTAAAAATTAACTTAGAACCTTCTTATTACACGGAATGCTGATACTTCTTGTACTTAAATAAATTATATTTTAAATTTCAAAGCAATTGGTCAAATAGTTTAAAAGTTATTTAATTTGTTTATCCCAAATTCATTTTTTGCAACACTACAAGTCAGAAAATTATGAGGCTACAATCATACTTCGGACAGTTTATGAAAGAAGAACATTTATACTATTACCATTATTAAAAATAAATGACAAAAAATAATTTTAAACAGTGTAAAATTATTTTGAAAGAACATGTCGATTTTTTGCTTACTTATAAACAATTAGAATAACTTTTTAACCATTACCTGTAGAAAAATTATTTTTTCATATTTAGAAAGACTGAATTTTTATACACATTTAGAAAGAAAAACAACTGTCCTAGAACAATTAGGGACAAAGTTAGCCCCCCCATTTATTTAATTCACATGTTTTTGCAAAATAATTTTGCAATATTTATAATTATTTTTTGTATTTTTTTTTAATTAAATTAATACTGTAAATTTCCTTCTTCCATAAACTATCCAAAGTATTACTGTAGCTTCATCATTTTCTGACTTACAGTGTTGCAAAAAAAATAAATTTGGGAAAAACAAATTAAATAACTTTTAAACTATTTGCCCAATTTCTTCGAAATTTAGGGTATGAATTAAGCACCATAAGTCTCAGCATTCCGTATAATAAGAAGGTTCTAAGTTAATTTTTACATAAGTTATAAATATTTAAAAAAACTCAAAATTTATGATTTATTTTGCAATTTTCTAAGCAACCAATAAGGATAGACATATTAACCCTCCGTTAGGCGCGTGGTCTACAATCGTAGACCACTCTCCTTTAAGTGGTCGCCAATTGCATAAAACCGCACATACGCCCCCATCCCGCTTAGTAGCTGTCACTAATACTTCCAACTTACTCTTCAGTTTGCTAAACACCGCCGATCTGTTTGCATTATTTTTTTACCATTATTCAAAGAGCACTGGTCTACAACCGTAGACCACGCGACTAAGCGCGTTCCAGTTTTTAGTTGTATATATAAAGCTAATATGTAGCCTGCTGTGTACATAAAGCTAATAACATAAATGAAAATGTTTCAAGAAGCGACTTCATTGAAAACTTAGCATGGGAACTAATCAAACAGCAAATTGAATATGGATCAACTATGCCTTCCCTGCTAAGAGAACTTAGACGACGAGCTCGCGTACTGCTCGGAGTTCAAGAAGTCGTACCCCCTTCCCCTAATAGTCCAACAAATTACGTGAGACGAAGTTGTATTTGTGCATGAATTTGCAATATGTCAACAAGAAGGGCATGCCAAAGATGTGACACATTTGCATTTAAGGATCATTTTGGGGATATTTGCACTGAATGTTTGACGGACTAAAATTGTGCCACTTTGACCATTTAATAGTTTTGTTCTTTTTTTACTTTTTAGTTCTATTCTTTGTTATTTATCCCTATTGGTCATTCTATAAGTTCAAAGATAAAAAATATTTTGTGTTTTTTACTAAATTGAGCTTATTTTTGTGACCATTTTCATTTACTTGCGAATAAAGACCCAAAAAATCATGACTTGGTTTTTAATTTTACCACTGTCAAAATGAGAAAAGCCAAGGAACAAAACAAATCTAATATCAAAGTGCGAACATAAATAAACATGTTATTAACCACTAATTTGTTAATTTTGCCAAAATCCGGTATTATACGACAAAAAACTCTTGGTCTACGATCGTAGACCACGCGCCTAAGCTTGTCAGCAATAACGACGCGCCTAACGTAGGGTTAAGCAAACGCCATATTGAAGTTTTTTATACCGTTTATGAGTTTCTTACTCTCAAATTTGTTTAAAATGCCTATTTTGTTAGTAATAGACGAAAAAAGCGAAAATTTACCGTTTTTTGATCTTCATTTGTTTATGACTATGTATGTATATCATCAAAATCGGCTGCAGGAAATATACAGTGTGTCAATTTTAAAACTTACAATGGCTATATCTCACGAACAAAAGCTGAAAACGAAAAATGCTTGAAACCGTTTCTAGGATAGTAAGGGGGAACTAAAATGACATGAAAGAGAACTCACCACCATCAACCCCCTAGGCCCCACCCACCACAACCAAAAAAGTTTAAATTGCAAACCCCTACTTGTGATACATCATTGAAAAGGCTATAAAAAATGCTATCCAATGGTATAAATAATAATTATACAGGGTGAAGCAATAATTGTGAAACTTTGGCTTAAATGAAAAATTTAATGAGGTTTTGTTGAACTACAAATTTGATAAAAATGTCATTTAAGTAAATGTTCAAAGTGGGTTCCGTTGTTTTGTAAACAATAATACAGTCTATTTTCAAATTCTGCACGAAATTTGACAAATGTTTTTCTAGTAATAGGGCGACATGCTTGAGTAATTATTTCTCGCAATTTCCCAAGTGACGCAAGTTAAGTTTTATAAACAACTGATTTAAGGCAAAAATGGCAAATTAAGTTTTAATTAACAAAAAAAAAGGACGAGCGGACACTTACCATTTAAAATAATAGTCCGGGAGATAGCATTACAAATACAAAAATCACAGTAAGCCAGCTGATATTAACACCCTGTAAAATTATTATTTGTACCATTGGATAGTACTTTTTATGATAGGATAGTATATTACTTTTTTCTATGGGGTTACCCTAAATCGGTTGTTTATAAAACTCAACTTGCTTCACTTGGGGAATTGCGAGAAAGAATTACTCAAGCATGTCGCTCTGTTACTAGAACATTTGCTAAATTTCGTGCAGAATTTGAAAATAGGCTGTATTATTGTTTGCCAAACAACGGAATTCACATTAAATATTTACTTAATTGACATTTTTAATAAATTTGTAATTCAACAAAACCTTATTAAATTTTTCATTTAAGCCACAGTTTCACAATTATTGCTTCACCCTGTATAATTATTATTTATACCATTGAATAGTATTTTTTATAGCCTTTTCAATGATGTATCTCAAGTAGGGGTTTGCAATTTAAACTTTTTTGATTGTGATGGGTGGGGCCTAGGGGGTTGATGGGGGTGAGTTCTCTTTCATGTCATTTTAGTTCCCCCTTACTATCCTAGAAACGGTTTCAAGCATTTTTCGATATCAGCTTTTGTTCGTGAGATATAGCCATTGTAAGTTTTAAAATTGACACACTGTATAGGTTATTATTATAGATGTCCATATTACTCAAAAAATTTGGTTTCGGCCTGGAGGGGGTTGTGTCACCAACCGGCTACTTTTTTTCCTTATTTCTCTGAACTATCTGATTAAATTAAATATTTAAAAATATATATAATGTGTCCATAAATATGTGGGTCGGCACTGCCGACCCTGACCAGCCGCCACTGATCCCACGTGATGGGAAGGTTCATACCATACCTAAGGGCACAATTCCTTATTAATTATATACAGCTCATGGAATTTTAAGAAAATGTGCATTTTTGTAAAATTCCTACATACCATTTAAAGCAGTCATGTCAAAGATACGGCCCGCGATCGCAATGTGTCACAGAAAGAAGAATCATGTTTTTTAGAGCTTTTAGACTTCACTCGATTGCTCTACGGAAGTTTTAAAATGCGTACACTACACTACATTTATAAGTCATTTCAAAGGCAGCGCGTGCCTAGACAAGCGAGAGAGATAGACAGTAACACCATTTCTTAGCGGAAACACCCTATTATTTTTGTTGAGAACAATAGAATCTTCCATGCGCTTCGAGTCTAGACTAGAACCTTCCTTATCGATATAAAAGAAGTGCGTCGACGTGTCACGTGAGTCAGTTGCGAAGTAGTGGTTGAGAAGGTATTGTACATTTGTTTGTGTCGTGCGTGTGCGATATCCATAATTGTGTCGAGTTCCATATTTGTTACGATTTCGGCATAATGTCACAAAAACGTAAAGTTGATAGTGAACGTAGAGTTTTTCAGTCTAAATGGGAAAATGCATATTTTTTCATAGAATGGAAAGGTAAACCACTGTGTTTGATTTACAATCAAACAGTTGCTGTTTGTAAGGAGTTTAACTTGAAGAGACACTATGATACGAATCATAAATCAAAATTCGATTGTTACACTGAAAAAATAAGAATGGACAGATTGTCATCTTTAAAATCTAAACTTCAAGGTCAACAATCGATGTTTACTAAAGCTAATACTGAGAGCGAAGATGCCCTGAAATCAAGTTTTATTATTGCATTAGAAATCGCGAAGAGATCAAAACCTTTCACTGATGGTGATTTTATTAAAGACTGTATGTTGAAAGTTGCCGATGTTTCATTTCCATTTCAAAAGTCAATAATTCAAAATATTTCGCTGTCAAGAAACACTGTTGCTTCAAGAATAAATGATTTATCTCAAAATTTGGTTCTTCAACTGAAGGAGAAAATTAAGGAATTTACAAACTTTTCACTGGCTGTTGATGAGAGCACTGATACTGTTAATACAGCTCAACTTGCTGTTTTTATACGAGGTATTAACAGTAACTTTGAAATAACTGAAGAACTATTAAAGTGCGTTCCATTGACAGGTACTACAACAGCAAATGATATTTATTCTGCATTGGAGCATTTGATGGCAGAATATGGACTCTATTATTGGAATATACTTAGCAGCACAACTACGGATGGCGCTCCTGCCATGGTTGGCCAACATTCGGGCGTTGTAACTAAATTAAAACAAAACATCAGGAAATTTTGTGGGATTTCACTGTATAATTCACCAGGAATCATTGGCATCCAAACATTTAAAAATGGACCATGTCATGCAACCTATAATTAAAATAGTAAATTTTATAAGGAGCAGAGGACTAAATCACCGACAGTTCAGGCAGTTTTTACAAGATTTGGACGAAAAGTTTTCTGATGTCCCTTATTTCACCGAAGTTCGTTGGCTCAGTCGAGGAGTAGTTTTAGAAAGATTTTTTGCATTACGTGACCCTATTCAAGCTTTCATGTTAGAAAAAGGCAACCCAATTGATTATGACAATGACTGGTGGGTTGATTGTGCCTTTTTGGTAGATATGAATAAACACTTGACTGATCTGAATGTAAAGTTACAGGGTAAAAATCTGATTGTCACTCAAATGTACTCATGTATTCAAGCCTTTGAAACAAAGTTGAGGCTGTGGGAAAATCAGGTAAAAATCAAACTTTGGATCATTTCCCTCATTTAAAATCATTTGGCACAGTGGATCAAAAAAAATTTGATCAATATTCTCAACTTCTGCAAAATCTTATCACGGAATTCAACAATCGTTTTGAAGACTTCCACAAAATGAATGAAATGGAATTCCCAATTTTCAACAATCCATTCAATTTTGAAGCTTCACAGGCACCAGTTCATTTGCAAATGGAGTTGATAGATCTTCAATCGGACAGTATTTTGAAAGAAAAATTTAAAGAGGTTAACGCACTTACATTTTATACACAATATTTCAAGAGTTTGGATAACTACCCGGAATTAAAAAAGCATGCAGCACGCATTCTGTGCATGTTTGGTAGCACCTATTTATGTGAGCAGATGTTTTCCGTCATGAAAATAAATAAGAACAAACATCGCACAAGACTTACAAATGAACATCTCCAATCAATTCTTAAAATAAATACAACGAATATGATACCTGACATCAATGAGCTTGTCAAAAACAAGAGAAGTCAGGTATCTGGATCCTCGAGCTCAAAATAATTACCCTCTTTTATAACTTTGATATGATTTTTAAGAACCGTATATTATAAGTATACTATTAAATAAAATGTTATAATAATTCAGTACATTTTTTTTTATTTGAATCTGGCCCGCCGACACATTCTGAATTTAATATATGGCCCTCTGCAAAATTGAGTTTGACACCCCTGATTTAAAGGATTCTCACCCTGGTATTTCCTGGTGGCTTAGCTAGAACTCAACCTGTTTATTTTAACACTGATGATGTAAGAAAATGGAAAACGTTCTGTTAAGAGGTAGCCCTTAAATGGATTTTAATAAAAGTTTTAAACCTTTTACAAAGGATTTTTTCAATGAAATTTTGTGATACAGTCCACTACTGGAAAATTATTTCTTTTTCTTGTGGATTTTACATAATAAATAATAATATGTTACACGGGAATACAAGTTACGTGGGCATTTTTTACCCACCGTTGGGCGTTTGAGGGTTAACCTCGAAGGTCATTAGCGGGACAACGAAAACACAATTAGTGTACAAAGTATCAAATCAGGTAGGTACACTATATCTAACTTGCTAAGTTACAATTTGACCAAACCTTCCTAATACGTAGTCAAACGACTATAAGTGAGATTATAGTAGTCTCCCAAATTGTGTTGATTTGCCTTAGTATAAAGTTTGTCCTCGAAACGTCCGCTTGTTAGGTCAGTATTCGTTTATGAGGACTAAGTGTCCGCATGCGAGCATTTGTGTACCAAGCTTGTGGGGCAAAGATTACTTTTATATTCGGATTTTATAACATTTTAAAGGTAATTGTAGTATTTTTATTTAGAAATAAATCAAAACGGGAACTGGTGTATGTTTTCAAAGACTGATAGTGTGTAAATAAATTTATTAAAAGTACTTTCAGCATTTTTAATGCCATCATCAGAGCTATCCTATAAAAAAACTAAGTTGAAGAATCTTATTCATAAAAAGTTATAAAGTGAAACTTACGTCTTATGGTTGTAAATACTTCAAATGAAAAAAAAAAAACTTCGAACAAACACATTCTCGCCACACAGATCTCACCACTGGTCAGGGTAAAAACCCTTGAAGAAATATAAAATATCAAATTTAATGTGTTTACTGATAATGTGTTTAAGCAGTTACTGATAATAAGACGACAGGATGCTGACGGAAACAAGAGTTCCTAGCGGCATCTGTGTTATTAAAATTACTTAGAAATTTGAAATTTTTAAGTTTTAAGTTTTTAAGTTTTTTCAAATTTTTAAGTAATTTTAATAACACAGATGCCGCTAGGAACTCCTGTTTCCGTCAGCATCCTGTCGTCTTATTGTTAGTAACAGCTGCTGATTGTAAAAATGGTAGCCATTTTTTAAAAAACACATTAAATGTGATATTTTATATATTCATGGGTTTTTACCCTGACCAGTGGTTAGATCCCTTGTTTAATTTTTAATAGTAGATTGTGTTTGTTCGAAGTTTTCTCTTTATTTGAGGTATTTACAGCCATAAGACGTAAGTTTCACTTTATAATTTTTTACGAATAAGATTCTTCAACTTAGTCTTTTTATAGGATAGCTCTGATGATGGCATTAAAAATGCTGAAAGTGCTTAGCTGACATTAATATTTACACACTATCAGTCTTTGAAAACATACACCAGTTCCGGTTTTGATTTATATATATAGAAGTGTGTTCAAGTCAAACATTCTTTTTCTATTTATTTAGAAATAGTTTGTAAAAAATACTCTCTGTTCTTGAAAAAATTAAAAAGAATATTGAGAAAAGTTATGTGTGAAGTCTTGTCTGAAGATTATATTCAGGAACAAATTGATTTAGATAATGAAGAAGAAGATTTAAATGAAGTTGGTGAAGTTGAAGTCGACATTTCCGATGATACAGAGTAGGAAATTTCTGATTTCGATGAAAATGCCTGAAACTCCTACTCCCACATTTATTGGCAAATGTAACATATTATGGACCAAACATCCTCAACCAAGGCACGGTAGAACTAGGGCAGAGAACTTAACCCATTTACGGACAAAGGTGCGTAAACGCAACCTTTATTGTCAATTTTTTTGGCCTGAGGATAATTTTTCTAATAATTACTTTTTGTTTAAATAACATCTCAATAAAGTATCATTTTTCTTTAAAAAAAAATAGTACTTTTTAAATATTTTAAGATTATTATAAATTTTCATAATTTCATGATTTATGCAAATCTTCATACACAATTTTTTCCGAAACTAATTATAAAGATAATTCATATTTTGTATGCTATAGTTGTAAATATATGTTGAAATTTTTATTATTCTAAAACTTGTTCATTCATTCTTAAAAATTAGGCCTATAATTGCATGTTTATACGAAGGGTGCATAATAGGGTGGTTAGAAAAAAAATTTTTTTTCTTATTTCAGATCGCTATAGTGCGCAAAAGTTGCCATTGGTATAGACTTGAAAAAAGCACTAATTATTATTTTTTTATTAATTTGTCTTCCGGTCGCGCAATGCCATCGAAATTAGCAAAAATTTTGAAAACCTTAATTTTTCATATTGTTTTTTAAACAGGCCAGATGGTTTTAATTGCGTTCCTATACCATAAATTAACTACTAAAGGTATGTAAAATCAATATAAATGCACCTATTATACATTTGTATCATATCTTCCGGTCGCGCAAAATAATACAAAATTAGTAATTTTTGCAAAATTTTGAAGTTTGACTGTTTAGTACAATTCGTCGCCTTAGTACTATAACTTGATAACTCCAAAACTGACGTTTTTGAGATAACTAGTTCACAAGATGTATTTTATTTGCCTCCATGTTATGTAAAAACTCGATAGCTCACTTCAAACGGGTTAAGTATTTATTAATGATTGACGAAAGTTGATAAAACTCAAATGCCAATAATATTCAGTGCTAAAACTTGACAAGATAAGTTATGAAGCTATTATTTAATCGAAATAATCGTGAATACGACATACACTGAATGCTATAACTAGATAACTCGAGTTATCTAGTTTTAGCACGTGTTTTTCTGAAACCATTGAACTTACCACATAATTGCTATCTGTTTATTCGGTTCATTTTAATGCAAGAATTCGAGAATTGTTAGCAGATCTGGCAACCCCCATGGCAGAGGGCTAATTTTCAACAAAATAATGTTTAAAATATTAGTTGTGTTAAAAAGTTCACTTATATGCGACTTAGCACAACATGCGACATTACCAAATGTTAACATTATGGTAGTGCTAAAAGTTGATAATTTTAATTTTTCATGTTTTTTTTCCATATTGGAAAACAAATTTACACCATATTCCTAAATAGATCAGTTGCAAAAAAGTTAAGGAACAGTATTTTAGAGCCGCAGAGTGAATTCCGTATTTACCAACATCATGGTAGCAGCACAAATATCTTTAAAATCTTTAAACTCGTTTATCTCAAAACTACTACTTTCGAGTTATCAAGTTATAGTATTAAGGCGACGAATTTAATCATACGACTTTTACAGATGCTACAGTTTAATTCAATTACAATAATATATTTAAAATCCAAGCATATAAGATACATTTTGATATTCAAGTGGAATTCGGTCGCGCAGCTTCGTCAAAAATAGCGGACTACTGAGAGGCGAGGCGAGAGTGACGAATGCCAGCGAAGCTAGCGCAGACACAAATACAGATACATGTGGGAAGACCTCTACAATGGAGTATTTGTCTTCTCCATTACAACGAACTTCTATTCCGCCACCTTTTCCAACACTTAGATAGAACTTCAACAGGCACTATAGGATATCCGGACCGATTGGAAAGGCCCTACCTGATTGTGAAAGACTACCAGTTGTTGTTGATTTTAATCGTCGGCATCTTTGAGCTATGCAATAATGTGGTTCTAATATAGCCGTCTCTGGAACTGTGTCCACACACTTTACTTGAAGCTTCGGTCACTAGCTTAACGCATCTTTCAACTGCCTGTCTATGGCATGGCAAATTATCTATACTCATAACAAGCTTGAAATCATTGCTCACATACTGTTTTATCTCTTCATTAGTCAATGTTCTTAGCAGTAGAGGGGAGTCAGTGTACTGGTGTTCCATTTGATAATTTCGTAATACTATTTAGATTCATAATTTAAGTTTGGGGGTTTAAAGATTCTGATAGAGTCACTTTCAGATATTGCTTGATTTTCCTTCATGATACACCTAAAGCCCAGCTCTCGGACATGGTTTCTGTCATCAGTTACTATAGCCAAAAGTAAATTTTCGGGATGGGCAAAGTAAGCATTCCGTTGTAAAACGGGATCAACAAATTGAAGCAGCTCTTCTGGTAAATACCTTGAAGATTCAATGATTTTGTAATCATGTCTAGGCCCATCTGTGAATTTGTGGTTTATTTTTGTGGCAAACCACATAGGCATATTATAACATTTGAGAATGAATGTGACAATCTCTCTCAGATTTTCAGAAGGGTTGGACACACTGATGTAGAAACGCAAAACTAGGTTTGCAGTAGTAACCCATCTTGAATGTGACGTTGGGCTAGGCTCACGTACCCACTACAAAGTCTTCTGAACAATGTCCTGACTTGATGACTTCTGATGTCTCAAGCAAGTAAAATTATAGGTGCTTGCTAAGAATACGCTTGTCAACTTTTGGAATTTCACAATCAATAGGAATAAAATCAATAAGTGGTAGTCTTTCACAATCAGGTAGGGCCTTCCCAATTGGTCCGGAATATCCTATTGGGCCTGTTGTATTTTCATCTAAGTGTTGAAAAAAGTGGTGAAATGGCAGTTCGTTGTAATGGAGAAGACAAATACTCCATTGTAGAGGTATTCCCACATATATCTTTACTTGCGGCTACGCGCGCTTCGCTGGCATTCGTCACTTTCGCCTCGCCTCTCGGTAGTCTGCTGTTTTTGACGAAGCTGCGCGACCGAATAACAATTGAATATCAAAATTTATCTTATATGCGTGGATTTTAAATATATTATTATAATTGAATTAAACTATACCACCTCTAAAAGTCGGATGATTAAATTGTACCACAGGGTCAAACTTCGAAATTTTGCAAAAACTACTAATTTTACTCATTTTGTATTATGTTACGCGACGGGAAGTTATGAAACAAATGTATAATAAGTGCATTTATATTGATTTTACATACTTTTAGTAGTTAATTCATGGTATAGGAACGCAATTAAAACCATCTGGCCTGTTTAAAAAAAAATATGAAAAATTAAGGTTTTTCACAATTTTTGCTAAATTCGATGGCATTGCGCGACCGGAAGACAAATTAATAAAAAAATAATAATTAGTGCTTTTTTCAAGTCTATACCAATGGCAACTTTTGCGCACTATAGCGATCTGAAATAAGAAAAAAAGTTTTTTTCGAACCACCCTAGTGCGTAAACGCACCTTTGGCGGAAACCATACTATATTTTTTTCGTTAGACGTCATTACGCTTCGTTCACTATTTATAGAATTTCTATGTGCTGTAAACGTTATATTTGTTTTCTTTTTAACTTGAATCAGTTTGACAGTTTATTTGTGTTTATTTGTTTTACATTTCATATAAATTAAAATGAGTTGTGTGGGGAAGTGAATGAGAATTCTGATGATTCTGGTTATGATATTCCTCTGAACCACAGATCAAAACGTCCAAAGGAAAAAAGCAAAAATAAAAAATCCAAATTTGTCCAAAGTTGGGTAAAACCAGATACTGCTTCGTACCCATCAGTAATTCAACATCAGTCTGATCGATATTTAGAAAATATAAAAGCTAAAAATGAAGGCAAGTCATCTATTAAAGTTTTTTTTACCCTGTTTTGACAGAGAAGTAGTTCAGAGCATTCGATATTTTACAAAAAATATTTTTACATCGCAGAATGTCCGTCAGGATTTTGAAATGAATGACATAGACTTAAAAAAAATTGATTAGCATATGTATATTATCTGGTTATTACACTCTGCCTCAAGTTGATTTGTATTGGTCGAAGGATGAGGATAAAGAAGCATGAGCATTATAAGAGAAAGCATTAGCCGATATAGATGGAAAATTTTTAAAGTTAAGAATGATTCTAAAATTTCCCAAGTGTTTATTCGAGATTGGGTCTTTACTTACTAAAATATAGTGGACATGTAGAGAATAGTTAAGAAACTGCTACATCAGTGTCAAACTAAGTAAATGGACGTTCAATCTAAATTTGCTTTACTAGTCCTGTCGCCAGTGGGGGTACAACGGCCTCCTTAATTCAGATGGACTTACCCAAGTTTTTTTTTATGTATCTTGACCCGTAGAACATGAATTTTTTGGGTAACAGTCGATCCGGATGTCGATAAGATTGTTATAAGCAAAGAAGCAATCACATAACAGCCATTTTTCGCAAAACAAAACATTGATTTGTATTGTTTGGGTCATTCTAAACAAAAAATGTTTTTACAAGTTTTTTCGTAGGATGCATAGTTTTCGACATAAAGTCGGTTGAAATTTCAAAAAATCGAAAAATTGCAATTTTTGAACTCGAATAACTTTTGATTGAAAAATAAAATATCAATTCTGCTTACCGCGTTTGAAAGTTCAAGTCAAATTCTATCGGTTTTGATTACTTTAATTGCTAAGGATTAATTTTTTTATTGTTAAACAAAGCTATAAACACGTAGTGATTGAATAATGTTTTCAATGCATTTCCCATTTGAAATCGAACGAGTAGGCGCGCATACCAACGGCGGATCCAGCAACCTTGCAAGGTGGGGGCAATGAAATACAAATTTTCTCGTGACTGGCGTACGCAGGACTCTTTTTCGGGATGGGCTGTTATTTTCTTATTCTTCATGTATCATGTCCTTTCAGAACGTTGGTTACCATCATAGGTATCTTAATTTTATTTATTGCCACCCTAAATCAACCATGCTTCTTCGTCCTGGACTGTGTTTTCCTGCTATTTTTACTTGAATAATATTTTGTACTTATATTTGGGACCTCTCATTAAACGTCAGAAATAAATAATCCAGCTATCTCTTATTGATGCTTTTTATAATCGCAGTAGTCTTGCTGAGACATTCTAGTATTGTGGAGTTTCGAATCTTCTCCATTCAATAAACTTTGAAAATTCTTCTATTATATCCTATTTCGAGAGCCCCAAGACCATTTAGATCCATTTTATTCACAGTCCAAGACTCGACACCATACAGTAAGACCGAGAACACGTAGCAGCAAAGTAGTCGGATCCTTAATGCCAATTTTAGGTCTCTGTTACATAATACTTTGGATATCCTTCTAAAAGCGGCTCTTATTCGGGGGGTTTTATTAAATAATCAAATTACCATAACATAGCACCAGCAATCACTATTTTTATCTGGTCTTTGGCATTGAATTGAATAGATGGCAATAAACAGATTTATTGTGGGACTCTTTCATTTATTATGTTCCAAAGACTTTTAATAATTTTCGATTTCAAGGAATTCTGCCATATTTATGTTTCAGTTATTCAGTTATCAACATGACACCAAATTCACTATTTATGTTCAATCGTAATCTCTTTCTTAAAAACAGTGTCAGTAGATACCAGGCGAGGTCTCAAGGAGGGGGCAATTGACTCCATTGACCCCCCCTTGGATCCGCGTCTGGCGCATACAGACAATTTCTACGTAGATTACGTACATTGAAACGCATGCATTGGGCACGGGAAACACTATTTGTTTATGGCTTTGTTTAACAAATAAAAACTTAATTTTTAGCAATGCAAATAATCAAATCCGATAGAATTTGACTTGAACTTTCAAATGCAGTAAGCAGAATTGCTATTTTACTTTTTAATCTAGTTATTCGGATTCAAAAATTGCACTTTTTCGATTTTTTGAAAGTTCAACCGCGTTTATCTCTAAAACTATGCATCCTACGAAAAAACTTTTAAGACCATTTTTTGCTGAGAATTATCTAGAGAATACAAAAAAAGTTTTGTTTTGCGAAAAATCGCTGTTATGTAATTCCTTAAGTTCTTTGTTCATAACAAACTTATCGACATCCGGATCAACTGTTACACAAAAAATTCGTATTCTACGGGTCAAAATACACAAAAAAAAACTTGGGTACGTCCATCTGAATTAAGGAGGCCGTTGTACCCCCCTGGCGACAGGACTACACCAGATGAAACTAGATTCTAGAATATTGGCCATAATAAAAAGACACGATAATAGCGCAAGAAAAAAAATTTCATCTTAAAATTTAATTTACATTTAAGATTCGATATGTTCCTTTATTAAAAATTGTACCCGTATTCGGCCAAAAGTGCGTATACGCACCCATCTGTTTTTCCTTACTTTAGAAGAAGAAATACATATTTTTTAGTTGTAAAGGCTATAGCGGAATAAGATGGTCAAAAATGCCCCCGCACCCATCAGCCCCGCTACTTATGTTTTCGATAAAGGATATAAAATTATGCCCTCATGCAAATTTTTAGCTTCCCAGAGGTCCTAAAACGTTCTTAAATCGAAAAAAGAAGAATTTTTAGGTTTTATTTCTTTGTAAGCGTAATTTTACTTTAAAAAATCTGAAAAAAATCAAGAGGTTGTATCTTTAGAATACAAAACAACCTAATTTTTTTCAGATTTTTGTAAAAAATAAGCCTAGGAAAAATTTTTGAAATTTTCAAATTATGATAATATGATTTGGCCAACTTTTAAATTGTATTTTTTTTAGTAATTTTTGCCGTTCTTTTAAATGGCAGAGGCAGAATTTTTAATATCTGAGCGGAAAGACCGAAAATATAGAAGAAACCGTTTTTGGCTGTCTCGAGATGCATCTCGGGACAGCCAATTTTAGGATTTAGGATCCTGACTACAACAACTGAAAAAGCAACTAAAATTATGAATTTTGTCATAAAATCTGGTATGTAGGGTTATAATAATATTTGAAACAACTTTTCCAAATAACTTTTATCGATATCTGTAACGCGAAGCAAATCGAATCGCATATCGAAAATTCACCCTGTTTGTGGATTCGCAGTAGGCCGCGTTTAAAATTTAAAGTTCAGTTGACTATTTTAAAAATTGTGAATCATCAACCTGCATGACTGTGCAAAATTTAAAATCTGTATATATTTTGATAGCCGAAACATAGGGGTGTCTTCATCGTAAATGCAACACACTGTATCTTATCAATTTGATAATTTATTGCAACTAATATAGTCGTATTTTTTATAGATTCAAAATATACAATCAAAATACTGACTAATTCACTAATTTTATTATAAAAAGTTCAAATTGATTGCATTGAAGTATTGAACCAATTAATAATGTCGTGTATTAATAATTAATGTGTATTAATAATGTTTAGTGTATATAATTATGTGTAATAATATAATATAATATACAGAGTGAGTTTTATGCATGGAAATCCTCAATTATCTCCGAAATGGCTTGCACGATTTTTATGGATTGTGGTGGGTTGGGGTTTTCTAATGTGGCCGATATTATAGTAATACTTACATTGTTGTCAGATCTTCCGTTTTTCTGAAAATCTAATTAACTTTGTTATTTCAAATGGAACACCCTGTATATTTTTTGCGTTTTGAAGTCCGTAATAAATACTGATTATTTTCCATGTTTAATTCCCTATACATAAAGGCCATAATTTCGGAGTTATTGCTACATTTATTTAAAAAAACTTTTTAAACAAATTATAAAAATCTATTTTTTTGGCTTGCGTAGACATTATTTTACGTTCTTTGGACCATTGGGAACAGAAAAGTTCTCTTGTAATTTTTCTCTAAAGTTAATCGTTTTCGAGTTATAAATAATTTAAACTGAAAAGAAATCGAATAATTACGATTTTCAAGGTTAAAAAACACAAATCAAAAATATTATTTTTGAAACTGCCAAGTATAGAAATTCAATCTAAAGCCTTATTTTATCAGTTGCCAATAAGTAATTAGAGCTTGTTTCATTCTAAAATTTTGTTTTTAGTTGTTAATGCAGCCCGATCGCCCGTCCTCTCATATGCGCTTCATTAACATTTATTAAAAAGCAATGTTTTAGAATAAAACGAGCCAAAAAATTTTATAGCCAGCCCCTGGAAGAAGGGTTTGGGTACTCCGCAGTTTCAAAAATTATGTTTTTTATTTTTGTTTTTGAACCTTGAAAAATTACAAAAGTACTTTTTTTGTTCCCAATGATCCAAAAAACGTAAAATAATGTTTACACGGGCCAAAAAATTAATGTTTATAATTTCTTTAAATTTTTTTAAATAAATGTAGCAATACCTCCGAAACTATGGCATTTAGGTATAGGGAATATAACAAAAAATAATCAGTATATAGGAAAAACGGAAAATCTGACAACAATGTAATTATCACTGTAATATTAGAAAACCCCTAACCACCAAAACCTATGAAAAACGTGCAAGTCGTTTCCGAGATACTTGAAGGTTTTTATACATAAAACTCACTCTATTTATTATAATAATTATAATAATATTATATTAATACGCATTAATTGGTTCAATATTTCAATGCAATCAATTTGAACTTTTTATGATAAAATTAGTGAATTAGTCAGTATTCTCATTGTATATTTTAAATTTATAAAAAATACGACTATATTAGTTGCAATAAATTATCGAATTGATAAGATACAGTGTGTTGCATTTAAGATGAAGACACCCCTATGTTTCGGCTATCAAAATATATACAGATTTGAAATTTTGCACAGTCATACAGGTTAATGATTCACAATTTTTAAAATGGTCAACTGAACTTTAAATTTTAAACGCGGCCTACTGCGAATCCACAAACAGGGTGAATTTTCGATTTGCTTCGCGTTACAGATATCGATAAAAGTTATTTGAAAAAGTTGTTTCAAATATTATTATAACCCCACATACCAAATTTTATGACAAAATTCACAATTTTAGTGTTTTTTCAGTTGTTTTAGTCAGGATCCTAAATCCTCAAATTGGCTGTCCCGAGATGCATCTCGAGACAGCCAAAAACGGGTTTTTCGATTTTGATAAAATTATCGTTCTTTCCGCTCAGATATTAAAATTTCTGCCTCTGCCATTTAAAAGAACGACAAAAAGTACACAAAAAAATACTATTTAAAAGTTGGCGAAATCATATTATCATAACCTAAAAAATTTTTGAAAAGTTCAAAAATTTTTGAAAAGTTCAAAAATTTTTCCTGGGCTCATTTTTCATTACAAAAATCTGAAAAAAAAACAGATTGTTTTGTATTCAAAAGGTACAACCTCTTGAATTTTTTCAGATTTTTTAAAGTAAAATTGCGCTCACAAAAAAATAAAACCTAAAAATTCTTCTTTTCTCGATTTAAGACGTTTTAGGACCTCTGGGAAGCTAAAAATTTGCATGAGGGCATAATTTTATATCCTTTATCGCAAACATAAGTAGCGGGGCTGATCGGTGCGGGGGCATTTTTGACCATCTTACCCCGCTATAGCCTTTGTCTTATGTGTTTTAATCCATTCTAATAAACAAATTGTCAAATTTCTCTTCGTTTATGGTCTTGGCCGTTAATGGGTTAATAAAACATACATGCCTGGTGTAAAAATGTCACTAAAGAATTTGAGAACGGAGTTAGAAATTTGGAACTATGTACTTTTTTTCTGACACCATGTCAAATATATTTGGAGAGTGCAAAATAAACACATTCAAGTAAGCCGGGAACACTATCAACGTGAAAAAGATGCCGAATACACAGATTTAATAGAAATCAAGGCTTTGAGTACGTTATTATATCTAACAGGAGTTCTCAAATCTAGTCGATTAAACTGCGAGGAAATATGGGATAAAAAATATATTTTGATAAATCAGATTTATTTTCCGTCTACTACGACAACAATATCGATTTGAAAGTTCTCTGTCATTTTCTGACCTCCAATCACCACTTCTTCCGCTTGTTGCATAGACCCTCTTCTATGTTTCTTTTTCTCAGCTATTTGTCTATGCCTTTGCTGAAACTTGTTCTCGGTCTACTTCGTTTTCTCTTTCATCTGGTTCCTATTTTAGTATTTCCTTTGGTATTCTTTGTATATGCCCCAACCAGGTAAGTTGTTTTGTTGATAAGTTATCTGTGATATTTTTTGTTTGATTTTCAATCTCCTGTCGCATATCTCCAAACATTCATTCCCGTTGCTCTTGACGTTGCCATTGTTTTTTCTTTCATTGGCCATACCTCACAGTTATATAGAGTTATACTTTTCACTATAGTCTCATATATCCTCTGTTTATTCTCATTGCTGACAAATTGGTCCCATAAATTAGTGTTTACGATATGATGGATTTTCTACCTGCCTGCAATTCCTGCACGTCCTGCACGTTTCATCGTGCAAAATATTGATACCTAGATATCTGTAGTCGTAATAGTGCTGTATCGTGGTTATATCGTCTAATATAAGATCTTTTTGATTGTCCTTCAATTAGTCCATGTGGTAAGACCGCTCTCGTCTGAAAAAATTTCTGATTCGGTTTCTTTGTGGATTCCTATTTAAAAATGTCCCCTTTAAACAAATCAGAAGGGTGCCGGGCGGAATTTTTGGGCAGAAATAATTGTTTAAACAATATTTTTAAACAAATATAAAAGATCACTTTTTTTATCCTAAGAATATTTTTTTAGGGTTTTTGGGTCATTCTAAACAATAAAGATGCTTTTTCGCAAAAATTTATAGTTTTCGAGTTATAGGCGATTTAAAATTTGAAAAATGCAAAAATAAGCATTTTCAAGGCTTAAAAACTCATATTTAAATTAGTATTTTTTGAGGTTACCAATTATTTGAATTATTGTAGTACAAACATTTATTTTCAAGATTCTGCAGACGGCTCTAATTTCAGTATTCGGGGTGTGCAAGTACTTGGAAGGGATACGCGAAATGATCGTGCGCGAATAGCGGAGAAATATTGCAACTTTCTTAAATAATTCATATTGTCAATTGAAATTGTCAAATTGACGTACATTTAATACTTATTGTCATTTAAGAAGAAAAATTATATATTGCTCCACAGTATTGATATGATATGCAATTATTATATATTATATTATATTATTATATAAAGGTAAATTTAATTAATTGTATTTTGCTTGCAGTACTGCATTCTAATAAATAATTTTATTTACTACATACAATTTTTTACGTTTAAATAACATAACCTAAATCTTATTTTCTTTTTCTTATTATTTTTTTTGGAGTATGGCCTTGAAAATTATCTAGTAACCCGGACCATATGATTGGCCAATATAATCAAAAGTGCGAATAAAATTGCAGAGCGTAGAAATAGGTGTCGCTTTTCCGAACTTTCATGGTCCCAATACACCGTTGTTATTTAATTGTTAATTATTCGTGTCCATCCGATTTTTTGCCGGTGCGGTGCGCACTTTTTCCAAAAAGTTATTATATCTAACAGGAGTTCTCAAATCTAGTCGATTAAACTGCGAGGAAATATGGGATAAAAAATATATTTTGATAAATCAGATTTATTTTCCGTCTACTACGACAACAATATCGATTTGAAAGTTCTCTGTCATTTTCTGACCTCCAATCACCACTTCTTCCGCTTGTTGCATAGACCCTCTTCTATGTTTCTTTTTCTCAGCTATTTGTCTATGCCTTTGCTGAAACTTGTTCTCGGTCTACTTCGTTTTCTCTTTCATCTGGTTCCTATTTTAGTATTTCCTTTGGTATTCTTTGTATATGCCCCAACCAGGTAAGTTGTTTTGTTGATAAGTTATCTGTGATATTTTTTGTTTGATTTTCAATCTCCTGTCGCATATCTCCAAACATTCATTCCCGTTGCTCTTGACGTTGCCATTGTTTTTTCTTTCATTGGCCATACCTCACAGTTATATAGAGTTATACTTTTCACTATAGTCTCATATATCCTCTGTTTATTCTCATTGCTGACAAATTGGTCCCATAAATTAGTGTTTACGATATGATGGATTTTCTACCTGCCTGCAATTCCTGCACGTCCTGCACGTTTCATCGTGCAAAATATTGATACCTAGATATCTGTAGTCGTAATAGTGCTGTATCGTGGTTATATCGTCTAATATAAGATCTTTTTGATTGTCCTTCAATTAGTCCATGTGGTAAGACCGCTCTCGTCTGAAAAAATTTCTGATTCGGTTTCTTTGTGGATTCCTATTTAAAAATGTCCCCTTTAAACAAATCAGAAGGGTGCCGGGCGGAATTTTTGGGCAGAAATAATTGTTTAAACAATATTTTTAAACAAATATAAAAGATAACTTTTTTTTATCCTAAGAATATTTTTTTAGGGTTTTTGGGTCATTCTAAACAATAAAGATGCTTTTTCGCAAAAGTTGATAGTTTTCGAGTTATAGGCGATTTAAAATTTGAAAAATGCAAAAATAAGCATTTTCAAGGCTTAAAAACTCATATTTAAATTAGTATTTTTTGAGGTTACCAATTATTTGAATTATTGTAGTACAAACATTTATTTTCAAGATTCTGCAGACGGCTCTAATTTCAGTATTCGGGGTGTGCAAGTACTTGGAAGGGATACGCGAAATGATCGTGCGCGAATAGCGGAGAAATATTGCAACTTTCTTAAATAATTCATATTGTCAATTGAAATTGTCAAATTGACGTACATTTAATACTTATTGTCATTTAAGAAGAAAAATTATATATTGCTCCACAGTATTGATATGATATGCAATTATTATATATTATATTATATTATTATATAAAGGTAAATTTAATTAATTGTATTTTGCTTGCAGTACTGCATTCTAATAAATAATTTTATTTACTACATACAATTTTTTACGTTTAAATAACATAACCTAAATCTTATTTTCTTTTTCTTATTATTTTTTTTGGAGTATGGCCTTGAAAATTATCTAGTAACCAGGACCATATGATTGGCCAATATAATCAAAAGTGCGAATAAAATTGCAGAGCGTAGAAATAGGTGTCGCTTTTCCGAACTTTCATGGTCCCAATACACCGTTGTTATTTAATTGTTAATTATTCGTGTCCATCCGATTTTTTGCCGGTGCGGTGTGCACTTTTTCCAAAAATCTCCTTTTCCTCCGAAAAATATATTTTTTAAATTTTTCGGGACATTCTAAAAATGCAAAAGGTTTCTTGTCATTATTCTCAAATGTTTTAAAGTTATAAGCGATTTAAAGCGCATTTTCAGATTTTAAATCGCTTATAACTTTAAAACCATTAACTTCTGGGAAAAATTACAAGAAACCTGTTTTATTTAGAATGTCCCAAAAAATGTAAAGATATATTTTCCGAGGAAAATAGGAGATTTTTGGAAATAGTGCGCACCCGCACCGGCAAAAAATCGGATGGACACGCATAATTAACAATTAAATAACAAAGGAGTAAATTTAAGTTAGACCCGATCAGTCTGCAGAATATTGAAAATTAATTTTCATATTTTAAATCGCCTATAGCTCGAAAACTATCAATTTTGGGAAAAATCACAAGATACCCTTATTATTTAGAATGACCCAAAAAACCTAAAAAAATATTCCTCCTGTCAAAAAAGGTGCTTTTGTATTTGTTTAAAAAAATTGTCTAAACAATGTCTGCCCAAAAATTCCGCTCGGCACCCTTCAGATTTATTTAAAGGAGATATTTTTAAATAGGAATCCACAAAGAAACCCAATCAGAATTTTTTTAGACGGGAGCGGTCTCACCACATGTACTAAATGCACAACGTATTCAGTTTCCGTTTTATTTACTCTATACCCCATAATATCATACTTTTTATCATGATTTCAATTAATTTTTGGGCCATATAATTTAAATCATCATAATTTTGAGTCACTATTATTTTATCGTCTGCAAAGTTGAACATAGTGTTGGTGAGTGGTATCCCCATTGTTCTGCTTTTTTGTTACATTATTTTTAAATACCTTTCGAGGTAAATTTAAAAAGTGGGAGAGAGGCAACATCCTTCCTTCAATCTCTTTGATGTTACAAATTCTGTTATTTGTGTCCCTGTTTTTATTTTTTTTATGGGTTTATTGTACAGTACTTTGAAGGTTTTACTGTTTTACTAATTCGCGCTTTTCATTGATTGCCCCAGCTTCTTCAGTGGAACACTATCCTAGACTTTCCGTAGGTCGACGAACAACATAATATGAGTTTCTTGATAGTTTCTTCTATTATTGTGGTCAATAGTGGATCGACCCGTGCAAAATCCTGCTTGTTCTTGTGCTTCAGAATATAAATATTCATTGTCGATAAGATTATTTAAAACCTTTCCATATACAGTGATGAGTGCGCTAATAACCGACAATATAACGCAAAAGACGTAAAACATAATACGTTGTAAAATAAAAAGGAATGAAACTAGTAGAGGTGGGAAATTTTCAATAGAAATCTATAAGTTTACATTATATTAACCTTTAACTACCCGCGCATCAAGTTATAACATAACTACGCGCGTGGCGTACTTTATACGCCACAAGAAAATACACTTAAAAATAGCGGATGTGTTTATTTTTTTTTTGAAAAAAATACACTTAGTTGTTTGTATAAACCTTATTCGGCACCAGTGAATACTTGGAGTTCCTTCTCAGTAAGCCAATTGGGATTTATAACTGAAATCATGGAATAACTGGATTCCATGATAAATAAAATTACTAATAAAAACATTTTTGAAATGTGATTTTTTACAGGAGAAAAAGTATTGTTTGTAAAGAAAAATATCGTTTGTGCCATAATGACTAAAAAGCAATTGAAATATGTACTTATAATAATATAATCGTGGCGTATATTGTCCACCACCGGAAACACCAAATAATAAACTGTAAATTACGATCTTCCCAGAACGCCGATTATAACGAAACTAAAACCAAATTGTAAAGCACACTCCAATGATAGGTTAGAGAGATAAACAAGGTCAAAAATTAAATTTTTAAATATATTTTCAGTAGAATTCTTATATCTGGCGTACAAAATACGCCAGCGCGTGTAGTTAAAAGTTAATAGTTTACCACCTTCAGACGTATCGAAGAAGTTTGACATCTGCCACTGTGACAGGAGAATTTTATAAAATTGTTAAAATGGATCGATTTGCTTGAAAATTTGAGAATAAGTAGTGGATAGTCAAAGGATGAATGCTGAGAGTAAGCTGGATGGACAGGGTGCGTAATGATATTATTCTGAGAAGGATGAAGAAAGGCAGAGAACTGGTAAAAATAATAAAGTCTAGAAAACTCGAGTATTTTGCGCATGTTTGTAGACATCCGGAAAAATATAGCATTCTACATCTAAGTATGCAGGGTAAAATAAAGGCAGAAGAAGTCGAGGAAGAAGAAGAACATCTTGGTTAAGAAATTTGAGGCAATGGTTTGGTCACACTTCGGAATCGCTCTTCAGATCTGCTGCGAATAAAGTTATGATAGCCAACATGATCGCTAACGTTCGATAAACGGACATAGCACCCGAAGAAGAAGAAGTCAAAGGATCAAAATCTATATGATGTCGAAAGGATCTTTTACCATGGGGGTGGTTGTCACCCCTTCTCGGGGGGTGTAAACTTTTTATTATATTTTGACCGCAAAAGTTGATAAAAACATTAATCCTAAGCAAACAATTTTATAAAATTCTTTTGTCACATCTGTCTTTATAATATAGTACTGCGATATTATGTTTTCCATGCCATATTGTCCAGGAACCGAAGATTTTCACCTCGCAATTTTTACAGAATGGATCGATTTGCTTGAAAATTTGAGAATAAGTAGTGGATAGTCAAACGATCAAAATCTATATGATGTCGAAAGGCGCTTTTACCATAGGGGTGGTTGTCACCCCATCTCGGAGGTGGAAACTTTTTATTATATTTTGACCGCAAAAGTTGATAAAAACATTCATTCTAAGCTAAAAATGTTCTATATATTTTTTTAATAAAATTAATATTTTTCGATTTATTCGATCGAAAGTGTTAGTTTTATATCGAAAAAATCGATGTTTTTCGACAATACTCATTTATGTAGTCTATTAAAGTATTTAAACACGTATTTAGGAAAATATATTTATTTTAATACTTAAACTCGTTCACAATGGTCAACAGTAATCACACACCAAATTATAATACCTTTCGCCACGAACTTAGGATACCAATTCAGCTATCTATCGCCTTCCGCTGTGTTTATATCATCATCGCACCACCAGTAGGCCCGTATCTACTCTGTCCCAAGCTGTTGACCGTATAAGGCCGCACCTACATTGGATCCGATTTTCTCCGATCAGATCAGATCCGACGTCGGCCGACGTCGGAATAGAAAATAAACCCATAGTATTAAATGGGGGTGCCTACATTGGATCCGTTTTTCTCCGATCCGATCAGATCAGATCAGATCCGACGTCGGCCGACGTCGGAATAAAAAATAAACCCATAGTATTAAATGGGAGTGCCTACATTGGATCCGTTTTTCTCCGATCCGATCAGATCAGATCAGATCCGATATCGGCCGACGTCGGGAGTAGCTTCTCCTATTCTCATCGAGAAGTGTTTGGTTTCATTCCGATTGGTTGCAAGTTGAGTTGCAAGTTTAGTTGCAAGTTGGTTGCAAGTTGGTTGCAAGTTGGTTGCAAGTTGGTTGCAAGTTTGTTGCAAACTGGTTGCAAACTGGTTGCAAACTGGTTGCAAGTCGGTTGCAAACTGGTTGCAAGTCGGTTGCAAACTGGTTGCAAACTGGTTGCAAACTGGTTGCAAGTTGGTTGCAAGTTGGTTGCAAGTTGGGGGTTGCAAGCTAACATGTTTAAATAAATTCAATGTCATCATCTCCTTAACACATCTTCATCGGAACTCATTGTCGGTGGTCGGTGGTCGGAAGATTACTGAACCAATGTAGGCACCCTCGCCGGAAAACCGGTCTGATCGGATCTGATCTGATCGGAGAAAGACGGATCCAATGTAGGCGCCGCCTGTCGGATCGGATCGGATCTGATCTGATCTGATCGGATCGGAGAAAAACGGATCCAATGTAGGTGCGCACTAAGGAAATAAGTGCCACCAGCCGACGACCGCGACCGTATTATCAATTGAGTGTGACTGCATTTACGATTTACTCAATTTTTGCCGTAGAAATAGCTATTTGTATAACAAGGGAGGAAAGTGTAACTTTTCCTCCCGAGAATGAAGTTTACTGCCCGACGCGTAGCGGAGGGCAGTAATCATTCAAGGGAGGAAAAGGCACTTTACTCCCATGTTATACATATGGTTTTTCCACCTTCCTCAAATAACAAGTCATTTTGTCATTTTTACTTAATTTATTTATGTAACTAACCAACAAAATTTATTAGAACTAAAACAACAAGTAGGTACAATATAACTGTCAGCTGTCAAATATAAGTCAAATTATTAATGTAAACATTGTTAAATAAAAATAACAATTTACTGTTTTTTACCATTCTGCAAAATACAGGATGTTTTATAAATAAACGTTAAAATGTATAGATACTCCGTAATAGAAAATAGATATTATACAGGGCGTCAATAAGTTATATTTCATGAATGAAATATTATGACGTCACTTTTACTTTTCCTCCCTAGGGAGGAAAAATATTTTCCTCCCTAGGGAGGAAAAGTACAACTTTGCTCCCTACAATCAGGTCCGGAAAAGTATACTTTCGGTAGAGGTAGGTGGAAAAAATTTTTTCAAACCAACTTCTTGAGAATTAAATATCCTACCATTTCGTATTTCAATATTTTTTCGTATCTCTGATGCTAATCTTTCTATTCTGAAGGAAATGACATTTTTTACCAAACTACAAAAATTCGTTATTCGCTTTTGACTCCAGTTTTTTAAAAACTAATCTTTCTAAGCCAATCAAAATTCTAAAATCTCTTATTAATACATAAATAAAGAAGAATAAATAAGATCAATGACTAGAAACACAGCTAATTTACATTATTATGCTTCCAATTGGCTTTCTCCTTAAAAAAAAAGATTGATTTTTTAACCGTAACTTTTTTACTTTTTATCTTAGAAAGTTTGGTAAAAACTAATTTTGTAGGTTTTTACAAGATCTATAAGCCTATTAAGATTAAATCTTTTTAAAGTCCTCAGTCGCAAAAAGAGGTGACTTTGAACGGGTTGGTAAAGGCGGTTTTTACATGTTATTACAAGTTTTAATAATTGTCAACAGCTCACTCACTTTTTGCGGTAGAAAAAATTTTTGCAAACCATGTTCTTGGGAATTAAACAGCTTACAATTTCATATTTAAACATTTTTTCGTATCTCTGATGCTAATCTTTCTATTCTAAAGAAAAGGCCAGTTTTTTTCCAAATTACAAAAATTCGTTATTCGCTTTTAACTCCATTTTTTTAGTCTGGCTGAATGACTAAAAGTCTATGCCAATAAAAAAAATCCATTTTTTTCAAAACTAATCATTCTAAGTCGGTCAAACTTCTAGAACCTATTAATAATACATAGATAAAGAAGACAAAATAAGGTCAATGACTAATTTTAAATAGGGTGGTGATTAAGAGGTTGCTTCCGATCACTTTTTCGCTGAAAGAAATAGGGACTGATATTCTTTTTATTATAAGTCACTTAATTTTTGAACTAGAAGTTTTTTTTATTGCCGGAGACAGATATTTTTAAATACTTTAAATTAGTTTGAACAAGTTATCCACGAAAAATATATAGTTTTCCCGTCCTTTGACTTTGAAACTACAATATTTAGGATTTGACGAAGACGAGCTAACATATAATAAAGTATAGCTCGATTATTATTGGTCTTATAGAATGTTTAAAAAAGACGGTTTTGTTTATTTTTTCAAAAGGTACATTTTTGTTAAGCAAAGTTGTTCTGATAAAACGAAAACTTTTTGAGTTATTAGCAGAAAACTGATTGAAAACATTGATTTTTTTTATATAAAACTAACACTTTTGATAGCGAATAAATCGAAAACTATTAATTTTATCAAAAAAATGTATAGAAGGTTTTTGCTTGAGTTTATGCATTCTTGAAATAGCTGCCGAGGATGTTTGTATAATTTGTTCGTTCCGTATTTGAACAATTCTCCGGGTATATCCCCTAGCCCAAATGCTTTCTGGACGGTTTCCTCTTCAGCTGTTTCCATTCATTTTTAATTTCATCTGTTGTCAATTTTATTGGCGAGTCTACTATTGCAGTTCAATATTGGTATTGGTTTCCATGTTCTTAAAATTCGACTCTATTCTCTACTAAATGCTCTTCTAAATACTCTTTCCAGTATTCATGCTGTATGTTCTGTATTATGACTTTATTCTTTTCTTTTCTCAATTTTCCAGACTCTTTCTTCTTTCTTTTCTTCATCTCTTTTCTTTATACGTCTGCTTGTTTTCCTTTCTAATTAATTTTGTCTTGTAATATCTATTGTGGGAAGTGTCCATTTAAGGCTCTGAGTTGATTCTGGTTACATAAATCTACGAATCATTCACCATAGTAGTTCGTGGTGTTTTCTCCGTATCTTTTCACTATTTCATCCTCATCTTCTCTTCCGACTCTCCTGTTGTTAATATCCCCCATTAAAATTATTTCCTCTATTAATTTATATTTAACATTTCCTCCTGAAGTTGTTCAATAAATCGACGCTGTCAAGCCAAAACGGCATAAACGACATTAACTTGATTTTTCAGGAAACACAAAAAACTGATTATTTTTATTTTTACCAATTCTGCTTATCCGCACAGTGATTCAAAAAAATTGGTGATTTTTTTTTCAAATTTTAATATATTGTGAACACTAATGTGGCTGAAAATACTGTCTGAAATAAATTAAAAACTATAAAATGGCGCTTATGTCCAATCAAGATATAACATTGGTGAATATGCCAAACTTACCTCTGGCGTTTGTGTCGATCGCATCGTTGTAAGGTTAGTCAATATGGCGCTTAAAAGGGATATATGCCATTAATGAAGAAAGAAACGAAAATCAAAAATTGTCGTTTATGCCAACAAGAAAAATGATGAAATTACGAAGATTTTTGATAGGGTTTATTTTTTATTAATCAAAAATACATTCTAAGTTAAAAACAAAACCTTAAATTCTTTAAACATGTTTTGGTGCTAGGATAAAATACTTAAAATAAATATGAAATACTTAAAAGTGGATATCTAATAATAGGTAGTGGATTCTAATTGTCAATATTTGGTTCAACATCCGTATTGATTTGATTGCTTGTATTTTCCTTATTTTGATCACTACTTATACCGGCATCCAAACCATTATCTGTTGCTAAGTTGAAACATGATGTGAGATCGTGACTAAATATTTCTTCTTCTACTGCAACGTCTGGTGGTTCCTCAAAGATGATAATGTCATTGCTAAAAGCTTCTGCAATATTGGCATTATAAATGTCATAAACCTCTAAGGGAAATATAGGGCGATTATTGTCAGTCAGTATATCATTTTGTACTGATTCGGTATATGTTTTATTTTCATTTAGTAAGGCCATTATTTTTTTACTTCTGCTATTCATGTGCAACAAATAAATGGCATAAACGCCAAAAATCGATCGCCATTTTTAGCTATATAAAATTGATTTGAACTCTATGCTGTAATACAAAATGAATTGTTCATCACACTAGTACAAAGTTACAATAGAATATTTTAAAATAAACTTTTTATTTGCGCAATTTTTAAATAAGAAACCTGCATAAGAATACCATTGAAGAATGGCATTTGTGTCAACCACGATGTAAATATGTGGTTTTGGCATAAACGCCTCATAGTTTTTAAAGAAATTCAGTGTGTTTACGCTTCAAAAATCAATACAAATTGAAAATATTGCAAGGGTAGATAATACCATGTTACTTATCCATAAAAATTGTAAAAATACATACCTTTACTATTATTACTGGACCGAAATGTACACAATGATAATCTTACGGGCACTGGCGATTATGTCAATCGGTGTTCACGTCGGTGTTCACGTGCGTGACTAGACTGGCGTTTATAAAAATTTTAAACCTATATTACACCTATTTCACTTTTTCTGCGGTTATTCCGCGTTGACTGTCTGGTGCGGAAATTAAAATCCTATTTTTTAGTGCAGCTAACTAAAAAGTGGTCATTTTGGCGTTTATGCCGTTTTGGCTTGGCAGCGT
This sequence comes from Diabrotica virgifera virgifera, assembly GCF_917563875.1. Taxonomy (NCBI): domain Eukaryota; kingdom Metazoa; phylum Arthropoda; class Insecta; order Coleoptera; family Chrysomelidae; genus Diabrotica; species Diabrotica virgifera. The sequence continues at coordinate 73,063,018 of NC_065449.1, read as the reverse complement.
CGAAATATGTACACGCATTTTTACGCATATTGTGGACTATAAGCTCATTAAATTGTTAGTTAATATCCGTGAAGACAGAATGTTGTGTCGTCACGGATAAGTAAATAATATGTCTATTATTTACTTTAATTATTAATCTTTCACTTATAGCTTCTAAAGTTGTTATAAACTTTTTTTGTCTACTCTATCTAATATTATGTGTAAGTTTTCAGTTTGTGAAAACTGTCATTATAGAGAGCAGTGCGTGAAGAGTTTAAAGTGTGCGTGAAGTAATATATACTTACGTGCATAGAAATCAGCCCACTTAAAAATTTGGTCATTTTCGATGTCTCATATTTTCTAAACCTGTTGGCCGATTTAAGTGGTTTTTTGAACATGTTTTAGACTGATTCCTTAGCAATACCATTGTTATAATATTGTTTCTAAACAGGTCAATCATTTTATACCGGGTGTACTAAACAAACTGTGTTTTTTCTCAAAGTTCGCATCATCCTGTGAAATATTCTAGCATTTATATAATACTGAAATTACAACCCAACTATAGCCTCAGGTCTTCTTAACATTCTGTTTCTTGATTCATTCGTTTTTGTTGGACAATAAAAAAGTTAGGTAATTTAACAACTAGACATATGTTCTTCATCAATACGCGGTATTTCTAAATAAGTGCGACAAACTTTAAGGGATAATTCTGCATTAAAAAATAATAACAGTTGGCTTTATAAACGTATGTCCGCAAATGTTTCGTTTACGAGATACGGGATGTTGAATTTTTTCTTAAAAACTGATGATTTATTTATTGCTTTAAAACCAGTTGAGATATGCAAATGAAATTTGGTAGGTTTTAAGAGATAGTTATTGCGGATTATTTGACATAAAACTAAGAATTTAATATTCACCATGGGGTACATGCGGGTAATATGATCGGTCATATTACCCGTATGCGCGCCAATGGTGAATATAAAATTCTTAATTTTATGTCAAAAAATCCGCCATAACTATCTCTTAAAACCAACCAAACTCCATTTGCATATCTCAACTGGTTTTAAACCAATCAATAAATGGTCAGTTTGTAAAAGAAAATTCATCATCCCGTATCTCGGAAACGAAACATTTGCGGACAAAGCCAACTGTCATTATTTTTTCATGTAGAATTACCCCTGTTTGTCGCACTCGTTTAGAAACACGGTGTATTGATGAAGAACATATCTAGTTGTTAAAGTACCTAACTGTTTTATTATCCTACATAAACGAATGAATAAAAAACAGAATGTTAAGAAAATCTGAGGCTATAGTTGGGTTTTAACTTTAGTATTTTATATATGCCAGAATATTCCACAGGGTGATGCGAACTTTGAGAAAAAACCACAGTTTTATTGGTACACCCGGTATACAATGAAACATTACCTGTTTAGCAACAATATTATTACGGTGGTATTGTTGAAAAATCAGGCTATTACATGTTCAAGAAATCACTTAAATTTTCCAACACGTTTAGGAAATACGATTCATCAAATATGACCAAATTTTTAAGTGGGCCGATTTCTATGATCGTAATGGGATTAACCTTTTCACACTGTTTTTTGACAAACTTTCATATAATCAAATATCCTTAACTTTCGCGTTGTCATGGTGATGACAGGTGAGCAATAAATTACAGCAACAGTTTTGACAGTTTTATTGTTTGAAAAAAGTTTGAATTTTTAAACGTCAAAGTTCTAAAAATTGTAGAATAGAAATGTATTCCAGTGACGAAGAGTTACAGTTTTTTTATTTGTTTATCGTAGATAAAATATTGTATGAAACTGTTCGTGAAGTACTTTTTGCGCACTTACGCGATATATAGCACTCGCTACGCTCGTGCTCTAAACATCGCGTGCGTGCGCAAAAAGCATATTTCACGAACTGTTTCATAAATTGTAAATCTGTATTGAGACTGAATAATTGTGAATTGTGAAACTATTGTGAATCATCAAAAAAATTCAATTTTGAGCTCTACATTATTTTGGTACTCCACTGCAGAAATGGTCATATTGTCCTAGATGTTTACAGCCGGTTTCTTTTTTTTTATTTCAGTAATAACTTATATATCTATTTTTATATCTAAACTAAAAAGGGGTAGTTCCCTAGGGAGGCTGTATACCATATAGTTAAAAAACGCTAATATGAAGTAAAAACCACTTCTATGTAATAGGTATATTTATTAAAAATTTTAAAAAATCCCAATGTATTGGTAGTCAGAGAATCACTTGGTAGTCAACGTTGGTCTAAGATGGTTGATTGAGTTTCTTGATAGAGTTTCATTATGTTCCCGGAGGTTATATCTTTTAACATCGGCGTTTAGCCTGATCAATATTACTTCAACGTAATGTAGATTTAATTATAATTTCAACCATTGTTTGGTTCTGGGGCTATTTGGCAAGTATTTGGATTCACTGATGATGGACTGATAGGTCCGAAAACGTTCTGAATTGGACATATTTTATTCAATCCATTGGGATTTTTTAAAAATTTTAATAAATATACCAATTACATAGAACTGGTTTTTACTTCATGTTGGAGTTTTTTATTTTTATATCTCTCCTTAAAATTTAAAAAATTTAAAATTTAAAAAAAAATTAAAAGTTTTAAATTTAAAACTTAAAATTTTCAGGAATGGATTCAGTTTGTTGTCTTAATTTTTCCGTTCAATGACACAATGCATTATTTGTAACAGGAGGCCTTTCTTTCACAAATATTATACAGGGTGTAACAAAAATAAAGGTCATAAATTTAATCACATATTCTGGGACCAAAAATAGTTCGATTGAACTTAACTTACCTTAGTACAAATGTGCACATAAAAAAAGTTACAGCCCTTTGAAGTTACAAAATAAAAATCGATTTTTTCCAATATATCGAAATTTGTTAGAGATATTTTATTGAAAATGGACATGTGGAATTCTTATGGCAGTAGTATTTGAAAAATTAAATTACAGTGAAATTTAGACACCCCATAAAAATTTTATGGGGGTTTTGTTCCTTTAAACCCCCCCAAACTTTTGTCTACGTTCCAATTTAATTATTATTGTAGTGTCATTAGTTAATAACAATGTTTTAAAAACTTTTTTGCCTCTTAGTACTTTTTCGAAAAGTCGAGTTTTATCAAGATATTTTGAATATTTGTCAAATCCACCACATATTTTTTGTGTATGGTTAAGTACGATTATGGAGACTTGGTAATAATATGAAAATTTATTTATGATTTACATTTTAGGTATATTTTGAACCGTATTAAAAACGAAGCCACATCTCAATAAAACGTGCCTTATCAAAAAAATACAAAGAGGCAAAAAAGTTTTTAAAACACTGTGTTTAACTTATGGTATCGCAGTAATAGTTTAATTGGAACGTACACAAACATTTGTGGGGTTTAAGGGAACAAAACCCCCATAAAATTTTTATGTAAACATATTAAAAAAGAAACCTTAACTCGATAAAAACCTATCTGCCTTATCGAAAAAATACTATGAGCCATAAAAATTTTAAACATATTGAATTTAACTAATGGTACCACAATAATAATTTATTTAGAACGTACACAAAAGTTTGGGGGGTTCAAGGGAACAAAACCCCCATAAAATTTTTATGGGGTGAACCAATTTCACTATAATTTTTCTGTAAGATGCTCCTGCCATAAGAATGCCACATGTTCATTTTCAATAAAATACATTTAACAGATTTCGATATATTGGAAAAAATCGATTTTTTTTTGTAACTTAAAAGGGCTGTAACTTTTTTATGTGCACATTTGTACTAAGGTAAGTTAGGTTCAAACGAACTATTTTTGGTGCCACAATATGTGATTCAATTTATGACCTGTATTTTTGTTACACCCTGTATTCTTACCGATTGTAAATTATATTTGTTATAATTTCTTTTAATTGAGATGTAAAAGATCAAATAATGTAAGAAATGTCGCTATATTATTCTGTTTGTTTATTTAGTCCATTTTTACAGGTATGCTAGAAATATGCAGGAAAGATTTACTTGCTAGAAATTTAAACAGGATGATAAGATTGTTTCCCAGGGATTATAACTTTTTCCCAAAGACTTGGTGTTTTCCAGCTGATCTTGGTGAAGCGTTAACGTATAGTAGAGTAAGAAAAAACAAAACATTTATTTTAAAACCAGATGCAGGAAGTCAAGGTAGAGGAATTGTGATAACGAAATCACTGAAAGAGATACGTCCTTGTGATAGGGGTATCTGCCAAGTATATATTTCAAAGCCATTTCTTATTGACGGATACAAATTTGATTTAAGAGTTTATGTGCTGATAACATCTTGTGATCCTCTAAGAATTTATATTTATAATGAAGGATTGGTTAGATTTGCAACTAGCAGATACAAAGAACCCAATGGAATTAATATTAGTAACGTGTTCATGCATCTCACAAACTATGCTGTAAACAAGCATAGCAGAACCTATAATTCGGACAGTGAAGGTGGCAGTAAAAGAAAATTATCGTGGCTTAATAATTATTTGCATAGCCTTCAACATGATGTTGAAGCTATCTGGTATAGAATAGATGATGTTATTATTAAAACAGTAATTAGTGCGTATCCTGTACTAAAGCATAGTTATTCAGCTTGTTTTCCCAACCACGATGTTGTACCAGCATGTTGTGAACTACTGGGGATTGATATTCTTCTAGATAAAAGACTAAATCCTCAAGTTTTAGAGGTAAATCATTCGCCAAGTTTTCACACAGATACAGAGCTAGACATTGAAGTAAAAGAAGCCTTATTAAGCGACATGTTTGCCATGCTGAACCTTGACAAATGCGATAAACGTAAGGTAATGAGAGAAGACAGAAAAAGAATAAGAGAAAGACTTGTAAACGGAATAAACTCTAAGGATAATTCAACTGATCATATTAAAATATTTACAGAATATTTTAAATTAGAAATGGCAAATAGGGGTGGATTTAGGCTTGTGCATCCATGTACTAATACAGAGCATATATACACAAAATTTTTCGACCAGTGTCAGAATTCTATATACTCTGATACTGCATCTAGTCGAGCCAGAGAAGCAGCTCAGAATGCCTTAAGGGATGAGATGCAACTCAAAGCAAAACTGGAAGCTTCCAAGAGGATTACTTCTAAATTTAAACCTCTTATCGAAAGTCCTACATTGAGTAGTATGAAATCCTCTTCAGTTACAACATCGCTGCCACTACATTTGAAACACACTTTGAGCAACTCATTTGATGCTCAAATGATTGTCGAAATTGAAGAAAAAGAAAGGCTGCAGAAGCTAGCACAAAGAGATTATCTCGTAAGAAGTCAAGGTATTCTCGAGTTGATTTATTTCTCAATGAAAAAGAACAATATTTTAAGACCACAAGATGAAAGGAAGTATGCACTATTTGACAAAATACGAAATGCGTGTGATGTAGTTAATAAGCAGTTTACACAAGGACCAGAAATATCAGATATGTTAGCAGGATTTACTGAAAAGGGTGCAGGCGAGTGTTTATCTGCTCAAAAGGAGATGTATTTTTGGCGCACAAATAAAGAGAAGGCTCCGAATCATACCGAAAATGTTTAAGACTGGCTACGATTATTTAGAAGATCATAACATTTGTTATTTATTTGTCTCTCTCAAATATGACAATTTTTCAAAAATTTTTGTCGATTTTGTTACCAAACAACATTACGATTTATGTAAATTGTTTTATAAAAGTTTAGTTCTGATCAATTGTAGTATTTATTTGTTGCAATAATTATTTTGAATTACAAATAAATAAAAACGTAGACCTCGGACCAGATGCTTGTAAAGGTTTGTATATTAAAAATTTAATTTCAATTATGACTAATAGTCTAAGAGCTGGGAGCGGATTTTGTGCGTGATAAGTAATATGGAAAAACTATACGTGGATATGTTGAATTAGTTGTGTACATGACTTTCACCAACGGCCGGAAACCAGAGTTGGGGCTGAGGGTAGTTATAAGGGGTCAAAGTCGCGGTTTTTATTATTTTTTTTATGACGCTCATGATCGAGATAGTGCACCAAAATTTGGGAATAAGTAGGTCATGACGTACCTAAGTAAAATCTCTAGGGGCGCAACGCTGCGTGGCCGACAAAGGGGTGGGCAGGGGTGAATATAAAAAATGTAAGGGGTTTTTTGCGACGTTCGTGATTGAGATAGTGCACCAAAATTTGGGTATAAGTAGACCATGACATTAGTAGGTAAAATCCCCAGAGCCGGAAACCAGAGTGGGAAAGGAAGGTAGTTATAAGGGGTCAAATTCCCGTTTTTTATTATTTTTTTTGTGACGCTCATGATCGAGATAGTACACCAAAATTTGGAAATAAGTAGGTCATGACGTAACTAAGTAAAATCTCCAGGAGTGCAACGCTGCGTGGCCGACAAAGGGGTGGGCAGTGGTGAATATAAAAAAATGTAAGGGGTTTTTTGCGACGACCGTGATTGGAATAGTGCACCAAAATTTGGAAATAAGTAGACCATGATATAGATAAGTAATATCCCCAGAGGCGGAAACTAGAGTGGCGGACGAGGGTAATTATAAGGGGTAAAATTCGCGGTTTTTATTATTTTTTTTTGTGACGCTCATGATGGAGATAGTGCACCAAAATTTGGGATTAAGTAGATCATGACATTACTAAGTAAAATCTCCAGGGGCGGAACGCTGCGTGGGGAAAAAATCTTGTGACAGGTCACGAAAGAAATACTACACACTGCGACTTTGACCCTTAACCCCTTAACTACCCTTATTACCAACTCTGGTTTTCGGCTTTGGGGATTTTAATTAGCTAAGTCATGGTCTACTTATTCGCAAATTTTGGTGCACTATCTCAATCTAGAACGTCGCAAAAAACCCCTTATATTTTTATATTCACACCTACCCCATCCCTTTATCGGCCACGCAGCGTTCCACCCCTGGAAATTATACTTAGTTACGTCATGACCTACCTATTCCCAAATTTTGGTGCACTATCTCGATCAGGCATGTCACAAAAAAAATAATAAAAACGGCGACTTTGACCCCTTATAACTACCCTCGTCACCCACCTCGGGTTTTCGGCTTTGAAGATTTTACTTAGTTATGTCATGGTCTACTTATTCCCAAATTTTGGTACACCCTCTCAATCACGATCGTCGCAAAAAATCCCTTATATTTTTTGTATTCACCCCCGCTCCACCCCTTTGTCGGCATCGCAGCGTGCCAGCCCTGGAGATTTTACTTAGTTACGTCATGACCTACTTATTCCCAAATTTTGGTGCACTATCTCGATCATGAGCGTCACAAAAAAAATAATAAAAGCGGCGAATTTGACCTCTTATAACTGCCCTCGTCCCCCACTTTCCGGCTCTGGGGATTTTACTTAGTAATGTCATGGTCTACTTATTCCCAAATTTTGGTTCACTACCTCAATCACGAACGTCGCAAAAAGCCCTTTATATTTTTTATATTAACCCCTACCCCCACACCTTTGTCGGCCACGCAGCATTCCGCCCATAGAGGTTTTACTTAGCTACGTCATGGCCTACTTATTCCCAAATTTTGGTGCACTATCTCGATCATGAGCGTCACAAAAAAATAATAAAAATCGCGATTTTGACCCCTTATAACTACCCTCGGCCCCAACTCTGGTTTCCGGCTGTTTGTGAAAGTCATGTACACAACTAATTCAACATATCCCCGTATAGTTTTTCCATATTACTTATCACGCACGAAATCCGCTTCTATCTCTCCGACTATAATGGTGGAACGTGAGGAAATAAAGGACTAAATCATATTTATACAGTGATGAGCTAGCTAATAACCGCCAAAATTACACAAAAGATGGATATCATAACACGTTGTGAAATAGAAAGGGATGAAACTAGTAGAGCTGTATAATAATTATCAATAAGGACCTATAAATTTACGTTACATTACATACTTTCCCACTTTTAGTCGTATCGGAGGAGTATGAAAACTGTCATTGTGATAGGAGAATTTTATAAAATTAGGTAAAACACATAAGGAAGTCAATAGAGATTTTGCATACAAAAAAATTCAAACAAGATATACCTTTTTGTAATTAAGAAATGTTTATTAAAAACATCAATATAATTAATTGGGAAATTAGTTGTCTTTTTTATATACCTAGGAAAATATTAATCTTAAAAAAACTGACTTGGCTATTGAATAGGGTGGGTCGAAAAAAAAATGTTTAATTTTTTAATCGCTATACCGCGGAAAACTTGCCTTTGGGGTATACAGGGTAGCGAGAAAATATGGAAACACGGTGATTTCTCGGAAACCGCTCTAACGATTTTTATAAATTTTGGTGGGTAGGGATGTCCTAATGTGGCCGATATTATAGTGGTAATTACATTGTTGTCAAATCTTTCGTTTTTGAAGTTATACTTCTTTACGGGCGTAATGACGGTGAAATTTTATATGGTAAAACCTAGCGACCGGGCGCATGCGCATTATAACTTTGTTCTGATTGGATGTTCAAATGACATGACAAAAATTATCCAATATGGCAGCTGTGGCATAGCTGTGGGACTGTGGTTTGGTTATAATGTATGCTTGTTGCGTTTTAAAATTTGTAGGAAGAGAAACAACAAACAAAAAGTTAGTTAATGGTTATACTGCCTTTTTAAATAGTTTTCATATTATATTTTTGGACTTATTTGCATAGAAGAGATGATTGTTGCATGCCAATGTGAAAGCTCATCAAACTTTGACTAGTGTGAGTGCCGAAGATCTCGCTTATTCAAAGCTAAAGAATCTTTCACTGGTAAGTGTTTTATAAATAGTTGATCAAATTTTGTTATGATATTTGAACATAGCCACTTTGCACGACGCAAGTGATTGCGAAATGTATTAGTAGTTATACGGGCTCCGATACCTACCTTGAACCTACCAAAATACATAAGTAGTATGTAATACTTTTATTTACATAATTTGATTACCATCAAAATTTCTATCAATATTCACCTAATATATTGTTTTCTTACTCTATGTTTTGTTGTATTTTTTCAATTCTAAATCATTTCAATTCAAAATCAAAATAATTTGATTTACATAAGTTAAAAATGTCAAAAGGTTAATCTGTTTAGTTAGACGATCTTCGCACATAATGACAAGCTGTCTCTGTGGCGAAGTTTTAATGCGAGTGAATCCCAATACAACGCAAATACCAGCCGCGTGGTAAGTTGGTTCGAATCCCAATAGAAACTTTTATTTTTTTATTTTTTTTATACATTTTATGATTGTAAGTATATTTATTATATAATTTTATTTTCAGAAAATACGTATTTAGTTAAAAAATTTTCCGACAATTAATGTTCAGAAATCATTTGTGGCATTTTTAATGTGTTTGTGTGCGTTTTATTTTTTTATTATTTTAATTTTTGGCACTGTTTTAATAAAAATGTTTGAGAAGTAGTAAGTATAAATTAATTTAATATTTAAATAAAATATAAATAAAAAGTATATTAATTTCGTTTATAATCATATAATCATATAATAGAAGTATAACTTCTTACGTGCGTACAAAGTACACACACATTCTTTTTTCTGTAAATCTAATGAACTTTCTTATTTTAAATGGAACACCCTGTATACTTTTTGCGTTTTGAAGTTCTTAGGAAATACTGATTATTTTTCATGTTATGCTTTCTATACCTAAATGCCATAATTTGGGAGTTATTGCTACATTTATTAAAAATAATATTTTAACAATTTATAAAAATAAATTTTTTCGGCCCACGTAGATATTATTTTAGGTTCTTTGGATCATTGGAAACAAAAAAGGTATTTTTTAATTTTCCTCAAAAGTTAATGGATTCCGAGTTATAAACAATTTAAAACTGAAAAAAATCGAAAAATTCAAGGTTCAAAAACACAACTAAAAAAATAATTTTTAAAATTACGAAGTACCTTTTAAGCTCAAACATTTTTCTATCAGATCCCTACAAGAATTTTTGGCATATTTGATTCTAAAACATTGTTTTTTTAATTGTTAATAAAGCTCATAATGAGAGGACGGGCTATCGGGCTGCATTAAGAACTAAAAAATAATGTTTTAGAATAAAATAAGACCAAATCACTTATCGGCATCTGATAAAATAAGGTTTGAACTAGAATTCAGGCTCTTCATAGTTTCAAAAATAATATTTTTTACTTATGTTTTTGAACCCAGAGGATCGTCATTTTTCGATTTTTTTCAGTTTTAAATTGTTTGCTCGGAAACAATTAACATTTGAGGAAAATTACAGAAGAACTTTTTTGTTCCCAATGACCCAAAGAACCTAAAATAATATCTACCCGGTCAAAAAAAAAATAAATTTGTATAATTAGTTTAAACATTTTTTTTTTAATGTAGGAATAACTCCGAAATTATGGCATTTAGGTATAGCGAACCTAATACGAAAAATAAGCAGTATTACTTAAGGACTTAAAAACTCAAAAAATATACAGGGTATTCCGTTTAAAATAAGAAAGTTTATTAGATTTCCAGAAAAACGGAAGATTTGACAACAATGTAATTACCACTATAATATCGGCCGTATTAGAATACCCTTACCCACCAAAATTTATAACAATCGTTCAAGCGGTTTCCGAGAAATTACCGTGTTTCCATACTTTCTCGCTACCCTGTATAAGTAAAATGCAAAGTTGAATGAAGTTATAGTATATTGAACATCCAGCTAGCGCGTCATACTTACAATTTAGTTTTTTTCAGAAATCAGGACATTTTTCAGTTATTTTTACAATCTTTAGCCAATATTATTTGAACGTGCTATAGTGAAAACTCTTTAGTTAATAATTTAAAAAATAGGAAATAAATTTGAAACAGACAATAACTTTTAATTTGCAGTAGCGCAAAATACTCAAAAATTGAAAAAATTCACATATTAGTACCTTAAAAGAAGGTGTGGTCTAGTACTTTGTGTTGGGTGTTAATAGTACAATCCATTTTTTGTTCTTTTATTTGACACTCCATTTAATTGGAATAGAACTACTATAGTGTGTTTAAAGTTATAAAGGATATAAATAAAACAACTTATAATTTTAATAACATGTTTAATTGAACCAAAAAAGAAACTAAATTGTAGCCAAACAATGTCATTAAATTAAATGAACTATCGTGCAATATGTGACAACTAGTGATGTTTCAAGTGTTATCAAAGCGTATCCTAAGTGAGTGGCAAAACCGGTGGCAATTTTCAGTGTCCAATCTTTGGAATATTAAACCGAACATTAAACCATGGACAAGTTTCCCCACCAAAAGAAGGGATCAAGTGACAATAACCCGCCTTAGGTTAGGTTATACCAGTGCCACAAACAAGTTCTTAATAACAAAAGAACCCGAACCGAAATGTGACCAGTATAAAGTTAAACTCTCGGTGAAACATATTAATTGTAGACTGTCCAGTTTTCTCCACAGCAAGAAGAATTTACGGTATTCCAACAAACTTAGAGAAAGCACTTGGTGCAAATTGTTCGTTCACAAATATATTAAACTATTTAAAAGCCATCAATTTTGTAAATATATAATATTTAATATTGTAAATCTGCTCCTCGCTAATAACCTTCGGGTTGATGCGAATTTCTCAATAAAAAAAATTAAATTAAATTTTGATTTTAGAAAGCGTCTTTTACTCACTATTTATGAGTAGGTACGTTGAAGCTGCTAGCGCTTGCTGTCAAACTTTGGCATCGAAGCTCTGGAAGCTACGGCAGATTTTATGAAACCATCTTGTTCCTTAGCACCGACGACTTTTTTAGATGCTTCAGTCACTAACTTGAATCTTTATCATCAGAGATTCTCCATAACAGTGGTGGTGGTATAATTTATGTGGTGTTTTAGTCAAAGAATTCAGTATAGTCAGTCGCATGAAAGTTGAATTTAGAGGTCGAAAAACCCTAATTGTTTCTGTTTTTGTAGCTAACATCCTTGCGTTGATTATTCTTCGGAATCCTAATTCTCTTATGTGCTTCCTTTCATCAACTATCATCCTCAGTAGAAAATTTTCTGGGTAAAAAAATGCATTTCTTTCGATTAGAGGATCAACTACTTTAATCAAATTCTCTGGTAGAAATCTGGTTGATTTGATAGCCTCAAAAACGTGTTCAGGTCCATCTGTTATGTATTTGCTGTTCTTTATTTTAAACCATAGAGGCATGTATGATTTAATGAAGAATACTAACAATTTATGTTCAACTGAAGGCGTTTCCACACTTACATACATTCTCAAAACTCTGTTAGCAGTAGTCAACCATCGAGAGTGGGAAAGTGGACCCGGTTCTCGAACAGATAAGTCCACAGGGCAGATGCCTGACTTTATCGAAAAACTTATGTTTAGAAAATACTGTTGATATTTACTCAAAAGATAGCGATTAATGTCTGGCAATTCACAATCAATCCCTTACAGGGTTTGAAATAAATGCCACAACGGGGCAACTCGTTGAAATGCAAAAGGCATATTGCCCAGTGCAGTGGTCTTTTTACGCTTTAATAGAACTAATCACACCATTTTTCCAACCCGTGTTAGTAACGGTACCGTCACACCCCATTATTTCCTTATTTTTTACACTAATAACTAAACAGTTTTTACTATAGCACGTTCAAATATTATTGGCTAAAGATTGTACAAATAATTGAAAAATGTCTTGATTACTGAAAAAAAAAAACTAAATTTTTAGGAAGGATGCGCTAGCTGGAGGTACAATGTATAAATTTATTTTACTATACATTTTACTTATTTACCCCAAAGGCAAGTTTTCTGCGGTATAGCGATTAAAAAATGAAACAATATTTTTTGTTTTCGACCCACTCTACTATTGAAACTATAGCTTCTGTAATATTTTATTTATAATGCTAAAGTCACTCTTCTCGCAAATATTGGTGCACTGTATAGTAGCGTTCTTCGAAGGGCACGGTTGAGTTACTTTAATATAATTCTTTAAATATGTAGGTTACTTTAATATAATTCTCAGAGCTCTGCGGTACATATTTTCCATATGACGCAAGTCTTCGCAATGCCGCTCCTTAAGGAGGTAGGCGCATAATTTCGGCTCCAATGCATTTTAAATGTCTTTTTTTTCGAGTCCTGAAAAAACCAATAAGTATTTTTGAAAAATTTAAACGCAGAATGAAAGATTACATATTATTACTGAGGGCTGAAAGTCCCTGAAAACTTCTATAATGTTTATTTTAGTAAGTTACAGGGGTGAAAAAAAAAGAGAAAATTTGGTGTGATTTTTAATTTCAAATATCTCATTTAAAAGAAACTTTTTGTTTATTCTAAGGGACTTTCGGCCCTCGGTTATAATGTAATTTTTCATTCCGCTTTTAAGTTTTTGAAAAATACTTTAGTTTTCTCATAATTCGAAAAAAATAATGCATTTAAAAAGCATTGGAGCCGAAATGTTGCGCCTACGGCGTTAAATATTATTGAAATTTAACTTTCATTTTTACTAAATAAAACTAGACAAAAAGAGCGAAAATTTGATTTTAGAAACAAAATATACTATAAACTAAATTAAGTACAGTTGGAAAAATGAAAGAATACCCATGAACGAACATATAAAACACGCTGTATTTTCCTGTCACCTTGTCACAAAGAAAATTGCCCAACACAAGTACATGTAATAATAATTATTACATGTACTTGCGCTGGCCACTTTTTTTAATGACACGGTAACAGGAAAATACAGCGTGTTTTATATGTTCGTTCATGGGTATTCTTTCATTTTTCCTACTGTATGTATTAGCATTAAATAACAAATTTACAAAATATACAATTATACCCTTCTGACTTTAATTTTGGCAAACTCATCAATCAGACTGGTGTAGTCTAAAGCAGCTAGTGATGACTACCTTGCAATGAGTGCTATAGGGTCTATAGTCTAGTGCTTATAAATTGTTTAGTTCTGTTTGTTTTATGGAGCTTCGTAAATAGTTTTTAATAATTTTTTTATTTGAAAAACTTCTTACCCCACTATCTACTGAGACAGGGAGTGTTGTTAATAAAATTCTTAGTGATACCTAAGTACAACTACATTTATAAGAAATTATGTTATTTTTTCACAAATAGTTCAAAACCTCTAAAGATTTCATGGAGTATGGTATCATTTGGGATGTATCACGAAATTCTTCTATACTAAATTTACAATCAAGATGCAGTAGAAATAAACAAACCAAGACACGTTAAATGCTACTAGGAGCACTCCCGAGTCATAATTTTCCGGAATGGGACGTTTCGATGCCGCCGGTTCATCGCCGGCCGTTTCGATGCCGCCGGTTCATCGCCAGTCCATTTCATCGCCGTCATATCTCGCATTTCCTAGAAATCCTAATTAATACTAAAAATAACTAATAATTGTAACTGTCGAAAATTCGGAAATATATCAGATAGCGATTAATTGACTGGCGATGAATCGGCCGGCATCGGCATCGAACTGGCGGCATCGAAACGGCGGCGATGAAACGTCCTAGACCCTAATTTTCAATGTATATACATTGTAAATCCCAAATAATGATTTTCAAAGTTTATACATTGTAAATTATGTTTCGGGAGTGCTCCTAGTAGCATTTAACGTGTCTTGGTTTATTTATTTCTACTGCAACTTGAATGTAAATTTAGTATAGAAGATCATTTGCCTCTATATCCGATTCTTTTTCTATTGAATGAAGATTCATATAATATTTTTCTAGTGTTTTATCATCTAGTTCCCTCAATTTAGTGGATGGCGGTTTTGTCCCGTTTAGGTGTTGGCCTTTTCGTTTGGGTAGGCCATGTGGGGCATTTTGTAGTACGGCCGTCGTCTGGTATATCTGTAGGCCATATTTCTGGTTCTTGTAGTGGCGAAGATGGACAGAAACAAAATTCTTATCTGTTATAATTCTCGATTAGAAATTTACTTTGTTTACTAAGAAACCAGTTTTCAATCTTAGCGTTTTTTATATTCTGTAATAGAAAACAAGCAAATACACGTTCCAGGTTCTATCAAGTGTTTTTCTTGAGAGGGTACCTAATGTGATATGATATTATTAATATCACTTTGGTTTTGTTGGGGAAATGGTAATATAGTAATAATATGGCTGGTGTCAGTTATCATGGAACAGGGACAATTTGCTGTGCAGAAGCAAATATAACTTTGTGGTTTAGGTTTTATTGGATCTACGGGAACTATTTTAGTAAAGAAGCACTGGTTCTCACCAATTGTTTGATCAAAAAGTGTTGGCCATATGGAGTAATGAATTCCCTGATTGATTGAGACTATAGTATACAAGCACATTCCAGGCTGACGAATATATTATCTTTGGTCTGTAGTTATGATTATTTGCGATTCATACAGTATTATCGTTGATTGAAATATTACCTCAATCAACGGTATTATACCAGAAACCATTTGCTCGGAGTAAATATATGGGTTGCAAGCAGGTGGACACGTACAAAAATCATAACCTTTATTATTTGTAGCTGCATAAACAAGAACGTATAGTCAGATATTTAAACTTTTTCCTCTTTTCAAACAGAAACCGGTACCAGGTTGAATAACTTCATTAATATTTATTGGTACTGGAGTGGTACCAGATGCGTCTCCAAGAGGACAAAAACAAAATCTTTTTTATTTTCAATATTGGGCGAAGGGACATGTTTTAAATTAATAAACCATTTTACAGAGTTGAATGATAAAACCGGAGACGGAGACAAACAAACGCATGAGACATCTACTCTATATCGCGCTATCTGCGCAGTAGATGACACAACACCGATTAAACTAAGGGATCCAGAAATGCGCATAAACCACCTTACTAACGACGAAAAAGTACGCACCGGGATGGGTAAACCTCTGCACGGGCGACATCCCAATGAGGTCAGCCAAGATTATATCGACAATATAGCGTCAAACAACTGGTTGACATCAGAAAAGATGTTCCCCGAAACGGAAAGTTCATTGCTGGCCATTCAGGATCCGGTTATACCAACCAAAAATTACCTCAAATACATCGTCAAAGACCCTCAAGTTCAGAACGACAGATGTCGATATGGATGTCAAGCCCAAGAAACCATCCAACATCTTACCGGGGCTGCCAGACATTTGCTGCAACTGAATACAAGGAACGGTATGACACAGTTGGAAAGATCACCCATCAAGAGATAGCTATCAAACTGGGACTTTTCCAAACGGACCATCTCCCATAATATCAATACGTTCCTGAGAGTATGCTTGAGAATGATAACTATAAGCTATGCTGAGACCGCACTGTGCTCACAGACCAAACGGAGGCACATATTAGAGCAGACCTCGTATTAGTAAACAAATTAACGAGGCAAACTACACTCATTGATGTGGCCATTCCTAACAACAATAATCTACGTACTAAATTTACTGAAAAGATCACCAAGTACAGAGATCTGGAAATTCAAATACGGAGTCAATGGAGAATACAAGGTACCCAGACAATACCGATTATGTCTACTACTGGAGGCATTCCGAAGACCCTCCTCGAAAGCATAAAAAAGCTGAGTCTCAATGAACATCTTTATAAGTCCATGCAGAAAGCTGTACTACTCGCGACGGCCAGAAGTGTACGAAAATTTTTCGGAGATACACCTGCATTCCAAGTCACCTAGGGCTCGATAACACGGAAAGAGTCCCACCAGAGCTCAATCCTTTTGATACCGTAAATATCTGGGATAAGTCAATTTTCTCCTTAGAGGTAGTGTGAGTCGTATGGCTTAATCTGGATAATAATATTAATATAAGCACTACAGGCCTAGCAGGTCTATGGCTTGATGTACTATTCTCTCCCATTCTCGATTATCGTTAGCATTCCTTTTTAAGTTGGTTAAGTTAAGTCTTGTCGTGTTTTCTTTGATCTTATTGCTCCATCTTGACTTTGGTCGTCACCTTCTTCTTCTTCCTGCGAACGTTCTAGATGTTATCATTTGTGGGACTCTCGTTGAACTCATTCTCTGGACGTGACCCAGCCATCTAATTCTTTGAGCTCTTATTACTGCTAGTTAATTAGGTCCTTGATACAGCTCTGATAGCTCCTTATTAATTTTTCGCATCCATGGTCCTTTTACGTTCTTTCCACCAAAGATTTTGCGCAGCTCTTTCCGCTCCCAAACTAATAGCATTTCTTGCTGTTTTTTTATGTGCTCCATGTATTAGATGCATAATTTACCATGGGCCTTATTACGGTTTTGTGGATTCTTAAACTTGCTCCCCGGATCTATTTTTGATTCTCAACAGCCTGTTGACAGTATATATGGCACGATTACCTGACATAATTCTTCTACCTGTTTCTTCTTGGATATTAGAGTCCATTATGAAAATACTTCCTAAGTATTCAAACCTTTACATTTCTTCGAATTTATATTGGATTCCTTTTCTTGATTTCATCGTTATGTAATGGCCCTAAATAAATTATTTTTCTATGGATGCTATGCACTACTTACATACATTTAAAACGAATAATTTCTCAGGCAGTGAGAAAAGTCGGCCATTGCAGTGAGAAATATTTTTTCTCACGGGTTCACCGCCGGTTTACATACATATGATCGCCATTTCCATGGTAACATGCACAATATCAACACAATTATTTTTGTCAAAAAAAAATGTATTCAAACTTGTCAAAACTTATCAAAAATTAGCTTTTAAAACTGTTCAACTGTGAATTATAATTTTAAATAAATGAAGTATATAAATATTAAGAATATTAAATACCTATGAGCATATATGTATTTTATTTCTATTTAGGCATATAATATACCTAAAAATACCTAAATTATTTAATTTTGAAGTTAGAACTCTTGACAAAAACGCATCCATAGAAAAAGAACAGTGTACAACACGAGAGAAAATGACATATGTCTCTCTCGCTTGATTTGCGGCACTCGCCTCGTGCCTCGGCTCGTGCCAACAAACTTCTGCGATCGTGAGAAATATGTATTTTTTCTCTCTTGTTGTACAATATACTATTGTTTGACCATTCCATATACATATTTTGTTTTTTCTCCGATGATATGTAATCCTTTGGTCACCACTTTCTCCTCAAGTTTCTTGGCTGTTTCCATCAGTTCCGATTTGCTCCTAGCCAATATTACCAGATCGTCGTCAAATGATAAGCACTGGTGCTTTTTATGATATATAAGACCAGTTCTATTAATAATAATTGATTTGCACAATGCTATTCTCTATTATGCTAAAGTCGGTCTCGCCTTGACTTTACAGTAATAGGGTAAAAACATGCCGAAGATACATGGATGAGCGCGGTGTAGGTCGCGATCGCGGTCGAGGCACAGTATAAAGAGTAAAACCTCTTCCATGTCGGCACTTTGATCTCAAGAAGTAATACCGGAAGTACGCAATTGGTAATTCACCAGTGGCGGATGCGAGTTTTTCCTGTTAAAACCGGTACGTTTCTATGCGACTAGCAATGCGAGAGTGGGGCAAAAGCGACTGGGGACATTGCGCGGTCGCCATGCGCGACTAAAGTATTTACTTCCAATTTTTTGGAGAGTGGTTCTACTGTCCCTCTTTATACTGTGGTCGAGGTTTACATCGATGACGGGCAGAACATACCGAAGATACCTTCCGTATCCTGTTTTGGCATCGACATCGCTGTAAACCGCAATGCAAGCTCGCGAAGGTGAAAGGG
Source organism: Diabrotica virgifera virgifera (assembly GCF_917563875.1). Lineage (NCBI taxonomy): Eukaryota > Metazoa > Arthropoda > Insecta > Coleoptera > Chrysomelidae > Diabrotica > Diabrotica virgifera. Next base: position 73,044,328 of record NC_065449.1, on the reverse strand, counting down.
TGACATCCTTCGTATGTGCGATCTCATAAGAAAATGAAGGTCTTGTTTTGATATCGATGTGGCGACCCCGATCGAGACCTACACCGCGCTCATTCATGTATGTTCGGCATGTTTTTACCCTGGAACTTAGGCAATGCAGTCTTTATCAGAGTTTTTAGAGCGGTGATGCCGATTTTATCAAAAAGAATTTGTAATCGAACATTAGAAAGATCAAGTTAATACTGTTTTATAAAAGGCAATCTATAATTTTAGGATTCAAATACCTACGTAATAATTATAGTATATCAAATAAACTTAAATTCATATGAATCCTAAAATTAATTGATTGGTTGACTTACCTGTTAAGGAGGGACAATCATAATTGTCCTATCTTACATTTCGAACATTTGTACTTATTGTACTTATGGTAGTGGTCTTTTCGGGCCGCTGATCACAGTTTAAAGAAGCAGAAGAAGAAAAAGAAGATTATTAAGCTTCTTGACAAGTGACGTCCGCGCATCACTGTTTTTTTTTTATTTTATTTTTATCGCACAAGACATGGGTGGGTTCAAAAGAATCAATGGGGGGGAGCGTACAAATGTTCGAAATGTAAGATAGGACAATTATGATTGTCCCTCCTTAACAGGTAAGTCAACCAATCAATTAATTGTCCTTCACATAACATTTCGAACATTTGTACTTATGGTAGGCTGTTGAAAGATTAAACAATATTGTGCGATAAATAAACAAAAGTACATTGCAATCCAAAAATGAATAGTACTTAGCAATTTTTTTTTTTAGAAACTTTACACAAAATATATACATATGTATACCTAACTAATATATGAGAGCAATTATTAATTAAGATTTATGTTTATATTTTAATTATATGAGATGTGTACTTTCAACCAGGTACAAATAAACATAATAAGAAAATTAATGTTCTTACTAATATTAGTAACCTACACATGTAATATAATTACAATTACATACAATTACATGGACTCACCAGACAATACGGTTTTGCAAAGAGTCCGTAATCTTTTGCTAGAGGTTTATTATAAAAAATATTGAATACTTGAGAATTTTCTGTCCATCTCGCCGTCTCTCTAATATCTTCTATAATCCAGTTCTAACTCCCGCTGAGGTAGATGCATGTCTGACACTATACACTTTAAAAATATTAGTGTCTATATTTTTAATTTAAAAAAAATGTTATATCTATCTACTCAACGCCTGGGTAGATGTTGCTTTATACGTCTCTTTTTTTTTTTGTTTTTAGTTATAAACAAATTGTCTTCCGATTGAGGACGAATGTTTTAGAAATCTCTAAACACTCTCAACTGTGTTTTTTGTTTTAAATAGGTTGATATTTGTTTATTTATTATTATTATTATTATTTTTTGGGGAAGTCTTTATCCTATGTTATATCAAAATGTCAATTTTATCTTGATCCATGAAAATATTCTGAATTTTTATTAGGTACAGGGTTTGCAACCTCTGAACTGAAGTGAGTGCAATCAACATTACAAGTTTGTAAGTAAGATCTTTCAGGGAAAGGCTTGTGAGACGAAATAATGTTTCTAAATAAAGTAATACTGGTAGAGGGTCCCAAGTTAATTAATATTTGGGCAATTAAGGTTTGAGGTTATATATACATTTGTAAAAAAATTTAAAAATGTTTTTATAATATTCTAGGATAACTTCTATCAACGCCAATGCAGCACTGTGAATGTTAATACGAGCTATAATTATAATCCGGTTCTACGATAGATTTGATAAAATTAAAATTTGATAATTCATAAGCAAAATGGTTATTATTTTATACTAAACCGTCACCATCTCTTAAAAACTGTATCATACAGATTTAGTGATTTGTTGTAATAGATGGGATGGAATCCTCAGGAATGCCTTTTCTTAAAAAGCTTGCCTGACAAGAATATGGAATCCCAAAGGATGTCCTGGATATAAAACCCCAAAAAAAAATTCTAGATTAAATTTTTATCAGGTCCATAATTATCTTTTTGGTTGTGTAAGGTATGGTGGTCAAAGGTTGTGTACCAAGGCTGAAAAACATAAAATTTAAATCCATGCCAATCTAGAGTTAAGGCATTGGCTTTCTCTGATCCGGGGTCAGGGTTCAAAATTACATACCTTGCACATTTTTTTTTTTTAGGATATGTGGCAAACTTATCGATTTCTGGAATAAGAAGCTGCTCAAAAATTATAGTAACACAATTATCACTTAAAGAATACCTACTCTGTTTCTATTTTTAAAGATCTTGATTCCGATTCAGGCAAAAGCATTTTTTTTTACTGTTACAGATGCAAAAATAGTTTTTAAATTCCTATTTTCACAGAATTATTAAACTTATCTGCAAATGTTGAGTACTGTACACTACCCATCTTGTTAATGCAAGACACAGCTGTTGCGTTATTTATTCCTAGCAAAATGTTACAATTCCTATATTCGTTGAAAACGGATTTCAAGCCACTATATGCTGCTAGTAACTGAAGTACATTTATATGTAGTTGTTGTTCATGACTCCAAAAAACCATGAGTTTTGTTATCAATGCAGCATACCCGCCATGCTAAAAGATATATGCATCGCAAAATATTTCAAGTACATAATTGGATTATTTTATATTTTGCTCACTAATTGGTATGTTATTTAACCACCAATTGTAATCATTTTTAAGTATTTAGGTATGGTCATTTTAGTGTTATAACTATTAGTTTAAGAAAGAGGCTACTTTTCTTTTGTATTTATTTATATATTGTTTTTTTTTTAGTATAATTTTCCATATTTAACTTCCATAAATGGACGAACTGTTACAAACTGACCGATTAAGGCTGCAAATGATCTTATTTTACATGTACTTTTATTTTTGATGTTCTGAATACTATTAGATTTTTTTTTGTCAGCAGGTGCAAAATATATCAGGTTCGAATCAAACGTAAAACCAAGAAAAGTTATATTTTGTGGGGGTGAAAGTATACTTTTCCTTTTTTTTTTATTTATAGTAAATCCCAAGCAGAAAAAACATAGAAAATGTTTAAACAATATTTTCTTTACATTTTAAATATGATTTTGAAATTGGTAAATGGTCCTCTAAAAAATTGACAAAAGTAAAGCCTCCTGTTATTAGATTATTTAGGGCTCGTTTTAAAGTTTTTGTAAATATAAAAGCCGAGATATTATTCAAACCAAACGGTAAACAGTTTAATTAATATAAAAAAGTTCTGTACTTAAATTTTATATATTTTTTAGAATTTTAATGAACAGGAATAGCAAAATAGACAACTTTTAAATCTATTTTTACCATAACCCTTGAAAATGAGCTTGAGGACTGACCTATTATAGTCTTCCAGCTTAAAATATGTGGCTGCTATAAAGCAATTCAATTGTTTTAAAATTCAAAACAAAATCTCTGATTTCCGTCTTTTTAGGCACAAAAAACTACGAAAAATAAATTGTCCTTTTGTATGTGAAGAAGGAGAAATAGTAATTTTTAATTACTTTTCAAGTAATTTTTTTTTTGTCATACGACCAGTTTGGGTCTATGAGAACTTTTGGTGCTCTCTCTTCAGAGGGCGTTGTTTTAAATAAAATATTAAAACCTTAGACCAAACTTAAAAATTTCTTATCTGAAGTAATCCCTTTCCATATTTTAATACAGTTAGCCATATTACCCTATTAATTTTTATTGACATTTATTATGACATCCTGGTTGTTCTCATTTGCTTTTGGTACTGCTGTCTGTTCGATTGTTTGCATCTCGATGCTAGTAGAGGGTGATTTGAGTACTGACTTTGTCCAATTCTTGGTCTGCTCAAGGTTGGATTGAAGTTTAAACGCTGCTGATTAAAGTTGCTAGATTCTGAAAGAACTCTTGATGGATGCTGAGTGGAAACAGCAGCTTGGCTTTGTGGTATAGTCTTTGGATAAACAGTGGTCTTTTGTGGCTTCGTAATGACTTCGAGATGACTTAATAAAGCTGATTTTGTATCTTTGTTTAATATTTTTGACAAAACCAAACAAAAAATTATTGTAAGTACACTTACTAACTTTGTAATATTAAGGTAGACGATAAAAATCAATGCAGAATGTGCAAAAAGTAGTTAAATATATTTTATTCTATTCTAAACTTCTGGGCTACTATAAGTAACTCTGCGAATTAGGAGTAGCTCAAAACAAAGATTTTATGGGCTACTAAAAAAAGTACCCTCTTCTAGTTTTATTGTTTGAGGACAAACCAAACAAACATTTAATGTAAGCAGTAAACTTACTACCCTCGTAATATGAAATCTAGGCAAAATGTGCACAAAGTAGTTGAATAAATACATTTTATTGTATTCTAAACTTCTGGGCTACATTAAAGTACCTCGGAGAAATAGAAGCAGATAAAATAATCATAAAGATTGTCTGGGCTGCTAAAAAGTACCCTCTGCTGTAATTTTATTGTTTGAAGACAAACCAAACAAAAAGCTTGGTGTAATTAAACTTGCTTGTAATCTTAAATCGAAGTAGAATTTACAAAAGTAGTGAAATAAATATAATTCTATTGTATTCCAAACTGCTGGGCTACTGTAAAAATACCTCTGACAAATAGAAGCAGATAAAATGATCATAAAGATTGTCTAGGCTACTAAAAAATACCTCTGCTCTAGTTTTATTGTTTGAACACAAAACCAAACAAATAATTTAGTGCAAGTAAACTTGCTTGTAACGTGAAATCGAAGTAAAATTTACAAAAGCAGTTAAACTAATATATTTTGTTCTATTCTAAACTTCTGGACTACTGTAGAGTACCTCTGAAAAATAGAGGCAGGTCAAATAATCATAAATATTTTTTGGGCTGCTTAAAAGTACCCCTCCTCTAATTTTATTGGTAAACCCTTTATTTTGTTCTATTTTAAACCTTTGGGCTATAATTTTATTTTTAAACCCCTAATAATGTAGTCTGTATTACTTTGGGCTACCTTAAGGTATCCTTATTGACACAAACACTATAAATTTTTGCATAATATCATGTCTGTCGGACATTTTGCTACAAAATAAACATTAATAGGAAAACCAGTGCAGTGTGGCAACATAGCGCCTGTTACATCTCTGTGTGTTTTGACAAATACTATTGACGTTTTGAGTATTTCGAATAGGGAAGAAGGCGAAATATAGTAACTATGACAACAGAGAAAATATATTGATAACAACAAAAAAAGGACCCCAAGTTTGAATTTGGTTAAAATTGTCATTTCGTAGATATTAAATATTTATAGTTCGATCTATTCACACATAATTTAATTTATCTAACATAAAATGATTCAAAAATATCTTATAAATAACTTGGTCTTTTGGGATAAAACCCAAAAATATCATATAAATACCTTAACTCTACCAGTTTCTGTTGCAAAGTTTCATATTTTCGCCTCTTTCGGGATACACAATTATTCTCTGATGACTTTTGTGGTATTTTAAACACTGTCTAATAATTTTTATAAAACTATTTGGAAAGCACTTGTGATCAGTACACGCACAGAAAAAAAAACAGTGATGCGCGGACGTCACTTGTCAAGAAGCTTAATAATCTTCTTTTTCTTCTTCCGCTTCTTTAAACTGTGATCAGCGGCCCGAAAAGACCACTACCATAAGTACAATAAGTACAAATGTTCGAAATGTTATGTGAAGGACAATTGTATATTGCCTTTCTAACACAGTTTTAATTTAATCTCTCTAATGTTCGATTACAAATTCTTTTTGATAAAATCGGCACCACCGCGCTAAAAACTCTCATAAGAAGTGCATTGCCTATATTCCTTATACTGTAAAGTCAAAGTGAGAAGGACTATAGTAACAGTCATTGCTGTTAATCTATTTTTAATATGTACGGCTAGTACTTTATACGCTATGTTGTTAAGTAGCGTTATGCCTCGATAGTTCTGACATTCTGCTTTACTTCCTTTTTTGTGTATAGGGCATAATATTGCATCTGCTCATTCAGCAAATATCACTTCTTCTTTTTATACATTTTAATCAAGTAGTTTCTGAATTGTCTGCTAGCTAGTACCCTCCATATTTAATCATTTCCACCATTATGTGATCACTTACTGAGCTCTTGCTCATCTTTAAATTCCCGAAAATATTTTGAATCTCGCTCATGATGGGTGGTTATTCTGCGAGTGGTTAATTTTGTGCGTTAGTTGGTGGCTCTATTAATTATTCGTTATCCTTTTCTCTTTCGTGTGTCCCATTCAAAAGACCGTCAAAATATTCTTTTTAGAGCTCTAATACTTACATTTCGCCTATAATTATTTCTCCATTTTTCTATTTTTATAATGCATAGTATTCGACTGGTAACCTCGTTTCCCATTTTTACCCTTTGTTACAGGTTCCTAGTGTCTTTATTTTTATAGTTTTCCTCTATATTTTTCAACTTTAGTTCGTAGTGCTTTCTATTTTTCCCTCTAAGTATTCTTTTAGTTCTATTCATCTGCTCCATATAATTTCTTATCGCGTATTCTGTATTTTGAGTTAACATCTTTAACCGCTGTTTGCCTCACTTTTCTAGTTCTTCTTCATATTATTTGTCGAACCATGTCTTTTTATTTCTCTTTGGCTTGACATTGGCCTTAGTATTGACACTGTCACTGTCTCGTTAATGGCATCTTTTATTGTCCGCCACATGCATTCTACGCTTCCGTCTTCTGCTGTGTTCCAGTTTTTCATTAATAATTTCTTGATGTAGTATTCGTTAATTTTCTATACGTAATCTTATTGGCTTGTTTTTATCATATTTTGTTTTTTTTTTGTTCCGGCGGATCGGTACCAATATTGTCTTACCCATATTCCTACCAGACAGTGGTCTGAATACATATCAGGTCCTCTGTATATGTCCTCAACTTTTTTATGCAGTTTCTTCATCTTTCTCAACTTTGGTTGAGATCAATTTGGTTGATGTATTCCCATCTGGCGATCTCCACGTTTCTTGGTAAATGTCCGTACCTATTTGCTCTTTATTATTAATTCTTCTTCTTAACGTGCCCTATCAAATCCTCTTGACGTTGGCGATTAACATGGCGAAACTGTCTCTGTCTCCAGCTGCTCCAAATCGTTGTCCTGCTTTCTTTATTCCTGTCCACTCCCTGATATTCTTCAACCTAGAGACCTGATTTCTACCAATTCCTCTGTGTCCTTCGATTTTACCCTTCATAATATGGTGAAGAATATTATATCGGTCTCCCCTTACTACGTGTCCAAAATAGGCCATCTTTCTATATTTTTGATGTCATCAAGCAGCTCTCGGGCAGCATTTCCTCTCTTAAGGACTGGCACATTTATCAGCGTAGGCGTCCATGGTATTTTCAGTGTACGTCTGTGCAGCCAGATTTCAAAGGCGTTCAAACGATTAATGGTGGATGTTTTTAATATCCATGCTTCGACACCATACAAGAGGACTGACCAAATGTAACATTTAATCATGCGCTTTCGAAGTTGAAGTTGCAAGTTATCATTGCAGAAGAATGACCTCATTTTTAAAAATGTCGTGAAGGCTATCTCGATTCTACATTATATCTCTTTATCTGGATCTAGGTATTCAGTAGTATGGCAACCAAGATATTTAAAACTAGGTACTCTTTGAATTATATGACCGTCAACATATTTATAACAGTGAATCTTGATGGGCCAAACGGCTAAATACCATGTATTTGGTTTTTGAACAGTTTATGTTTTGGCCAAACTCGCTTTCCACTGTGCCAGTGGCACTTAAAAGGCATTTTAATCCAATCCATTCATATCATTACTTAAAATAACTGTAACGTCTGCAGATATGATTGTACTTATCGGAATTCCATTAACTTTCACACCCAAATTCCAAATGATGCAGCGCTTCTATAAAAATATGCTATCTGAATATAAATTGAATAAAAGTGGGGACAGTGTACAACACTGTCTGACACCTCTTTGTATTTTACATATTTCTGTTAATTTTCCATTTATTCAAGCTGTCGCTGTTTGACGCCAGTATAATTTTTCTATAATTCGTACATCTTGACTATCAACTGCAATTATTATTAATGCTTAAATAAACTACGTGAAATTGTTATATAAAACCATAATTTAATAAATTATACTGTACAAGTGGGTTCCATAAAAAAGGAGATAAATATTTACATAATACAATTATTGCTCTTAATCCAGTTTACTCCTAATCCAGTCTAAATAAAATGGTAAATACGTATTAACAGATGGCGCGCTGCCACAATTAAACCTGCCAAATCCGTAAGAAATTATTCCAACTTGGTAGGTAACTAGTTCGAGGTTTTCCATTCGTTGCATTAACATTGGACCGCCAGAGTCACCCGAACATGTATCAACCCCATTACCAAGACCTACGCACATTTGCCCATCGTTTAAAGTTGTTACTCCTTTGTTGTTGCAGAGATTTTTATCCACCAATGGTAGAGTTGCTTTGAGTAACGTGGAACTATAATCACCTACAACAAATTAATATATTGTTATATTTCAAAATTAAGTTAAAAATACAATAATTTTTATATCAAAAACCACCGGACCATAAATTTTCAAGACCCTGTATATGGTAAATTTATAAATAAAATAATTTAACATTAACAGTGGCCTAACAAAATCCGTCGGGCCCCCCCGCAGAATTAATGCGACATGTATAGGAAAAACTTATATGTGTTATAGCCCAGTAAATGAACGTGAAATACGGCGATACCGTGTAATTTTCAATGTTGTCACCGAAGTAGTCCAGTCAATACTTTTCGAGTTATTTACGAGTGAAATCGTTCAACATTGTTAAACAGAAAATCACATTTTCAGGCGGTTTTTTTGCAAATAATTAAAAAGGTGAGTATTCGTAAGTAGCAAAAATGTAGCTTATACTCACGCAAATTTGTAAGTCATGAAAAATTGTTCTTATTCGTCAAATTCCAAATCGAATATTTCAACGTGAAATATCTAAAAAATGAAGTAATTTTCAGGGAAAACTCATTACAACTTTATTAAAGTGTTAGATTTTCGTATCACTAATACTCAAGGGCGCATCCAAGACCGATTTTCAGGGAGCGGGTCATGGACTTTTTTTATGATACATGATTCATAGCTTAGGTTACCTCACACTATATCTCGTTCAGCACAAAGCTAAAAACATTATTCTCGTAGCAAGCGGGATATGTGTTTGAAACTAAAAACATTTGAGCTGCAAATATTTAAATTTATATTATTTTAAATTCTCGAGGGGGGCTCTTTGGATCCGCCCTTGCTAATACTTTATTAAACAGTTATTTTGAAAAAAGAGCATTTTTCTAAAATAAAAAAACTTTTTTTATTATAAAACCATTTTTATTTCAAAAATAACAACTTCGAACCGATCCAACTTAGGGGGAGATTTTCACGTTTTTTTAGCAAAAAGGGGCCAACTTTATTTTGAGCGCAACTCGCTCTGTTTTGATACATACTAGAAGCTTGCTATAAAATGCTACAAAAAATAAAAATAAAGCTCTTTTTTAAACATTAACAAAAAGTTTCAATGAGTTTTCCCCGAAAAGTGCTTCGTTTGTTGGGTATTTCACGTTGAAATATTCGATTTGAAATTGAACGAATAAGAACAATTTTTCATGTGCTACAACTTTCCTTTTACTGTGTCGATAGACTTCATGAATAGGTACACCATTCTTTTTTTGTTTTTTATAAGCTACATTTTTACTAAAAATATTTCTTCGAATAATTTTTCGATAATAAATATTTAATTCGATAAAATACCTATTTTTTGAGTTCCTAAAACCGCCTGAATACGTGGTTTTTTGTTGAAAAATCAACATTTTCACAAGTCACTTGAAAAGTATTGACTTTGAAAAGAACTCTCTAGAACAAATGTTGGTTATAATTAGTCAATTTATCAATTTCCGGACTTATTTTAAACGTATAGTTTTCACCCCCGAGAAGGGGTGACATTCACCCCCAAAGTAAAAGCTACCAACGGCGCAACTTCAACTTTAAAGTGGAGGATAAGTAGAATCTAAATCCAATTTACCAATAAAATACGTAGTGACGCTGATAATTACACTCCAAATCGGTCATTTACTGGGCTATTAGTGTATTCGTGCACTGTTTATGACAACTTACATTTTTCATCTTTATTGGTATGGAATAAAATAGAAATAAAATAGATAGATACATTGTATCTATCTGATGGACAACTTCATTTTCAATACATACTGTATTGCTTAAAAAACGTTGCGTATATATGAGCAAAATAATATAACAATAACACATTTTTTCATATATTAGACGACAAGTTGGGGCCCCTGACATATTGGGGTCCCCCGCAAGCTTCATGCTGCGGGTGCCTATGTTACGCCCCTGAGCATTAAGAAGTGTTTTCGCAGAAGAGTGAAACTGTCGCAGAAGACAATGCCGTTTGTATTGTTTTCCTCCAAGGAAATGCGAATTTAAGCGAAAAACAATATTTATTTGTCAAAAAAATTTTTCTTTGTTTTTTCTTTTTCTTTGTTTTCTGTCAGTAGCAGAATGTGTTTTGAGTTAAATAAATTGCATACATTCTTCTTTTTGTTTCAATTAATTTAATTCAAAATATGTTTTTTGGACACCCTAGCATAATTAATTATGTCAGTGTTAATAGTGTTAATATTACTGAAAAGAGAATTGAATAACCTTTCAAATGAGGTAGCACACGACCCCTATTCCCTATTTAAAAATAAGGGGTGGGGGAAATGGAAGGACGGGGGTTGACAAATGACAAATGTATGTATCGTAAAAATGTGTCCCACTTAGATCAAAAATAGACCTGTTTCTTCATTTCCTTAAAATCTAATAAATACTGCCAAATATCGAGGTGGACAGTTTTCTTTAGCCCACTCTTATTATTAAAAAATATATGAACATGAAAGTCCGAGAGGACCTTCTTATTTTTGTGCCTATTTTTGTCGAATATTGGTAATCATTCTGGCCATAATTATTTTATTACCTGATGCTTTAAATAGATTAGTTATTGTTGTTGTGGAGAACCATTTCCTTAAGTTTTTTAACCATGATATTATTTTTCTCCAAATTCCTCGCTTTCCGACTAATTTGCCTTGAAGGATTATTTTTAGTAATCTGTATTTAGTGCAGTTTTTCATTATGTGCCCGAGATATTCTAACGTCTTGCTTTTAATCGTATAAGTACATAATTTCCATTTATTTCCTTATTCTTCCTAGTATGGTCTCATTAGTTATGTTGTCCGTCCATACCCTTAGGATTCGCCTGTACGGCTACACCTCGAAGGCTTCAAGTTTTTTCTCTATCGCTTCAGATGTGTCCAGGATTCAACTCCGTAATTTAATATTAAGAAGATGTAACATCGTAGGAGCCTTACTTTTTATCTCCAGATTAAGATTGTGGCTTTTTTTGGTCATGTTGTTGAATGAACTCATAGCCTTCTCTATTCTACATTTTACTTCTTGTGAGTGATCCCATTGATCGTTTACTATCTTTCCAATATATGTAAACTGCTTTACTCAGTCCACTGGTGTATTATTGATAAGCAGTTGGAAGTCTCTAATTTTATTTTTGCTGATGACCATACATTTAGTTTTTGATATGTTTACTTGTATTCTAAATCTTTCACCTACTTCATTTATTTTATTACTCTTCTCTTTTTACATTTACCTGAAATTTCTCTTACTTTCGTGTGCACGTTAAAATCATCGTATTTACTTTGTAGTATATAGATTTCTTGGCATTTCTTCTCCAGTTCTTTCTGTTTGACTTTCCTGATCTGTCTCTGTATGTCTCGTTGTAACGTTTTATATAATATAGAGTTGTCGTTCTTGTTTTTTCTTCTTTCTGCCAACAGCTGTAGAATCTCTGTCGTTATTCATATCTTATTTTTCGTTCCTCATAAAATTGTATTTATCGTCCATCGTTTTATTAAGAGATTCTATCTTCCCTTCTCTGCTTTCCGTTGTAATATCGGTTGCTTTGAATTTATTTTGAATTTTCTGAATTTTCTTGACAAGATAGGCAATAAGGAAAATATAATTATTTTTTTTAAGAAAAGGTTAACTTTAAACTTGTTTAAATTATTGTTTTAGTAAACTTACCGCCTGAAGCAACGAGTCCCCAACCAACTACTGTAACTAAGTCATTAATTTGGTAAAGGAAATCCTTCGATGGTAGACATATTGGTTTAATAAAGTCTGAAAATATAAGTAGAATTAGATAAAGAGATAAAGGCAGTTTTTGTTTTTATTTGATTCAGAGTTGGACCACCATCTCCATATAGCTATTTCAGCATCTATGCATCCTCAGTCAAGCTATGCAGTCACAACTCTGAACCAAATATCAACAATCCTGCCTATTTAAGGGAAAACATCGCGATGCAATGTTTCCACCTTTTGAGATGCAAAACAGCGACATCTCCCGTAATACGAGGAAGACGAAAAGCCCTAGATACAAAGTTTGCTACTTTTATACAATTAGAATAATTGAAAGAAAAATAAAAAACCAATATTTTAAATCCAAGACTTTTCGTTAAGAAACTGCTTTCTGACTGCGTCCTGTATTTCCGTCTTTTACAATATACATACAGTGGAACCTCGATTATCCGTCAGGGCACAGGACCAAGGGTATGACGGATAATCGAAAAGACGGTTAACAGAACATTAAAAAAATTCATAGTATTATGGTGACACACTGAATTATGGTGATATACAGATATCGACTAATTAATGCTTATAATTATTGTGCTGTGCGTTTTCATTTTCGGCTTGCGATTCAAAAAATAGAACTCTAAAAGCACGGTATCATTTATCCTTACCTATTTAAATTGCAATTTAATCCAGAGCCCTGGATAAGAACAAAAATTATTTACATAAAAAAATGCGGTGGTGGCATAACTGTACATGTATATTTCAACGAATTTCGTTTGGCATATCGCAATGCTCAAACAAAATGAATTGATGACTAAATTTTTACTTATGTATACAGTGGTACCTCGATATACGAGCGCCCCAATATAGGAGTGTTTTGAGATACAAGCCGCCGAGCGAGCGATGTTTTGCTTTGAGATGAGAGCAAAATTTGAGAAACGACGAACCGCTTTTTATTAAAATTCATGCCTCTTTTTGACTACCTACTTCTAACTTGAAGGAGGTGATAAAGGGTATAATGCCAGCTAAGGGCGTTACAATAATTTCCAAGCTCCGGACTTCTCTCCATGAAAAGATGGAGAAACTACTGATGGTATGGGTGACAGAGAAGCAGCTTCAAGGAGGAACCTTGACCCAAAGCATCATATGTGAGAAGGCACGAGCGATTTATGAAAGGGAGGAAGAAACAAACCTCTTTGGACAGTTTTTTTAAACGAGCTGCAGATGAAAATGAGCAAAGTGTGACGAAGAAAGCGAAGACCACTGACGAAAATTAAGCGCTTCCGTAAGCACCTCACTTTTTCTTTTGTTTTTACAGAATATGTATGTATTTTTTGTTACTTATAAATAAATGTTTCTTCTTGTAAAAACATTTTTCTTATTTAAAAACACTTAACAAAAACAACTAAGGTGGTTTTTTGGGAATGGAACGGATTAATGACATTTCGGGTAATTTCAATGGGGAAAATTGCTTTGACATACGAGCAATTTGACATACGAGCAAGGTTACGGAACGAATTACCCTCGTATGTCGAGGTACCACTGTACAATATAACTTATATATGGATCCTGACAGTTAACAGAGGTGACGGTTAATAGAGAGACGGATAATCGAGGTTCCACTGTATAAGCACAAGAGACGATGAATATAAGTAGAATTAATTTTTAAGGTGATGGATACGAACTTTCGGCTTCAATGCTATTTAAATTGAATTCATTTTTTTTTTCGAATCCTGAGAAAACTAACTAAAGTATTTTTGAAAACTTTAAACGCAGAATGAAAGACTACGTTATTACCAAGGACCGGATTAAATGCAATCTGCATTTTTTGCATATTTTTGCATTTTTTTGATATTATTAGAAAATGTTGCATTTTTTCAAACATTTTAAACATTTTGCATTTTTACTTGATAAATTCAGAAAAGTTGCATTAATTCGATATTTTAAATCTTAAAGGTTCACTTTCACTTCCAATTAAAAAACTGTCAGTCCTAAATTCAATAACTGTGTATAATCCATTTCTTAAAAAAAAATGTTTAAATTAGGTAATATTCTTATTCTAATATCTGTATTGAGTTCTAAGCCGACTAATCCCTAATATAACTTGGTCGGTAGGACAACAATTAGTTGACATAGGTTGTAAAAACCTGTTTGCTCTTTGTAGGGGGATAAGCAGGTACAGAAATTTAGATTTTAATATTTGTTTATAAAAGCTGGAGTTCATTTCGTGTTTTGATTCGCAGTGCGTTGTTGCGTATTATTTTTGACATATAGTTTAAATTGAGTAACGAATAATTTTTTCGCCAAATGCCGAAAGTGACAAGTATTAAACATTTGTGGATAAAAACTAACTATTGTGTTTAAATGTTATTATTCCAACATCATATAAGTATAAATTGAGGAATATTAATGTTGCATTTTAATATTGCATTTTTCATAAAGGCTCTTGCATATTTTTCACAAATCAATTGCATTAAAATGCGCATTTTTTACATTTTTTTGGTGCATTTTTTCCGGTCCTTGGTTATTACCGACAACTTCTATAATATTTATTTTAATAGGTTACAGGATTTAAAAACAGAGAAAATTTAGTGAGATTTTTAATTGCAAATGTCTCATTCAGAAAAACTTTTTATTCATTCTAAGGGACTTTCGGCCCTCGGTAATAAACTAATCTTTCATTGCGCGTTTAAATTTTTGACAAATGCTCATTAGTTTTCGCAGGATTTGAAAAAGATGATTTCATTTAAAATACATTGGAAATTTTGACAGGCGTCAAAATTTTGCATTTTGTTCTTTTCCCCTTAACTATACACGAGTACTTAAAAAATAGAACCCGTAATTCAAACAAAGCTTTTCATAACCTTATTTCAAGTATTAGGTAGCGATATTGTTTTCACCCAATTAAAAAAAATGTAAAAACGTTGAATTATCCACGTCCGTCTGTCCGTTTGTCAGTAAACACAACTCCGTCCGTCATTATGCTAGGTAGAATGACAGAAGAGGTGTCGAATGAAAGATAAATAGATAGACATTTATTGTTTTTAAAAACTACAGTTTCATAACAATGAGTTTAGTAAGTATACGTTATAATAATGAAGTGTCGAGTGTAATGTAAGGCGTCGAATGAAAGCTTATAACCCAACGATGAATCTAAAGGTGAGAAATTTGACATATTCCGGTTTTAGAAATGCTACCAGAAGTACCGTTTTAAAGTCACCAGAATAGTACAAGCGACACATTATTCGACGCGCTTGACAAATACATAAACAAATATACTTCCAGTTTCATGACTGTCTGTCCGTCTATCCGCGAATATAAATCCTGCGTTATTAATACAGACAGAATGACAGTTGAGATGATGAATGACAGTTTATTACCAAAGGATGGTAGCAAACATGAGAAATTTGACCTCGGGTTTCCGATTTAACAGTTACAACCAGAAGTACCGTTTTAAAGTCATCGAAATAGTATAAGCGATATACTAATCGACGTAGGAATAGGACAGTACCTAAGTGTTGATTCGCTCGGTAAAATATTTGCACCTAGGCTCTTACTACTGCCTACTGCCTTTAAATTTTTCTGTTCCACTTTTTTTAAGACTTTACCGGTTTACTTTACTAGTAAACCGACTATGTACGTATTATTTTCTCTTCTAATCTATGTACAATTTTTGAGTGATTCCGTCTGGCCTGAATGCCTTCTTTACTTTTCTTCTTTCATTGCTTTTATAGTTATCCGCTTACTAAACTGCTTTTCTGCCAATCTCTTCGTTTAATTACAATTATTTTTTTCCAAGCTTTTATCGTCTTTTTCGTAAACCAAAATTTTATTATTTTCGTCTCGGGCCAATTATCTTAATGAAAACCTTTGCTCTATAAATGGGTTATTTTTTATATATTTTTTTCATCCTCCCTGGTGAACGGCCGTAGCTCAGTGGCAAGAGATTGGCTTCATAAGCCAGAGCGGAGCAGGTAGTCCTGGTACAATTGGTTCATTTTTCTGTAGGTGTGTATGTACGAAAAGTTCATAGACCTCATACGATGCACCCTTGTACATAGGGGTTAATTAACACCTTTCTCAAAAACGCACCCCTTTAACCCTCGTAAGGCGGTGCTTAGATTCTTACGTAAACAACAGTGCGGGGTGCATGTGCACCCCATCAGTATTTCCATTTTTTTTATATGTAAACGTCGGGATAATTGATTTAAAACATAATTAGGACTTGTTTATTATCCTATAAAATATAATTTTACAAAAAACTACTCATTTCTTCTTTAAAAAAAATTATTATCGTTGCAAGACAAACACATGAAATTTTTCACAGAGTGAGCAACACAAAGTTTTTACACAATACAGTTAAGCTGGGACTTTCGGTCTTTTTTCTCTAACATAAGTAACACCGACCTGGTCGCTTAATTCGGTTAGCTCCAGGTGGAACATCAGAAACGTCCAATTCAGGATATGAAATTTTCATCAGATTTGTACCTTACAGTCATTCATTTTTCCAAAAAAGCACTTAAACGCTAAGAGTTTTAAACGGTGTAATGGGTGGAATGCGTTTAGAATTGAATTTAATGCGAATAAAAAAATGGACAAAAATCAAAAAAAATTATTAAAAAAGATAGGTGAGAAAAATGAGGTCTGGGGTGCATTTTCACCCCGCAGCGCCTTACTAGGGTTAAATGGTAACACTCCGCGGTTTTTCATATTTAGAGGTCCATTGACCATACGAAACAATAAAACACCTTGAACGTTATAGTTCCTTTCTAAAGTACAGTTAATACATAATATACCCTTGCAAACATCATTCACGACGTCGCACATTCCCGATTAAACAAATGTTAAAGATGTCCTCTGGTCAGTGACTGATCTACAGGGAGGGAAAATGAGGAATTTTTTACCCTAACAAGGTCCAAAATTAAAGAAAAAGGATTGATCAAACATAAACATATATTAGCTCACATGGAACCTAAACCACAGAAAAAAAAATTCAACCCAATAATCACGCTAGTTAGGAAAATTAAGGGAACTTAATGCCTATAAGTTATTATTTATGTTTCCCCTATTATTATAACTATATGTTTATTATTTATGTAAAAGCAAATTTTCCGTCCCAAGGCAAATTTCTAGATCCGTCACTGCCTCTTGCACGAAAAAAATCTTTAATTCCAGTCCTCAATTCGGAAATGGCCGACGGTGACCCCTTCAGCATTCCCCATATGTACGCATCTGGTGGCGTTAGTTCTGGTGAGTGGCAGCTCCAAAAATGATCGTACAGTATTCTAAGAGTCTCCTGGCAGTGTGACAGGTTTTCCTGTCCTGCTAAAACTATTGTTGATTTTAAGCTTTGACCATTTTCGTGACTTTTTCCGTATGGTCGAAAATAGTACTCCATTATAAAATTTTTTTCTGCAAAACTTAGAACCATCCTGAAGTATCTAACATTAACATGATATTGACAAACGTTATAACAACGTTCAGAAACCACTCAATACGATTCGGCACATGACACATACAAATTTGAGGCATACGAATTTCAGTACAGTTTATTTTGCCGCATACCGTACATAGTCAACAGCCTTAGCCTCTGTATTTGAAATTGTTTAGAATTTTAGTATTATTAATTTGTTGTTACACGTTTAAAAATTTATAGACCTGGATCCCGCGTACCAAAAAAGTTGATTAATAATAAGGAGAAAATTTGTTAATAGCTTAACGATGTCTAGTCGGACAAACTTTGATGTACAGGAACACTGGAACATGGGAAGTTTTAATTGTGGAACAGGTTAAAAATTTGGAACGTCATACTATGAAAACATCCCATGTATTTTGTCGGACAGAACTTCCATTTGATTTATTGCCCTCTCATTATACTCTCATGCAAAAATGAGAAGGCTATTTATCACCAACATAATTCCTGTCATTTGACATGTTCTACGTGTTGGACTTATTAAATTGCCCAGTTGGTGATAAATACCAGTCTGATTTTTGCATTAGAGTTTAATGAAAAGGTAACAACAAAGTTGGAAGTTCTGTCCGACAAAATACATGGGACGTTTTCGTAGTCTGATGTTCCAAATTTTTATCCTGTTCCACAATTATAACTTCCCCTGTTCCAGTGTTCCCATACATTAAAGTTTTGTCTGACTCTACACCGTTAAACTATTAACAAATTTTCAGATTGCCATTTATTCAATTCTTTTGGTACGGGGATCCAGGCCTATTATTGAATAAAATTATTATTTACCTGTAAATACAACGACTCTATCAAGTTCAATTAAAGCTATATCATTTACTGCAGTGCGATTGCTGAATTCTTCATGCAGAATAAATTTGGTTGGTGTGTACACCCTCGGTGGATCAGCACATATTCGATTAGATGTTAAACAATCTAAATTTGTTCTAGTGTTGTGTTCTCCTAAAATAATTCGGAGCCTAAAAATAAAAAGAACATAAAGAAATACATATACAGGTTGGGAAAGTATCTGACGTTGGTATGCCAAAGGCGGATAAAGGACCGATTTTCGGGAAGTGGGATACCGGGGATCTGCAGCAAAATTTCTAAAACTTAGGGTTAAAATGGTGAGTTTTAACGTACATACTTTTCACGCGCATTTAAGTGCCATAAAAGCATTCAAAACTTATCGTTATTAAAGTATTTTTATTTATCTAGCACCGAAAAATCAGCATTTTTTTAAATACTTGGGGGGGTGTCATGACTCCCATGGCCCCTCTCTGGATCTGCCCTTGTGGTATGCGCCATCAATGGGTACAACAGAGCGACGTATTTAATACGTATTTAACACAGTATAGAAGATATAGGAAGGTTGGGCCACCAAACCAATTCGTTTCATAAGTATGTCTATGTCAGAACAGCGTTGCCAAAGTAGAAAATTAACAAAATAAATTAACAAAGTAAAAAAAATAATAATAGTTGCCAGAAGCCAGGAAATATATATTTTATTTGTGGATCTTATAAAAGCATATGACACGATCCCTGTGAGAAAGCTGTGACAGTCTCCTGAACGATCTTCCTTAAATAACACGATCATCGCCGCAGTCAAACAATTATACAATAAAGCAACATCAAAAATCAAACTAAACAACACTTTATCAGAAGAATTTCCAGTAAAAATGGATTACGACAAGGATGCTGCTTCTCCGCAATACTATTTAAGATCTATTTAAACGAAACACTAAAAAACTGGAGACGATTTTGATTAGGAATGGGAATTCAACTTGACGATGATACAACGTTGTATACCTACTCATTTCGCGGATGACCAACTCGTAGTAGCCGCGGATAAAGAAGATTCAAAATTCACGACGAGACTGTTATTTCAAACATATGAAGAGTGGGGCCTTTCTGGAAATAGATACAAACCGCAATACTTATGCATCGGGATTGAACTAGAAGATCTAATAGTTAACGAACAAGAAACAATCAAGAACTGTGAGAAATATCTATATTTGGAAACAAAAATCAACAAGAGTAGGAGCACCGAAAAAGATATAGAGCAAAAGATCGTGAAAGGAAAAAGGGTGATTAGCGGAGTCAGGCAAATATGCAAGAGTGCATATGCATATGCGTTTGCATATTTTTGTATTTTCTTTTAAATTTTGCATATACTAGTATATTTAAAAATAAAGTGCATATAATAGATTTTTTCAAAGTAACTTTATTTGTTGATTTGTGGTTCAAATACCTTCGCACCTGATATTTACAAAATATGTAATATTATTCTTATCTTAATCCTTTAACAGTTTCTAAAGAGGTACCTGAAAATAGAAAGTAAAAATTCCCAGGAATTAGCCTATTGGGGCTTCTTATTGGCCTTTTTTTTAACTTAGGTAAGGAAAATGTCAATGTACCTTATATATTGAACTTAGCAGTTACTTTTGGAGTGTACAGAATGATAAAAAGTTTTATCCAGTGTAGTTAAAATGTATAAAGAAGCGAATGTGTCTGCATAGATGAAGACATATCCAGAATAAATCATTGATATGAGAAAGTATTTTGCTCAGCATGCAGTAAAATTGTAAGTAAATAAAATTATACATAACAAGTAAACCTAAGTACTTTAAATTATATTAAAATAACCAGAAAACCAAAAAATATACATTTTTGGTTGTTAACTTATTTTATTACACATTTAAATGCTTTAAATAACCCTGGCTTTAAAAATTACTTAGTTTTGTTTAGGAATTTTTTTGCAGATACCATGCGAAAAAAAATTCCAAATAGTTCAGTACTGAAAAACTATTTTACACACCGGCAAAAAAAGAAATTAGAATCGTGGGAGAAAAAGCAAGATTCGATATCTAGGTGCTTACGATCAACTAATCGGAAATCAAGGGAGCAAGAGATATTTAACCATGATTTGTGCGAAGCATTGTTAAGCTCAAATATACATTTGTCCAAATTATCGAATGAAAATTTGCGTATGTTTTTTGGAAAATACTGAAAATGGAATATTCCAAGTGAAAGAAGCTTAAGAAGGAATAAACGAGGTCGACTCAGTATATTCTGCGGTACTGAGTAAAATAAAATAGATATAGGAGATAATTATTTTTATGTATGTGTGGATGAAACAATAGATTCTTCTAGACGTTACATCGCACATTTATTAATCAGATCTCTTAAAAATGAGCAAGCTTGTAAATTTAATTGCTTCGAAGCAGTTGGATAAAACCAACGCATTAACAGTTGCAACGTTTTTGTAAGACAGTTTAGAAAATTTTTTTCTTCCCTTAACAATTGTTCCCAACGATAAATGTTTGATTTTTCTTTCAGGTGCCGGACCTTACATGGTTAAAATAGGAAACAATTTGAAAATTTTTTATCCACGTTTCCACGAAGAAATTAGAAATAAATTTTCTCTTGTTAATAATTTAATCTCAAATATGAAAAAAATATTTCTTGGCACCTATAAAAACAAGAACTCAGTTATATAAAAAATATTTGTATTTAAACGGATTATAATTGCACATTTTGTTTAAATAAATGCATCTATATGCATATTTGACACAACTAAATATGCATATACATTAGGGTGGAACGAAAAATTCGAAGTCATTATTTTTTATGGGGCTAGTGCGAAAAAGTTGTGTTTTGATGTATAATAAAACTGTATGAAATCTTTTTTGTATTGGACCCTATCTTCAGATTCCATATTAAATTTAAATTTTTGGGAATAACAAAAAAAACAAATTTAAAAATTTTTTTTTGTCAGTTCTTTGAATCTAAATAATTATTTTATGATACAATATACATTTTAAGATTGGTAGTCTGATTTTGTGTTAAGAACGGCATATTTCTAGACTGCAACCTTGAACGAATAAAGCCATCCCTTGATTCTGGTCCACAAACAGCAGCTGATACTTCAGTTACTAACTTAATAGTTCTTTCCACGGATTTTGTATGACAAGGGCAGTTTAAGATCTCTATGTTGTTGTAATTCCCAGAATCAATCATAGCCCTTACATCTTCATTGAAAATATGTTTTAGCAAAGGAGGAGCCGTAACTTTAAATCCAGAAACAGAAATTATAATCTGCAGCACTAAAATTTAATGTTGGTATTTTCAATCTCCGGATCTTTTTTCTTTCTGACTTTCTCTAGCTTTCGGCACTCTGCGTAGTCCTAGCTCCTGTATATGTTTTCGTTCATCTTTCATCATACCGAGTAATACATTTTCCGAATGGGCAAAATAAGCATTCCTTTGGATAACGGCATTGACAATTTTTCTTTGGTTAACGGGTAGAAATCGTGGATACAGTTTTATATAAAACCAATCTGGTGCATACACTTTTTGGATGAAACTTACTAACATAATTAATTGGGGGCTGGGACATTCAGTTCCAACATACAATCAAAGCAACCGATTATCAACTGTCAGCCACCTTGCGTGTGATATTTTCCCAGGTTTTTTAAGGCTCAAATCATTAGGACATTTTTCCGCAGCAACTGCTTGAATGATTTGGTACAAGTATTTCTGATCGGTACTAAGGTCTGGTGTTTCTAATAATATTGCTAGGTTGTTTTCTATTGCGACAAAATCGACAACAGCCTTCTCTTCACAGCGTTCCAGAAGTTTCCCTATTGGGCCTGAAAAACCAAGTGGTCCACTGGTGTGTCTATCTAACTGTTGAATTAAATGACGTAGAGGTAGCTCATTGCAATGAAAAAAGCATACTAGCCATTGAAGTGAAGTGCCGCAGTATTTGTGACGTAGATGGTTGGACTGTAACTGTTGACAAAAGGAGCAATGAATTCTTCTTCATGATCATCTGCATCAGAAGAATTTGAGTCAGACAAGCTGCTACTTATGGAAGGGTTAGAGGAATCTACGGTACATGCTTTAAGAACAATTTCGTCAGTATTATATTTTTGAGAACTTGCCTTTGCCTTCATGGTTCTTTCCACTTTCTTCCTTATTGCTGCAGATGCTGCAATATCCACTGGTCCAATTGCCATTTTTCGACAGGACCGTTTATCTTGAAGAAAAATTCGCTCATTTTGTGGTACTTTCTTGATTTTATCACAAGTACACACACACAGTTCCAGTCATGTTGCACTTGCAAGCCGCGATATTCAATAACTTTTTACACTCCTTTGGAAACTGGCAAATCTTTTCTATTTATGAATCAGATGCTTGCTGAGTTGTTGTGTACCTATCGCTTAAGATTTTGATACTCTGTATAAATATTTTTAATCATATCTTGAATGCACTTATGCGATGATGTTGGAATAGAAGCTTTTATTCATAGTTGTTCTACTTTCGTTGCAACGGCTTTTAAGACGTCGCGCGTCGGCGATAGATGGATCTTTATTATTATTTGTCAACTTAAGTTCATTACGAATAAAGAGAAAGCACTTTAGAAAGTCACACTTAGTTGGTAAAACACGATCATTGAAATTTGATCAGAGCCATATTTATTTTTTCGACAAAAATATTTTTTTTGTTTTTTCATTTTTCAAATACAATATGGAACCTCAAGATATTTTTTATTTCACAAGAATTTTTCTTTTCTTTTATATTTTTTTGACCTTTTTCGTTCCACCCTAATATACATGCTTATTTGACATAAATAAATGCATATGCGTGCATATTTGATAGAAATATTATGCATAATATGCGCATATATCTTAATTTTCAGCCTGCATATTTGCCTGACTTTGGTGATTAGATGCCTAAACCCGATGCTATGGTCAAAAGAACTATCTAATCAAAGAAAACATCTCATCTTTCACTCCATCTTTAAAAGTATAGTGCTCTATGGATGCGAAGCATGGCAAGTTAGTTAATCCCTGAAACGACGTCTATTTGCATTGGAAATGGACTTCTGGAGAAGATCGGCTAGAAAATCAAGGCTTGAAAGAGTACAAAATGACCAAAAAATACAATGGGAGTCAAGTCAACCATCATAGACGAAATTCAAAGACGACAACTGATCTGGTATGGTCATGTAGAAAGAATGGACGACGAGCGACTGCCAAAACAAATTGTAAAATGGACGCCAAGAGAAAGAAGAAAGAGAGAAAGGCCGAAACAATCCTGGCTACGCGGCATTCAGAAGGAAATGTCGGAAAGGAATCTTCATCCTGGCGAATGGAACGACTGATGAAGCTGGAAACTGGGAAGCGGAAGGCGAAGAACGATACAAATAACCGGGATAATAAAATAAAAAGAATAATAAATATATTTAATTTTTTATCAACGAATAGAATAAAAAACATATTATGTAAAAGAAAAAAGCTTAAGTAAAAAAATTAAGTCACCCATTAAGTCACCCATTTTAATGTGAAAACATTAAAAAGTATTCATATCTGTATGTCCCAGAGACTTTGTAAACAACGTGAGGTCCGTCACTAGACCAAATAGAAAGACAAATCGTGTGTCAACTGAAAGTCAGTAATATCCAATGATAGTATTAAATGTCAGTCAAGGTAAGTAGTTAATAGTAAAGATAATAAAGGTAAAAATTGACCTCGGACTTGTGGTTACCGAGTTGTAACGGGAAGTACTATTTTAAAGATGCCGACATAGTACCTACGAGTTTTATGACGGATGTTCTTAAACTAAAGATGATTTCATGTAATCGAACGAACTATCTTCCAATAAAGTCGTCACACGAACGCAACTTATAAACATTGGCAATATCATTTTTGGGTCATCTACTTTAAAATGGATCTATATGTCTGAATTGCCAAGAAGAATGAGTCGGATAAAATTAAATTATTAGACGAATGTTTTGTATCTTGATATCGATTTTCCGAAATGGAAGTCGAAACGACAAATAAATTTAATTTCAAATTTGAATTGTGCTTTATTTCCAAATAAAATAGTAAATTGATGAAGATGTCACAGGAAAAGAGCTTCATAACAATGTTGAAAAGATTAACAAACAAAGTTGAATTTTGAACTAATCAAGCAGGATTTAGGCCAGAATGCTTCTATAGAGACTACATCAATACCGTTATGGTAATAATAGAACAGCCGATTGAATGGAACACTCTACTATACACGGTTTTTGTCAACATTGGGCGTGCCTTTTACCCCTTTCTTGGCAAACCGATATAAAAACGTGAAAACTGTGTTTTCTTTCTATTAATGCCCTTCTAGAATTCTTTAAAAATTCATCAAAAAAAATATTTCCCCATTAATTTATTCCTAAGTACCAAGTTTGAATTTGTTACAAATTTGTTACATTGTCAAGAATACCATACCCCTTATTATCATTGATGGTCCATGCATTTTCTAAGGTTTGAACCGATTTCTCTGAAAAAAGTTGAAATTTCATTTATTTGAGTTCATGGGAGTGCTCTCGTGTCACAACACCCCCCTCCTCATATCAAATTTTAGGAAAATAATTTTTTTTTTAAATAAAAAAGTTTGTAATTTTATATAATTATGGTATTATGGTATTCTACATAAATAAAATTCTTTTAATTTAGGTAACTCCTTATTTGTGGTGATACTATGCGTAAAAACACTTTCCTTTGCCATTCAGACTAAGTCGTCTACCCCTTCACATTTTGTGCACTAAAAAGAAGAAGTGCCTGACTTACAAAAAATAAAAACAATTTTGTCTACCCTTCTTTTAAATAAAATTGCATAAAAATATCGCAGTGATAAAAAAAATCAAAAATTTACATTGAGAAAAAAATATAACCGTAACTTGGCAATATGTCAACTAAGTCTTATATAAATGTAAACATCGTAAAATCCAAAGGATGGATTTAATTCCTATGGATGTGGCTTTAGGGCAACATATGACTCCCATACGTGGTAAGTGGGTTACTAGGTAATAATTATTTATTATTAATAATTAATTATTGCCTAGTAACTGCATGCATTTTCATGCATGCATTTATTATGCATGCATGAAATTGAATGAATGCATTTATCATAAACATGAATGCATTTATCATGCATGCATTATTTATTATTAATAATTAATTATTACCTAGTAACCCATTTACCACGTGTAGGAGTCATGTGTTGCCCTAAAGCCACATCCATAGGAATTATATCAATCCTTTGGATTTTACGATGTTTACATTTATATTAGACTTTTAGTCTATTTTTAAAAGGTTTTAACCTTTGTATTTTTGGGTGGCTTACAATGTTCTTGTAACACTGATGATGCTCTTTTTAGAGCAAAACCGTTTTGTTCGATGTTTGTAGCCCTATAGGGCTTTTTAAACTAATATACCTTTTACCAGGACCAAAATTTTTTATTAAATTTTAATTGTAATTAATGGTATACAGCCAGCTACAGGAAATTCTTCCTTGTGGATAAGGTATTAAAAATAATAAAAAATTACTTTTACATTAAATTTTTTCTTTAATATATATATATATATATATATATATATATATTTATATATATATATATATATTGATGTGATCTTGATTATTGATATGAGATAATATTCTTATATGTCACTTAATTTAATCAATGTATTAATATTAATCTAATTAATTAACCAGATCACATATCAATATGTTTTCAATCTCAGGGCGAATTATAAATTAATTACTTACTTTCGTGGCTTCTAAATATTTCTTAATGGTTCCTAATCGGGATAGAAAAGAAAAGAGTAAAAAAAATACACATATGGGTTACAATTATAATCAAAATATTTTTTATTTTATTTAAAAGGCAATCAATGCTTAATATTTGCTATTTCTTATTATTCTTAAACATAACATTTACAAATGGGAATCTTATTTCCTTTTGGTTTTCAATTGAAAGTTTTTATTAACATTTAACTATTAGGAGTTATTAGGAACAACTCTATTTAAGTTTGATGAAGCTTTTCTGATATTATTGATTATGTTATTCAATTTTTTTATGTGGAATTTAATACGAAAACCCATACATTCATGTCCAAACAAATGAGACTGACCTTTTCCTGGTGAACTGAAAATGTCCTCACACAAGACCCTTTCCTGCTATCCTTGGCTGCGATCAAACCTCGTCCTGGCTTCCAGTGATGTTCTCCTTTGAAAAACTAGCTCGAATAGCTCTCGTTCCTGCTTTTGTCGTGATGCTGTGTTCTACCTTTTTCGAAACTGCTATCAGCTACCGGGACACTCTGGGCTCAAGGAGGTTCTTTTACTCTCGACCTGGCCTACTTCTCGTTCCACGATAAATACTCCACACTCACGGAACTACACCGGCTTTCTCACTCCTCGAACACTACCGTCTACTACTCGACTTCACTCCTCGACAGCTCAAAACATTCTGATCTCACTTTGTCATTCATTCACCTACTTTCTAAATATCCCTTCCAGATTCACAAATCAATCTTCCACCACCAACTCTCATTCACAGTATTCCCCAAAACCAATTTTTAATCTTTCTAAATATGCTTAATGGATTTCAAAAGAAAATATTTAATTCCCATTCTAACTTACTTTCTATTATTTACAAATTTTAATGACCTATTCTCTCTTTCAAATGAGTCTTATTCAGCATAGGCTAATGATCGAAACCTTCCGCGAAAAACGATAATGAACTATCATCTATTTCACTGAGTTTTATTTAGCATAGGCTAATGATCGACCTTCCGAGAAGAACGATAATGGTACGCGTCATTCACTTTGTTTATCTAAGCACATTGTTCCGAGTTTCGTACGCTTATTCTAATCACTTCTTAAAATTAAATATAACAATTTGTTGTATACAGGTTGTTCTAAATTTATATGCCCGTGGTTGAGAAAATTGAAAATATTTTATATTAAAGTGAATTTTGTTTATAATTATCAAATTTTAATTTTTATATCAAATAGAAATATAACAAATCCCCGCCTTGTATTCGATAAAATTTATCTGCATTTTTAAATAAATTTTCTCGTGGCAAAACCAACTCCCTGTATATTTCCTTACTTTAATCTATGTCTTATACCCTAACTTACTATCTACTTCATGTAATTCTGTCTTTTATTCGTGATATTTGTATACATCGTGAATATTATAAATTCCTCGGATCTTTTCCGAGTTCCTGTGCCTCAACTCATAACTATTTATTCCATTTTCATTATTCACGATGTACGGGCCTTCGAAAACAGGCATCAACTTTGCGCAAATGCCCCCAGGAAGATTTGATACTCGTAATGCCCTCACGAGTACTTTTTCACCCTTTTGGAAAGTCATTGGTCTTCTTTTTCTATTTTGTTCCTGTCTTTGGATATATTTTTCGTTGCTTCGCCGTAATCTTCTCTGTACGGTTTCAATCACCTGTTGATATTCTTTTGGCTCTTGGTCTTCCCATGGCCTTATCGGCAATACACCCTTCATGATGTATTCTGGGGTCTCTTTTGTTACTGTGCTCGGAATTGTATTTAGATACCTTTCTATTTCCGCCATTTTCCTGTCCCAGTGGCGATGTTGACCATCTGTTGCAATGCGAAGAAATTTCGTCACTTCCTGTATGAATCGTTCCGAAGGATTACTCTGTGGATGCCTGATGCTGACAAAATTTGTCTCTATTCCTCGTTCTCGAAGTTGTCCCTTGAAACGATCATTTCGGAAATACGTTGCATTGTCCAGTAGGATCTTTTTTGGTGTTCCTACTATGGCTATAAAATTGTCGATTTTTCTTAATATTTCCTCCCCCTTTGTGGTGCGGCAACTATATAATTTTACGTATTTTGAAAACACATCCACCATTACCAGAATATGTTTGTTCCTTTTAGTGGTCATAATTAGATCGCTTAACATATCTATTGCTACAATGTCTAGTTTGTTTCGGGCTTCAATATTTTTGGCAACATTTTCGTTTTTGAAATTCCGACTCTTATATTTTTGACATACATCGCACTTCTGGGTAATTTCCTTTGCAATGCGTTAATCCTGTCGGCTGATGTAATTTTCCCTAAAAACGAGCCAAACTTTTCTGCTACCGATATGCCCATTGTCCTCATGTAATTTCTTTATTATCTTTTCGGCCAATGTCTGTGTCACTAAATATAGTTCCTTTCCGTCTATTCTCTTAAAATATATGTCATTTTCTACTTCCGCTCTTCTTTTCTCTCTTTTCTCTAGGTCTTCTTGGTTTGTCCTTATCTCATTTAACGAATATATCCCTTCTTCTTGTATTAATCTATTTAGTCCCACCTGTAGAGTAATTGTTTCCTTTTTTCCCGTGTCCTCATCCCGTGTTAGAGCGTCGGCTATTATGTTGTCTTTTCCTTTTATATATCGGAACTCAAAATCATACTCCTGTAATAATAGAATACCTCTATGTATTCTATTATTTACTAATCTATTCTTCATGATATGTACTAAAGCTGCATGGTCTGTTTCGATTGTGAATTTTGCTCCCAATAAGTAAAACCTCAATTTGTTTACGCAATATAGTACACTGGCAAACTCCAATTCTGTAACACTATATTTTCTCTCATGTGTTTTAGTCACTCGCGATATAAAACATATCGGCACTTCTTGGTCGTTTTGTATTTGAGACAGAACTCCTGCAAATTTTTGTATGGACGCATCAGTTCGGAGTATAAAAGGTAAATTGTAAGTGGGGTGGTATATTTTCGTTCCTTTTGCGAATTCTCGTTTTAATGTTTCGAAAGCTTCCTCCTGTTCTTCTTTCCAATTCCATTTTATTCCTTTTTTAAGCAACTTTATCAGAGGGATTTCCTTTTGGCTCAAATCGGGAATCAGTTTTTTAAAATAATTAATCGTGCCAAGAAAACCTCTCAATGTTTTCAAATTCGTTGGTCTTGGGTATTCATCTATGAGCTTGACTCTGTCTTCGGATAATCTTACTGTTTTGGTGTCCAATTGAAAACCCAAATAAATGACTTCTTTTTGAAAAAATTGACATTTTTCAATGTTTAATTTCAATCCCGCTGTGTCCAATTCTTCCAGAATTATTTCTATGTGTTTCAGATGACTCTGAGTATCTTGTGAAAAAATTAATAAATCATCGATATAATGAACTATGAAATCTTCGTGGCGATTCAAAATGGTATGTAGAGCTCGGACGAGTGCAGCACAAGCACTCTGCAATCCAAACGGCACTACCTTAAACCGGTAGACAATACCATCAATAGAAAAAGCGGTGTAGTTTCTACACTTTTCAGCTAACGGTATCAACCAAAAACTGTGTTTTAAGTCAATTTTCGAAAATATGTGTGACCCGGTGATTCTTCCAAAAATGGCCTCGATGTTTATAGGTGATTCATATTGTGATACAGTGTGCTGGTTGATATTCCTGGCATCTAAACATAATCTCAATTCTCCACTGCTTTTCTTTACTATCACAATCGGGTTAACATACGGTGAATCACATCTTTCGATGATTTGATCTTCCAACATTTTATTTATTTCTTCTTTCACCTCTTGTCGATACTTGTATGGAATCGGGTAAGTCTTTGATCGAAAATTTCCCAAGTTTTTCACCTCAAATGAATGTTCGTATTTTTTAGCCACTCTGTTTTCCTCATTGATCAAATTTTCGTAGTTTCTTAACATCAACCGCAATTCTTTTTCTTTCCCTTCTCCACATATCAATTTTCTGTCTTTTTTCTCAGATTCTTCACACATGTTTACCGTGCATTCTGCATCCTCGTTTGCATATACCTCCTCTTCAAATACCACTGTTTCAATCATATTCTTTTCACTTTCATTTTTTAGCTTTATTTCTTCTTCTCCTGAGCCCGTCTCTTCTTTTGAGGAATCCCAGGTTTCCTTTGTTTCTGATACTCTCAAATTTTCTTCTTCTGGGCTCAACTCTTCTTTTGAGGAGCCACAGGTTTCATTTTCTTTTATCTTTTTCTGACCTTTTCTCCTTTTTCTTCTTTGTCCTTGCTTCGCTGCCAAATTCATTTCCACTGTTTGTTCTTTACCTGATTCGTCCGTATTTTGTTTCTCATGTTCCTTGTCCTGTTCTTTTTCTTTTTCTTCTGTTAGTTTCATCGTATTATTTTTAAAATCTATCACTACATGTTTTTCTGCCAATTCGTCCACTCCTACTATCATGTCATGTGACATGTTTGGCATTATTACACATTGTAGTGCATACATATTCTTGCCCAGTCGTACCATTACTCGTATGCCTTCATTTATAGTTGCCAATGTCCGTTTGTTTGCGCCCACTAAATTTACCCTAGGTATTTTATAAATTAAATTTGTTAAGTTAACTTCTTCTATTAGTTTTCTGTTGACCAATGTTATTTCAGATCCAGTGTCTATCATAATTTTAATTGGTTTCTCGTTGATAAATCCATCCACAAATTTTAAATTAACTCCATTTTTCTTTTCGTTGTTTCCTGCCAATTTAATAAACTCCTTGGGGTGACAAAAGATTCCTGTTTGATTTTTGGTTTTTAGTGAGCGCCGTCGTGAAAAGACGCCGGTTGCTCATCGTTGTTTATATTTTCGTCATAATGTCTCTCTCCGTCATATTCATCTGTCTGGGTATTATTTACTTCTCTTCTATTTTCTCTTGGTCTGTCGGATCTGTTTCGGTTTTCTCGATATCCCTGTTCATTTTGTCTACCATTATTTCTGTTTTCTTGATTTGAGCGTGTGGTGTTTCTATTCTGGTATTCTCGATTTCTGTCCTCATTCCATTGCCTATTTCTTTGTTCATAATTTCCTCTTCCGTTGTCTCTATTCTCGTTTTCCCTTCTGGGATTAAAATCTCGTCTTGTATAGTCCCTCCTATTTTGATTTCTATCTCTGTAATCTTGTGTTTCTCGGGGCCTGTAATCTTCTCGCGACCTTCTTGATTTTCTTTCTCTTAGACGTGATTCTCTTATTTGTAGGAATTGGCATAAACTATCTATGTCTTTGTAATTTTGCAATGTGATATGGTCTTCCAGCGTTTCCTCGAAATGTCTTGCAATCAGTTCGACTAATTGTTCCGATGAGTAATTATATTGTAAATGTTTTGCATTATTGTAAATTTGCAAAGCATATGTCCTTTCTGATACACCCATCCTATCATTGTATTTCCCATTTTGCAATTCCTTGTTAATTTCCAATTGTTGGACCTTTCCCCAGAAATAATTCAAAAATTTTTGTTCAAATTGTTGCCAATTGCCGAATTCTTCTTCTTTACTATCGAACCATAGGCTTGCTTCATATTTGAGATGGTTTCTGATAGTTTCTTTTGCTGTTTCGAAGTTTCCGATGTGCTGTATTTTCTTTTTCAGGCTATTTATGAACGGAACTGGGTGTAATCTTCTTACATCCCCGCCAAACCTTATCTTCACGTCATCTGTGCTATGTATAACCATTTCTCTTCTTTCTCCGACATTCTGTTGCGTCCTGTTTTCGGTGACTTGTTTTTCTATTTCTGTGATTCTTTTTTCCACTTCTTCTCTGTCTACTTGAATAGCATTTTCCAACTTGTTTTCCAAACTTTCCATTTCTTTTTTCTGGCAATTCGTTATCTCCTTTATTTTATTTTGAATTTTCATTTCTTGTTCTTTCATCTCGTTTTTCATTGTTGTCAAACATCCTTTTACTTCCTTTTCATACTTTCCTATGCGTTCCTCCATTTTCTTGTTGTTCTCTTCTATTGCTTGTTTCATTTTTTGTTGTGTTTCATCCATTTTTTGATCCAATTTTTGTTGTGTTTCATCCATTTTCTGTTGTGTTTCATCCATTTTTTGATCCAATTTTTGTTGTGTTTCATCCATTTTTTGTTGTGTTTTATCCATTTTCTTTGATGTTTCTTCCTGATTTTTATCCATTGTCCTTTTTGCTTCATCCATTGCTTGTTTTGTTTCTCTTTGATTGTCATCCAGTTTTTGTGACTGGAGTTGCATCAGTTGTAATAGTTTATCTATTCCTGATAATTCTTGCTGTTCTGATGCCATGATTGTCGTGTCTAAAATATCTTCTTGGTCTGAATGTTCTTTTTGTTTTTTGTTGTCCTTGCTTTGGCTTCTTGTCACAGACATTTGTTTTCAAGAAGTATTATCCCCGCCAAATATGAAATTTTACTAGTATGTTACCAAGACGACTTTTTTTTACCCAAATATTATAAATTGTCAATAAATATATCAAATGTAAATATCGTAAAAATAAAATATTAAATCAGTTATGTAAAATTTGTACCTAAAGAGATCTAAAATTTTATGTTATCAAATGTAAGTATCTCACTTTTTACCACAGGCATATAAATTTTCAAATACCGGATTTACTCTTTCTATCCTTCAAATTTGCCACTAGAAATACTTTACAATGCTTTCCACGTTGGACGACAGTTGATGTGATCTTGATTATTGATATGAGATAATATTCTTATATGTCACTTAATTTAATCAATGTATTAATATTAATCTAATTAATTAACCAGATCACATATCAATATGTTTTCAATCTCAGGGCGAATTATAAATTAATTACTTACTTTCGTGGCTTCTAAATATTTCTTAATGGTTCCTAATCGGGATAGAAAAGAAAAGAGTAAAAAAAATACACATATGGGTTACAATTATAATCAAAATATTTTTTATTTTATTTAAAAGGCAATCAATGCTTAATATTTGCTATTTCTTATTATTCTTAAACATAACATTTACAAATGGGAATCTTATTTCCTTTTGGTTTTCAATTGAAAGTTTTTATTAACATTTAACTATTAGGAGTTATTAGGAACAACTCTATTTAAGTTTGATGAAGCTTTTCTGATATTATTGATTATGTTATTCAATTTTTTTATGTGGAATTTAATACGAAAACCCATACATTCATGTCCAAACAAATGAGACTGACCTTTTCCTGGTGAACTGAAAATGTCCTCACACAAGACCCTTTCCTGCTATCCTTGGCTGCGATCAAACCTCGTCCTGGCTTCCAGTGATGTTCTCCTTTGAAAAACTAGCTCGAATAGCTCTCGTTCCTGCTTTTGTCGTGATGCTGTGTTCTACCTTTTTCGAAACTGCTATCAGCTACCGGGACACTCTGGGCTCAAGGAGGTTCTTTTACTCTCGACCTGGCCTACTTCTCGTTCCACGATAAATACTCCACACTCACGGAACTACACCGGCTTTCTCACTCCTCGAACACTACCGTCTACTACTCGACTTCACTTCTCGACAGCTCAAAACATTCTGATCTCACTTTGTCATTCATTCACCTACTTTCTAAATATCCCTTCCAGATTCACAAATCAATCTTCCAACACCAACTCTCATTCACAGTATTCCCCAAAACCAATTTTTAATCTTTCTAAATATGCTTAATGGATTTCAAAAGAAAATATGTAATTCCCATTCTAACTTACTTTCTATTATTTACAAATTTTAATGACCTATTCTCTCTTTCAAATGAGTCTTATTCAGCATAGGCTAATGATCGAAACCTTCCGCGAAAAACGATAATGAACTATCATCTATTTCACTGAGTTTTATTTAGCATAGGCTAATGATCGACCTTCCGAGAAGAACGATAATGGTACGCGTCATTCACTTTGTTTATCTAAGCACATTGTTCCGAGTTTCGTACGCTTATTCTAATCACTTCTTAAAATTAAATATAACAATTTGTTGTATACAGGTTGTTCTAAATTTATATGCCCGTGGTTGAGAAAATTGAAAATATTTTATATTAAAGTGAATTTTGTTTATAATTATCAAATTTTAATTTTTATATCAAATAGAAATATAACAATATATATAATCGGTTTATAACGTTCTACGACGTCTTCCGATTCCCAATCGCCATTGCTCTCGATCGTAGCACATGTCTTCGTTCAAGCCTCTTTCTCCGATTTCCCTATGGATTCCTTCTATCCAGCTTTTCCTAGGTCTTCCTCTCTTCCGCCGTCCTTTTGGTGCCCATCGTAGCACTTGCTTGGGTAATCTGTCTTCTTCCATACGTTGTACGTGGCCAAACCATCTTAGTTGCTTTGTTTTTATATCGTCCATTATTGTATGCTTTACATCCATTATCTCCAATATTCTTGTATTTCTGATTTTTTGTATTCTTGATATACCAGCAGATCTTCTCCAGAAGTCCATTTCAGTTGTTCTGAGCATATTTTCGGATTTTTCTTTAAGTGGCCAAACTTCGCTGCTGTATGTTATAATGCTCTTAACAATGCGGTTATAGATGTTACGTTTATTTTCTTTGGAGATACTTTGGTCCCATAGGATTTTGTTCAATAATGCGATAGCTTTCCTTCCTTGTGTGCACCTTTCTTGGATATTCTTGTCCAACGTTCCATCTTGTGTAATTGTAAGACCCAAGTATTTATATTCCTGACAGTGATTAATAGTTATTTCATTTTCCAACGCTAGATCCTGCTGTATACCTCCAACGCACATATATTCCGTTTTCTTGGTATTCACTTCTAAACCCCAGTTCCGGTACTCTTCTATGATTTTTCGGGTCATATATTCAATATCGTGATAATCCTGGGCCATAAGAATCTGATCATCCGCAAAACATAGAGTGTATAGCATGTTATCATCATTTAGCGGTATACCCATATTCTTACATTTCCTTTTCCAGGATTTCAAAACTTGCTCTAAATATATTTTAAATAGTGTCGGCGATAGACAGCAGCCCTGTTTAAGACCCTTATTCACTTCAAATCCTGACGAGATTTCCTTGCCTAGCTTAACTTTTGCTATATTATGTTGGTATAGATTTTTTACAGCTTTAATGAGGTTCAGACTGATGTTAGTTTTTTCGAGGGCTTCCCAAAGTTTACTTTGTGGTACAGTATCGTATGCTTTTTTTAAGTCTATGTACACTAAATGCAGTTCTTGATTGTAGGCTATTTGTTTGTCTATTAACTGTGTTACACAATATAGGTGGTCAGTGGTGGATCTGCCAGCGCGGATTTTCTTTAATAATGTCAATAAAATCGACAAAGTAAAATATTTTATTTTCATTTTAATAATGAGTTAAATCCTTTTCTATTTTTTATGGTCAATTAGAGAGTTAACGAGGGTAGGTAACTAAATTTATTAATTAAAGATTAATAGAACTTCATCTCACATCATCTAGAGACATAACAGTGATAATGGGTGATTTCAATGCAAAAATTGGCGAAGGAAAATGCTACCTTAATGCTGGCCCATATGGTCCTATGGAAACGACAGAGGGGATCGCCTAATAGAATTTTGCCAGGAGCATAATGTTATAGCCGCAAATACATTATTTAAATTACCTAAGCGACGCCTTTATACATGGAAATTGCCAGCTGACAAAGACAACAAAATCGTCAGAAATCAAATTGACTACATCCTAATAAAGCACATATATCGAAACCCAATTCAGGAAGTAAAGGAATATTCAGGAGCGGACGTATCTTCTGATCACAGTCTTTTTATTGCTAGGTTTCAACTTCAACTAAAAAATACGCAAAAAGCCGCAACAACAATAAACTTAACATACAGAAACTAAAGTTAGAAGAAACAAAAGAAAATCTGAAACACTAAATCAACACAAATGTAGACGGAAACCCAGGAAATAATAATTATTGCAACGTAGCAACGTTGCAATTATTGCAACGTAGAACAGCAGTGGCAATTCTTTAAAGCCTCTATATTAGAGCCAAGTAAGAAAGTACTTACAACAACCAAATGTAAGGAATAAGAATAGATGACGGAGGAAATTCTATAGTTGATGAATGAAAGAAGAAAAAACAATACCATCAATAAGACCCGCTATAAACATCTTCAAAACCAAATAAGAAGAAAAATTAGGAAGGCTAAAGAAACCTATTTCTCTGAAAAATATAAAGAAATAGAATAACTGCAAAACAGATATGACAACTTCAACCTAATTAAAAAAGTCAAAGAACTAGCCGGAATAGAAAATAGAGGAACCTCAAATATATTGCTCGACAAAAACGGAAATATTATAATGGAGACAGAATGAAAACTACGACGATGGAAAGAGTACATTGAGAAACTATTTCATGACCAGAGAAAAGCTAGTACATCCGTAGATAGCCAAACCGGAGATGTGGGCCCAGAGATAATCAAATCAGAGGTTAGTCAGACAATAGACTCTATGAAAACTAATAAATCTGCTGGACCAGATGAATTACCTAGCGAGCTGATAAAGTTGGTCAACGAGAAAAACCTGGACATAATAGTAAAACTGTTCAACGCTACCTATACTACGGGAATCAACCCTAGAGAAATGTTGACATCAGCATTTGTGTGTTTGCCAAAGAAAGTGAATTCCAAAGAATGCAGTGACTACCGAACCATAAGCTTAATTTCACATACCTTGAAAATTCTGCTGAAAATTATAGACGCCACAATACACTCTAAACTGGAGCTGAATATTAGTGACACTCAATATGGGTTCCGCAATGCCATGGGTACAAGAGAGGCATTATTCTCCTTCAACGTGCTGACACAGAGATGTTTGGATGTTAACCGTCCTTTTTACGTCTGTTTTATAGACTACAATAAAGCGTTTGATAAAGTAAAACATGATCGACTCATGGAAATTCTGAAAACTAAAAACCTAGATGAAAGAGATTTAAGACTTATAACACACCTCTATTACGATCAGCGAGCAATAGTAAGAATTGAAAAAGAAACATATGAAGAAATGGAAATAAAGAGAGGAATCCGGGAAGGCTGCATACTATCACCTCTATTATTAAATAATAACGCTTATTAAAATTATTTAACGCTTACTCTCAAGAGGTAAGGCGAGAAACTCTGGAAGATGAAACAGTCGGCATAAGAGTAAATGGAGTCTTAGTTAACAACATCAGATATGCAGATGACACAGTAATAATAGCCGATAGTTTACAAGACCTGCAAAAACTCATGAGTAAAATAGTAAGGTGTAGTAGGGAGTACGGACTCTCTCTCAATATCAAAAAGACGAAGCTTATGAAAATTAGTAAAAACAACCATAATACTACGAAATCTTGATAGTAGAGGGCCAGCAGATCGAAAAAGTAAAACAGTACACTTACTTAGGAACACTTATAACAGAAAATAATGACTAAACTGCAGAAATAAAAGTCAGAATCGAAAAAGCACGTTCTAATTTTATGAAAATGAAAAAGGTCCTATGTAGCAAATATTTAACATTACCTTTTAAAGTACGCCTAACAAAATGTTACGTATACAGTGTACTACACTATGGAGTGGAGTCATGGACGTTAAATGTAGAGACAATGAGACGACTTAACGCCTTTGAAATGTGGACCTATAGAAGTATTATGAGGGTTTCCTGGGTAGATAGAGTTACGAACAACGAAGTACTGAGAAGAATAGGTAAAGAGAAGGAAGTTGAACTTACAATTAAAGAAAGAAAACTACAGTATCTCGGACATGTGATGCGGGGCGAGAAGTATGGCATGTTGCTACTCATAATGCAAGGAAAAATAGATGGCAGAAGAAGCATCGGAAGAAGACGAATTTCATGGCTGAAAAACCTGCGACAATGGTTTGGATGCAGCTCAAAACAACTATTTAGAGCTACTGCCTCAAAAATTAAAATAGC
Source organism: Diabrotica virgifera virgifera (assembly GCF_917563875.1). Taxonomy (NCBI): domain Eukaryota; kingdom Metazoa; phylum Arthropoda; class Insecta; order Coleoptera; family Chrysomelidae; genus Diabrotica; species Diabrotica virgifera. The sequence goes on along the minus strand of NC_065449.1, from coordinate 73,006,203 downwards.
TATGATGATTGCGAACCTCCGTAGCGGAGATGGCACCTGAAGAAAAAGAAGAATTTCATTTTTATTTATTTTATTTAAAAATATTTTCTTCGTCCTACTTTCTAGATGCAAAGTGGCAACCAATTCTTCATTATGTTCATACATTTTTAATCTCTAACTAGAAAACTAAAACTCTAACCAAAGAAAAAGGAAAAGAGGTCGCCCAGCGCAAACTTGGAGTAGCTCAATCATGAACGCGATAAGAGGTCAAGGAACGTCTTGAAATGAGGTAAAGACCTTAGAGCAAAATATAACTCGCATATGGCGCATTTTTACTGAAGCTTTATGCTTCTCTTAGCAGTTCAAGAACCTTGTATATCTATACGAGTATTATATCTGTTGGCCCAAAAGAACCGATATCAGGCACTGAAATACCGTTGTATGGTATACGTAAAAAATAATTTGTTGGTTAAATTATGTATTTTATGGCTCATATACGAGTATATAGCTTATACTATCAGGATAATAAAAACTAAATTTATAAACTATATAAAAGTAAATTGTATTTTGCATAACTTACAATCGTAGCTCCCTTGGTATGAGTGTGCCATTGTCTACACAGTGTCCAGCCGTTAGAACATATCTTGGCGAAATTAGAGTACCCCCACATCCATTAACAATTCGATTTCTGCCCCTGTACTGCAGCAACGCCATCCACGGGTACTCTCCTAATTCTGCAGGGGATCCTCCAACGATCTTTAGACTTCTTAAAGTTCCAGTGTTTCTTCCACATGCCATGGGTTTGTTATTTCGTGAGACTGGTCCGTGGTTATCAGGATAGTCTGAAGGCTGTAAAATATATACATCGTCGTTTGGTGTGACACCAGACCAAGAAGGCTGGGCAGGATAAGAACGTGGACGATATGGGTTATGGTTGTAAGATCCAGGAGGACTCCAATTATTGCTTGGTTTTCTTCCGAAAGATCGACTGACCCCACCCCATGACAGTCTCTCAGAGTTGCTGTATTTGGGATAAAAGCTATTTTGATAATTATTATATACATTATTGTCTTCAATAAATGCCCTCCTCTTTATTCTTCGACTATTTTTAAAATAGTTTTTATTGGTGGGCTCATTCAATGTTTGAAAATTAAAAGTATGGTATTCTTTTGATCTATCAATTCTCATACTAAACCAGCTGGGACAGCATACAACAATTTTATTTTGTTTATGACATCTGTGTTTAGTATAATCGTTGATGTTTGGAAACAACTGGACTAAATTTTTGCAGCCCGTTGTTGTCAGTTTTGATCCTAAAATAAATAGAAAGCTTTAGATTATTTAAAAATATTTTGAAAAAAAAAATTAGTAGAAAAATAGATTACATCATTTATTAATACTGTATATTAGGTACATATTATGTGCACTTTTGACTTTTGTAGACGTCAAATACAGTCATCTAAAAAACAGCTCCTGAAAATTACTATTTAAATAGCGAAATAATATATTTTGGGCTTGTAAAACTCGATCTATTACATCCTTAATAGTTTTTTATTGCCAGTGACCAAGAAAAACCTAGAAGTTAATTGTATTTGAATCTATTTTACCCCATTTGGGGTTTCCGTTTGGAGACGTCAATTAGAAGCGACAAAGTGTTCAATTATTAAAAACTTTAAAATTTAATATGGACTGTGCAGGGAGACCTCCAGATAAACCTCCAGATATTAACAGGATGGATCAAGATGATAATATAGAGAAAAGTGACATCAATATAAATAACACATGGGACGGTAAATCAAAAAATAAAGGAGAAACTGTAAGTAATAAATCTGATAATTCTACAGACAATATAAGAGAACATTTCCTATATCAGAGCAGTGACGTAGGACCTTTCCATGCATATATAGAAAATAATACTCCGAACTTTAAAGGTCAGCTTAATGCTATCAAAATTGGCGACATTATACTCTCTAATTTTTCGAATTTAGATAACAAAATTACTAGTATTGATTCAATAGGCAAGAATAGAATTAGAACTAATTTAAAGATTACCAATCAGCCAATTTTTTAATCAATCAAAAAGCTTGCTCATTGTTTACAAACAACAATTTAGATGTTTACGTTCCGAAGTTTATACTCCATAGACAGGGTATAATTAGGGACATAGATATAGAATTTTCAGAAGAATATATCAAAAATAAAATTAAACAATATGATATGCACTGTAAGTTCGAAGTAGTTTCGGTTAGAAGAATAAATAGAAAGGTAGAAAAACATATTGAAGATAAAACAATAATAGACAAAGTTCCAACAAAATCATGTATTGTTAATTTTAAAGCACAAACTCTTCCTAAATATATCACAATTAATAAAGTGATCAAAGACGTTGAACCCTATGTTCAAAAAGTTCTATTATGTTTCTCTTGTCTCCGTTTTGGACACCTTGGATTTAATTGTAAAGCACGTCCCAGGTGCAACAAATGTCATGATTTCCATAATACAAAAGATTGTACAGTAAATGAATATACTCCAACTTGTTTCAGCTGTCAAGGTAATCATTTGACTACACACCTAAGTTCATGTCCTGAATTTTCTAGACAGAAACAAATTAAGAATACGATGTCATCAATAAATCTAAATTTCTTTGATGCATGTAAACAAATTCCGAAAGTTTCATATGCCAATATTGCTGCCAGAAATAGCAGTTCTTAACCAATTCTAATCAGAATGAGCAATCTTATCAAGTAATTCAAAATCAATCAGCTTCATCATCAAAGAAATTCTCCTCACAAATGTTCTTCAGCAGTAATAACCCAGAAAAAATAAATTTTAAGCGACACCGGCCAAGTTCTCCCAATCCTTTGGAATCAGCTAGAAAAGAAATACTTTCTCAAGAAAATATTCCTAGACAAAAAGGTGGTATTTATAATACGTCTAAATATACAGAACATACAAATACAACAAACTTGCAAACACAAGGAGTACCATCACAATTAAATAATGTAATTTTAGAATTGGTTCTTAATATAATTAGTTCATTAAAACTCACTGAAAATTTAGACAAATCAAAAACAGAGATTACACAACATATTAATAAATACTTAAGTACGGCAGCGATATCACAAGAAGACTTACTATTTCAAACATCGTGTCAGACACAACTAAACCTTTAAACTTTTTACAATGGAACTGTCGCTCAGCAGTTTCTAATAAACCAAATTTAGAAGCCTTACTTATTCAAAAAAATGTATATGTGGCCATGTTATCAGAAACATGGTTTAAACCAGAAAAATTTTATAACTTCTCAGGATATAATTGTTTTAGATCTGATCACCCTGATGGGTACGGAGGCACAGCAATTTTAATTAAAAATAAAATAATTACAGAAGAGACAAATTTATTGGATAATTATAATTTTACTTATAATTGCATAGCTGTTAAACTTTCGTGTATCAAGAAACCTATACATATAATATCCGCATATAAAGAACCAGGTATTAGAGTAACGGTTGAAGAATGGGTCAATTTTTTTCAACACATTTCTTCTCCATTCATCATTGGTGGAGACTTCAACGCTCACAACATGGCATGGGGTTGCGAAAATAATGATACTCACGGTAAAGTTTTATTAGAGGCGATAGAACAGTGTAATCTATTATATTTAAATGATGGTTCTCCAACTCTTGCACTAACTTCCAGCCCATCAGCAATCGATATAACAATATGTACCCAGGACATTGTATCTAAATTAACTTGGTCTGTTATTCAAGATCCACATGGTTCTGATCATCTACCCTTGATCATCGCCTTGGAAAACTCGGAACAAGCAATACAACCTGGTGACAATACACACAAAAGATGAATTTGCATAAAGCAGATTGGAATTTGTATTCATCGAACTTTTATTCGGGAAAACAACCACAAACTTATGAAGAATTAGTTGCCGAAATAAACCGATGCGCAACCATTTTAATTCCAAAATCATACAACAATAACAAATATCCTACAAACAAGCTACCAAAACCATGGTGGGATAATAACTGCGAATCAGCTGCAAATAACCGCAAAACAGCATATAGACGTTATAAAGCAAATCCTAATCTTCACAATCTAATTGAATACAAAAAATTAGATGCCTTAGCAAAGAAAACTTTTAAAATTAGAAAAAAACAAACTTGGATAAATTACTACGAAAGCTTAAACTCCAACACTCCAATCAGCGACGTCTGGAAGAAAGTAAATCGCTACAAAAACCGAAAGCAGTCCAATCAACTTCCGATAAACACCGAAGCTGCATGGATAGAAGATTTCCATTTCAAGATTTCACCTCCTTGGGTTCCAAGTCAAATAAATGATAATAAGAAGCAAGTTTTCAATCCTAATAGCAAATAATTAATATTGAAAAATATCAAAAATTACTAAAAGATTTTTAAATTGAAAACTTACTGGTACATCCCCATGTATACGCCTCCAAGACTTCTACAATTTGCAAGTCATATGGATGCTGCAGTAAAGACGATAGGGAAGGAATTCTAAACCTTGCAATTCAAATCCCCCGTCTGCAGCCGGCTAGGAACTGAACGATGCACCATAGTTACTCTACTGAGTAATAAGAAAATAAAATAAAAATGTGTGTACCATTTTTATATATTCGGCTGCAATACGAAGGAAAAACAATCTTACTTTTTAATTAGAATAAGGAGTGCAGCCAGTCCCTTTAACTGCAGTTTTCTGCTCTTATTGGAGCGTCATCAGAAGGAACGTAGGCACTGTTCTCCTTAATCCAATCAAATCGCATCGAAATGTTTTCCCAAATATTGCAGCCAAAATGATGGTAATGGGTGGCTAGCGCTATCTGGCCGTAAAAATACGAAGCAAGTTTTCAATCCTAATAGCAAATAATTAATATTGAAAAATATCAAAAATTACTAAAAGATTTTTAAATTGAAAACTTACTGGTACATCCCCATGTATACGCCTCCAAGACTTCTACAATTTGCAAGTCATATGGATGCTGCAGTAAAGACGATAGGGAAGGAATTCTAAACCTTGCAATTCAAATCCCCCGTCTGCAGCCGGCTAGGCACTGAAAGATGCACCATAGTTACTCTACTGAGTAATAAGAAAATAAAATAAAAATGTGTGTACCATTTTTATATATTCGGCTGCAATACGAAGGAAAAACAATCTTACTTTTTAATTAGAATAAGGAGTGCAGCCAGTCCCTTTAACTGCAGTTTTCTGCTCTTATTGGAGCGTCATCAGAAGGAACGTAGGCACTGTTCTCCTTAATCCAATCAAATCGCATCGAAATGTTTTCCCAAATATTGCAGCCAAAATGATGGTAATGGGTGGCTAGCGCCATCTGGCCGTAAAAATACGAAGCAAGTCATTTTGGCTGCAATATTTGGGAAAACATTTCGATGCGATTTGATTGGATTAAGGAGAACAGTGCCTACGTTCCTTCTGATGACGCTCCAATAAGAGCAGAAAACTGCAGTTAAAGGGACTGGCTGCACTCCTTATTCTAATTAAAAAGTAAGATTGTTTTTCCTTCGTATTGCAGCCGAATATATAAAAATGGTACACACATTTTTATTTTATTTTCTTATTACTCAGTAGAGTAACTATGGTGCATCTTTCAGTTCCTAGCCGGCTGCAGACGGGGGATTTGAATTGCAAGGTTTAGAATTCCTTCCCTATCGTCTTTACTGCAGCATCCATATGACTTGCAAATTGTAGAAGTCTTGGAGGCGTATACATGGGGATGTACCAGTAAGTTTTCAATTTAAAAATCTTTTAGTAATTTTTGATATTTTTCAATATTAATTATTTGCTATTAGGATTGAAAACTTGCTTCGTATTTTTACGGCCAGATGGCGCTAGCCACCCATTACCATCATTTTGGCTGCAATATTTGGGAAAACATTTCGATGCGATTTGATTGGATTAAGGAGAACAGTGCCTACGTTCCTTCTGATGACGCTCCAATAAGAGCAGAAAACTGCAGTTAAAGGGACTGGCTGCACTCCTTATTCTAATTAAAAAGTAAGATTGTTTTTCCTTCGTATTGCAGCCGAATATATAAAAATGGTACACACATTTTTATTTTATTTTCTTATTACTCAGTAGAGTAACTATGGTGCATCTTTCAGTTCCTAGCCGGCTGCAGACGGGGGATTTGAATTGCAAGGTTTAGAATTCCTTCCCTATCGTCTTTACTGCAGCATCCATATGACTTGCAAATTGTAGAAGTCTTGGAGGCGTATACATGGGGATGTACCAGTAAGTTTTCAATTTAAAAATCTTTTAGTAATTTTTGATATTTTTCAATATTAATTATTTGCTATAAGGATTGAAAACTTGCTTCGTATTTTTACGGCCAGATGGCGCTAGCCACCCATTACCATCATTTTGGCTGCAATATTTGGGAAAACATTTCGATGCGATTTGATTGGATTAAGGAGAACAGTGCCTACGTTCCTTCTGATGACGCTCCAATAAGAGCAGAAAACTGCAGTTAAAGGGACTGGCTGCACTCCTTATTCTAATTAAAAAGTAAGATTGTTTTTCCTTCGTATTGCAGCCGAATATATAAAAATGGTACACACATTTTTATTTTATTTTCTTTTTACTCAGTAGAGTAACTATGGTGCATCTTTCAGTTCCTAGCCGGCTGCAGACGGGGGATTTGAATTGCAAGGTTTAGAATTCCTTCCCTATCGTCTTTACTGCAGCATCCATATGACTTGCAAATTGTAGAAGTCTTGGAGGCGTATACATGGGGATGTACCAGTAAGTTTTCAATTTAAAAATCTTTTAGTAATTTTTGATATTTTTCAATATTAATTATTTGCTATTAGGATTGAAAACTTGCTTCGTATTTTTACGGCCAGATGGCGCTAGCCACCCATTACCATCATTTTGGCTGCAATAGTTGGGAAAACATTTCGATGCGATTTGATTGGATTAAGGAGAACAGTGCCTACGTTCCTTCTGATGACGCTCCAATAAGAGCAGAAAACTGCAGTTAAAGGGACTGGCTGCACTCCTTATTCTAATTAAAAAGTAAGATTGTTTTTCCTTCGTATTGCAGCCGAATATATAAAAATGGTACACACATTTTTATTTCAAATAAATGAAGCTACAGTTACCGTACCCAGAGAAAACTTCAATCTAGAGAAACCATTTGAATTATGGGAATTAAATCATGGACTCAAGCAAAATAATAGTTCATCTCCAGGGATGGACTGTATATCATATTCTATGCTATATTTTCTACCTACAGAATACAAACTATCATTACTACAAATTTTTAACACTATATGGCAAAACAAAAATTTAATTCCCAAAGCATGGAAGGACTATATTGTATTAACTATAAAAAAAACAGGAAAGCCAGATAACAAAGTTGAATCTTACAGACCTATATCTTTAAGTTCCTGTATACTAAAAACTCTAGAGAGATTAATCAAAAATCGGCTTGAATACTGGCTTGAGTCCGAAGATATCCTTCCCAAATCTCAGTACGGCTTTCGAAAATCCAGATCTACACAAGATGCTCTCACTTCCCTAGTCTCTTCTTTACAGGTCAATTTTACAAATCAGGCGTCGACAGCTGCAGCATTTATAGATGTAACTTCAGCGTTTGATAACATCAATTTAGACATTCTTTATAAAAAATTAGTAGATCTTGGAATGCCAGTTAAAATTTCAAATTTCATTGTATCCTTGTACAAGAATAGATGGACTTACTTAAAAATAAACGAGAACCTTTTACCACCAAGGTTAACGAGTATAGGTATACCACAGGGTAGTATTTTAAGTCCACTTCTTTTTTCATTGTACAATATAGATTTAGAACACATAGTACCTCCATACTCTAATATTTTACAATTTGCAGATGACGTTGTGTTGTACACCTCCCATTCTTCTCTAGACATTTGTAGACGTCAACTTGAATTTACATTAGATTGTGTAAAAAATGATTACCATTCTCTAGGTTTATCCATATCAACGACAAAGACCGAAATTTGTTTTTTCTCCAAAAAACGCCAAATTCCTCAAGGCACCTTCAAATTAGGTAGAATAGAATTTCCGATAAAAAATTGTGTTAAATATCTTGGGACGTATTTGGATCGTAAATTGTTATGGAAGGATCAAATTTATTATATTATAAAGAAATCAGAAAATTCTATGAATATCCTTAGAGCTTTTTGTAGAACCGGTTGGGGAGCTGACCCGAATATTGCATTGCTATTCTATCGCTCAATGATTCGACCAATTTTCGACTATAGTTGTCATTTATATGGGTCTGCGTCAACAGGATATCTTAATAAAGTTGAAATCCAAAGGAATAATTGTTTGAGACTCTGTCTCGGTTACTTAAAATCTACTCCTATTACTATTATTGAGATTGAAGCTAAGGAACCACCACTTACTCTACGTAGACAGTTTTGTACAGATAAGTTTGTAGCTAGAGCTATTTCAAAATACGTCAGCTACTTAAGGACTATTCGTAACTTGAATATATTAGATTTAAGCCACAAATATTGGTGTACTAAAAAACCCCCATATACGTTGAAAGCTATAGGAAATTGACAATGTATGAGCACCAAATATACAAAAATAAAATACCTCCAATTTACACTAAACCTCTTGAAACTCTCTTTTCCAAGATAATACAAACAAATTACATGGATTCAAACCTTCCAGGCAGTATTATCAACAAAATAATTAAAGACAAGTGGCCTATGTTTCAATATATTTTTACTGACGGCTCCAAAATTCAAAATAGAACCGGAAGTGCAATATATCACTGGAATTCTGAATACAAAGAATCATGCCGATTGCCTAATGAAGCTTCAATATATACTGCCGAATTATCAGCTTTATTACTTGCGCTAAAATATATAGCCTCTGTTGGTATGGACAATTATATCATTTTCACCGATTGTAGAAGTATTGTGGACAAACTCACTTCTATCCAATCGACAAAAAGTCTAAACCACATTGAGATAGAAATTAAGAGTCTATATTATGATATTACTTCCTCGGGCAGTTCAATTATTATTTGTTGGGTTAAAGGACATTCTGGAATATTTGGAAATGAAGAAGTCGACAAATTAGCTAAATCTGCAGCTTTAACCAAACGAAACATAAACAACATACTTCTACCAGTAACCGATATAGATAATATCAGTATTGCAAACAAAATTGGCAACGTGTATATAACCAAAGTACAACGGGAATAAATTTTAGAAATTGCCAACCACTAATTCCCAATGAGAGATGGTTTAAACAAGAATCAAATAGGCTATTTATAAAAACAATAAACAGAATGAGGTCAAATCACGCACTAACCCCACCATACAAATACAGCATAGGTATCAGTGATAAACCATATTGCGCCTGTGGTGGAATGGGAGATCTACAGCACCTAATATGTGTGGACAGTACAGACAAAATATTAAAGTGATGTATGAAAAGTTAATTGATCTAAATTGTCCTTTACCTGTCAATTTAAACGAAATTCTTTTTCCAAAAAATAAGCAGACGTTAAAATGTCTTTACGAATATGTAACGTCCTGTAAATTTAAATTTTAAATAGGCTTAGATAATAAAATTAAAAATTGTAAAAATATCACACAAAATTTAAAAATGTATTCATTAATATATTATAACACCCTGTAAATTTGGATAATAAGTAGGCTTAGATATTAACTTAAAATTGTTATTGTAATACCATACAAAAAAAACAAATAGTCTGACTAATTGGCTACGTCAAAGCCTTTAATAAATAAAAAAAAAGGTACATATGTGTGTCAGGAACTCCTTTACAGAAGTTATAATAGGGGGAAAATATCAAATGCTGTCTGCGCAAATTCTGGACTTATGACAGATCCGTTGTCCAAATTGATGTTTATCCTGGCCTTAGAATATGTCATACGAACCAGACATGGCTGTTCGAGGAGTAAAAAGCCTACTTGCTTTTACCGACGACGTAGATGCAGTAGCACAATCAACATGAGTTGCTCGGACTTTGAAGAAGCTGCATTATGGGTCTAAAAATAAATCAAGACAAAACAAAATACATGGTCGTTTCAAAACAAGAACGACAGCGAATAAAGAAAAATAGTACTATAAACGATCATAAGTTCAAAGTATTTGAAGAATCTAAAGATCTAGGAGCAACAATCACCAAGGACAACTGACAAAATAGAACGAGAAGTTGAAACGCAACTAATGGCAGGAGACTGGTATTATTTATCATTCATACTTAGTGCGACCAACTAGCCCGAAAAATCCGGGACATGGCCCGAATTACGAAGTCGTGTCCCGGCGTCCCGGACCAGACTTCCGGGCCATCCGAATTTTCAATGTTTTGGCAAAATTCTATTTTGAAATTTTGAATATTCTTCTAAGAATTCATATCAAACTGAATTGGTAGCACGAAAAAAAGTCGACAATTTCGAGAGTGTAATATTAAGATCAATGCTCGGGGTGAGGCTTATACACTCACCGGCAGAGAAAACGTGCACCCCAAAAAATGGGTCATTTTTAATGTCTTGTATTTCCTAAACCTGATGTCCGATTTAAGTAATTTTTTTATATGTTATAGCCTTATTCTTTATCAATATCACTGTAATAATATTTTTGCTAGACAGGTACATTGCCATTGTGTACAGGGTGTACGAATCAAACTGTGTTTTTTTCTCAAATTTTGGAACACCCTGTGGAATTTTCTAGCTTTTATAAAATACTGAAATTATAACCAAACTATAGCCTCAGGTTTTCTTAACATTCTGTTTATTGATTCATTCGCTTATGTTTGATAATAAAAAAGTTAAGCACTTTAACATCTACCCCTGTTTTTCGTTAATAAAGGGTGTTTTTAAATAAGTACGGCAAACTTTAAGGGGTAATTTTCTATGATAAAATAATGACAGTTTGCGTTATAAACGTATGCCCGCAAATGCTTCGTTTCCGAGATAGGGGGTGTTGAAATTTTTCTTACAAACTGACGATTTATTTATTTCTCTAAAACGGTTTATGATATGCAAATTAAATTTGGTAGATTTTAAGAGGTAGTTATTGTGCATTTTTGGGCATACAACTAAGAATTTTATATTCAGCATTGGCGTGCATACGGGTATAAATATTTTAGATATATATATATTAACAATTTCAACACCCCCTATCTCAGAAACGAAATATTTGCGGGCATAAGTTTATAAAGCAAACTGTCATTATTTTATCATGCAGAATTACCCCTTAAAGCTTGCCGTACTTATTGAAAAACACCCTGTATTGACAAAAAACAGGGGTAGTTGTTAAAGTGCCTAACTTTTTTTATTATTCAACATAAGCGAATGAATAAAAAAGCAGAATGTTAAGAAAATCTGTGGCTATAGTTGGGTTTTAATTTTAGTATTTTATAAAAGCTAGAACATTCCACAGGGTGTTCCAAAATTTGAGAAAAAAACACAGTTTGATTCGTACACCCTGTATACAATGACAATGTACCTGTCTAGCAACAATATTATTACAGCGATATTGATAAAAAATAAGGCTATAACATATTAAAAAAATTACTTAAATCGAACATCAGGTTTAGGAAATACAAGACATTAAAAATGACCCATTTTTGGGGTGCCCGTTTTCTCTGCCGGTGCCGGATTAGAAACAAAACCAAAGTAAAAGACGCAGGAGACCATGCTGCCAAATTAAAATAGAACTTCGCAGGAAACAATGCCCGACTGAAGGATAAAAGATGGAATCATGAAATACAACAATGGAGACCGTGGTTAGGAAGAAGAAGCAAAATAAGGCCACAAATGAGATGGGCTGATGACAAAGAACTTTGGAGGACACAACTGGAAACACGTGGCGCAAAATAAACAACACTGGATTGAATTGGAGGAGGCCTATGTCCAAAGTTCGATTTCTGAAGACTGAAGAAGAAGAAGAATATTAATACCACATCCAAAACTCTGCATATCGTGGTATTTGGTATTATAGTTCTACAGAAACTCAAACTGTGAACTTTTTTTCGTTTCTGTATTTTAATTATCGTCATTATCATTACAACCAATTATTGTGGCTTAACCCCATTAAAAATATCATTGTCAACATAAAAATGTTTAATAAATAAAATGATGATATTCTGAAAGTTCTATATTAAAAAAATGTCCCGATTTCTATTGAAAAGTCCCGGATTTCAGGTATTTTTTTCAGCCGTGTCCCGAATTTGACTAAATAGGAGTTGGTCACACTATTCATCCTCCATCTAATCAAGTCAGTGCTTCTCTCAGCAGGTGCAAAAATCTAGATATGTAACCACCAGCATTCACGTATGGAAGCGAAACATGGACTCTAAGAAAAAGAGTAGTAAATAAATTTCTGATGTGGAAACATAAAATATTTCGAGTAATATATGCCCTTCTTTCTTCTTCTTTTGCCCTTTAATTCGTTCAATTCTGAACATAGGCTTCCCCCAGTTTCCTCAATTCGCTTCTGTTTAGTGCTTTCTGTTTTCAGTGCGTTCCTCCTATCTTTTTAATGTCGTCTCCCCATCTCATCTGGGGTCGTCCTCTTGCTCTCTTTCCTGTCCATGGTCTCTACTGTTGTATCGTGCTATTCCACCTATTGTCCGTTTGCCTAGCGTTATGACTTCTTGCCTGCGCCTTTGACTTTTGTTCTCTTTCTGACCCAGTTGTTTTGCTTTTTGCCTGTCAATTTTACTCCTAACATTGCTCTCTCCATGGCTCTTTGTGTCTTCATTATTTTATCCATATTTGCCTTGGTCAAGGTCCATGTTTGGCATGCGTATGTGAGAATTGGGAGTATGCACTGGTCAAACACTCTTGTTTTTAAGTATTGTTGTATTTTTTTATTCTTTAGGACCCATTTTAATTTTCTTTTCCAAATCCTGCCCAAGCTAATCTTACCCTTCTTTTTACTTCCGCTGTTTGGTTTCCTTATTTATTTTTATCATCTGTCCCAAATATATAGGGTGAGGCAGATAACTGGCCTATTAGAAATATCTCGAGAACTACAGGCAACAGAATCATGAAAATTGGAATAAAGGGGTTTTGAAAGATGATCTATTAAATGAAAATATTTTCATATCTTTGCAGCTTCCGGTTATACCGGAAGTTGCTTATAACTTAGTTTTTTTAAATGGGACACCCTGTATATTTTTACATTCTTGGATTCTCTTCGATGTCTTCTTTCTTAAAATATAAGGTTTTGTAATATTATACAGGGTATTTTAACAGATAATTACGTTTTTTTATTAATTTCCTAGCAACATTCACACCCTGTAGAATTGTAGTAGTTTGACATCTAAAACTCTACTTACGTTCAAATGATTTTTAATATACTATACTATTGTTAAGAATCATTAGTATAGCTAAATTTTTAATTTTAGTGTACAGGGTTGGTCGAAACTCGGAATGAGTATTTTCTGAGTTTTCTTAAATGGAACACCCTGTATTTTTGTATTGTAGTGAAATGATATTTTATAGTACTTTTTTATATCTTAAACATTCCCTATACCTAACTGCTTTAATTTGTGAGTTATTGGTGATTCAAACTAAACATTAATTGCAACAAAAAATACGTAAAATTTTATTAGGTTGGCCGTGAAAATACTCAATCCCAAATAATTTTTCAGAAATAAATACATATTAATCCAGACTGGTCCTTAAAATTACCAATAATGGTTTAGCTATCGAAATACCTACTTAGTTAAGATTGTTGGTGCGATTAACAATTAAGCACAAATTAAAGCAGTTAGGTATATACTAGGGAATGCTTAAGAAATAAAAAAGTACCATAAAATATCATTTCATTACAATACTGAAATACTGGGTGTTCCATTTAAGAAAACTCAGAAAATACTCATTCCGGGTTTCGACCAACCCTGTATACTAAAATTAAAAATTTAGCTATACTAATGATTCTTGACAATAGTAGAGTATCTTAAAAATCATTTGAACGTAAGTAGAGTTTTAGATGTCAAACTACTACAATTCGACAGGGTGTGAATGTTCCTACGAAATTAATAAAAAAACGTAATTATCTTTTAAAATACCCTATATAATATTACAAAACCTTATATTTTAAGAAAGAAGACATCGAAGAGAATCCAAAAATGTAAAAATATACAGGATGTCCCATTAAAAAAAACGAAGTTATAAGCAACTTCCGGTATAACTGGAAGTTGCAAAGAGATGAAAATATTTTCATTTAATACATCATCCCTCAAAACCCCCTTATTCCAATTTTCATGATTCTGTTGCCTTTAGTTCTCGAGATATTTCTAATAGGCCAGTTATCTGCCTCACCCTGTATATAATCATTAACCGCTTCTATTGTGGTGTAGTTTAGTATTACGTTTCTATTGTCTTGTGTGTTTGTCATTGTTTTTGTTTTGGCAAAATTCATTTTTAGACCTATTTGTTCGGATTCATTTGCTAGTTCGGTTAGCATGGTTTGTAGTTCTTCAAAACTTGATGCTATGACTACTACATCGTCTGCATATCTTAGGTGGTTTAGTTTCTCTCCGTTTATGTTTATTCCCATGTTTGTCCATTCCATTGTTTTGAAAACATCTTCCAGTGCTAATGTAAATAGTTTAGGAGAAATAACCTCCCTGTCTCACTCCTCTGTTAATTGGTATGGGTTTTGTGGTTTCTTCCAATTGTACTGTCATTGTTGCTTTCTTATACAGGGTGTAACAAAAATACAGGTCACAAATTAAATCACATATTCTGGGACCCAAAATAGTTCGATTGAACCTAATTTACCTTAGTACAAATATGCACACAAAAAAAGTTAAAGCCTTTTGAAGTTACACGATAAAAATCGATTTTTTCCGATATATCGAAAACTATTAGAGATTTTTTAATGAAAATGGGCAAGTCGCATTCTTATGGCAGGAACATTTTAAGAATAAATTAGAAATAAATTTGTGCACCCCATAAAAATTTTATGGGGGTTTTGTTCCCTTAAACCCCCCAAACTTTATTGTACGTTCCAATTAAATTATTATTGTGGTACCCTTAGTTAAACACAATGTTTTAAAACTTTTTTGCTTCTTTATATTTTTTCGATAAACCAGTTTTAATCGAGATGCGGCTTCTTTTTTAATATGTTTACATAACAATTTTGTGGGGGTTCTGTGCTTTTAAACCCCCCAAATGTTTGTGTACGTTCCAATTAAACTATTATTGGGGTACCATTAGTTAAACAGGATGTGTTTTAAACTTTTTTGGCTCTTAGTATTTTTCCGATGAGGCACCTTTTATCGAGATGTGGCTTCTTTTCTAATATGGTTCAAAATATACCTCAAACTGTAATTTATAAAAAAAAAATCATATTATTACGAGATTTCTACATTCGTACTAAACCATATACAAATATGTGGTGGATTTGACAAATATTCAAAATATCTTGATAAAAACTAACTTTTCCAAAAAGTACTGAGGGGCAAAAAAGTTTTAAAAATATTGTGTTTAACTAAGGGTACCACAATAATAATTTAATTGGAACGTACAAAAAAGTTTGGGGGGTTTAAGGAGACAAAACCCCCATAAAATTTTTATGGTGTTCACAAATGTAACTATAATTTATTTTTAATAAGTTCCTGCCATAAGAATGCCAGTCCATTTTCATTAAAAAATCTCTAATAGTTTTCGATATATCGGAAAAAATCGATTTTTATCGTGTAACTTCAAAGGGCTGTAACTTTTTTTATGTGCATATTTGTACTAAGGTAAGTTAGGTTCAATCGAACTATTTTTGGTCCCAGAATATGTGATTTAATTTATGACCTGTATTTTTGTTACACCCTGTATATATTATGTATTAGCATTCTGTATCTGGAATCTATTCTACAGTTGTTTATAGCTTTTTCTATTGCCCACATTTCCACGCTGTCAAATGCTTTTTCGTAGTCAACGAACGCTAAGTGCAGATCTATATGGTATTCGTTAGCTTTTTCTATTAGTGTCCTAATTGTTAGAAGATGGTCAGTGGTGCTATATCCCTTTCGGAATCCTGCCTGCTCTACTGGTTGATACGAGTCAAATTTGTGTGTTAGTCTGTTGTTGACAATCCTCGTGAATAGTTTATACGTTTGCGACAGCAGTGAGATGGGTCTGTAATTTTTTATGTCCTTTCTGTCGCCTTTCTTAAAGAGCAGGATTGTTCGACTTTCGTTCCATTCGTCGGGTATTTCTCCTTTATGTAGACACTGATTAAAAAGATTTCTTAATGTTTGTAAGATTTCTTCTTTCCATAATTGATGGATTCGACCGTTACTTGATGGAAGTTCATTTTATCTCACAATAAAACACTGAAAACTTTTGTTTTCTATACTTCCACAAAATTTATTATTTACAACTATGTGACTATAGCTGTTTCGGCAGAGTGCCTTTCTCAAGTGATATAATTTACAATGTGTTTGCCTTTTTAAGTCTCTAACTGAAGAGGTTGAGGAGTGGGAAGCTGTTTGTCTTGAGTTTGTCATTCAGAATTATATCTGTATTTTTCAGTTTATTAATTTCCATAGATTCTAAAAAAGATAGCTTAAGGCCTTTATTTTGGATATGCAGAATTTGAAACTCTTCACTGAAAGCATGATTATGATCTAGAAGGTGAAGTGCGTATGTAGAAGTGTCTGTTTTTCTATTGTTCAAAGCCGTTTTGTGTTCTGCTATCCGTTTGTCAAAAGTTCTGCCAGTTTGACCGATGTACGTTTTCGGACAGTCACCACAAGTTAGTTTGTACACACCACCCTGTAGTTGCTTTCTGTTTCGGCTTTTATTGTTCTTAATATATTTGCTTAAGTTGTTGTTAGCTCTGAAAGCTGGTATTATTCCTTTCTTTTTTTTGTATCTGGCTATTTTTGTTGTTATCTTTCCAGTATATGTGAGAGAGCAGAAGGTACTGGGTTCTTTCTGTGGTGGTGGATACACTAATTTCAGGGCTTTCTTATGGAGTTTTTGATTTGAAAAAAAATCGAATAATGACGATTTTCAAGGTTCAAGAACATAAGTAAAAAATGTAATTTTTTTAAATTCTAAAGCTCCTAAATGCAAGCCAAACTCTTCTTCTAATAGCTTGCCATACGATTTTTTGCCTCCTTTTATTGTATAACATTGCTTTTTAATTTTTAATGACGTGCATATGAGAGGACGGGCGATCGGGCTGCATTAACATCTAAAAAACAATGTTTTAAAATGAAACAATCTCAAATTACTTATCGGCTACTGACAAAATTTAAAAATGTATTCATTAATATATTATAACACCCT